>NC_133127.1:187665253-188001920 GCF_048418815.1 Hemitrygon akajei
GAGCAAAGAATGTTGGGAATGACGAGGGTGGAGAGGTGTGGGACAGGTGGCAGAGAAAGAGTGCCAGGGGCAGGAGGGGAGGTGGTGTGGGTGCAGTCACACTCAGCCCTGAGATACAAGTCAAGGTCGTTTGATTCCAACAATTGTTTTATTTATCATTACAAAATGCCTCTTTGGTGCTTCCCGTTCCCTCTCCTCTCCTTTCCCTTTTCCCTTTCTCCCTGCCCCCTTCCCACTCCCAGTCCACAATAGAGACCCATATCAGAATTAAACTTATCATCACTCACACGTCATGATTTTTTGTGCCACAGCAGAACAGTGCAATACATAAAATTACTACAGCACTGTGTAAAACATGTGTGCCTAAGACCTTTGCACAGTACTGTATACCCTGTGGTATTTGATCTTCCCATTCTGTGAAAAAGTCTCTGTCTACCTTGTCTATTCCTCCTTTAGTATTGTAAATTTCTACCACATCACAGCTCAGCCTCCAATGCTCAAGGGAAAACAATCCAATTTTGTTTATTATATACGTAGCTGTCTTCCACTGTTTGCAGATATCATCCTGCTTTTTTTTTCTTTATTAGTAGTTGTTATGTTTATTTCTTCAGCACTTAAAGAGATGCAGTTTTCTGAACTAATTGACTACTAATCATTTATGCTCTCTGTTTTGTCTGTACCTAAGTGCCTATGATGTTGCTGGAAGCAAGTTTTTCACTATACCTGTACTTGTGCATATGACAATAAACTCCCCTTGAATTGAATTAATTTTTATTTCTGAATTGTGCTATTAAGGCCACCTGTAATTATACGTCCCTGCATTCAGTACCCCCAATTCCAAACCAAACCACATTAACTTACCCAAACTGTCCTCAAAAATATCAACCAGTGCTATCACCTTCTTTGTAAATCACATTGTACCACTCTCCAGTGTGCCTCAGAAAGGGTGGTGATCATTATTAAGGACCCCCATCACCCAGGACATGCCTTCTTCATCACTGTTGCCATCAGGAAGGAGGTATAGAAGCCCAAAGGCACACACTCAGTGATTTAGGAACAGCTTTTTCCCCTCTGCTATCGAATTCCTAAATAGACATTGAACCCATAAACACTACGCCGCTTTTTATAATTTCTGATTTTGCACTACTTTTTATTTAACTATTTAATGTACAGTGCCTATACAAAGTATTCACCCCATCCCCTCCCCACCTTGAAAGTTTTCAAGTTTTGTGTTTTTACTACATTGAATCACAGTGGATTTAATTTGGATTTTTTAGACACACCAGAAAAAAAGACTCTTTCATGTCAAAGTGAAAACAGATCTCTACAAAGTGATCTAAATTAATTACAATTATAAAACACAAAATAATTGATTACATAAGTATCCATCCACATAAATATGACACACCAACTCATCACTGGTAAAGCCAGTCAGTTTTAGAATTCACATAATTTAGTTAAATGGAGATCACCTTGGTGCAGTTACAAAAGAGACTTTTCTGTTGATCAATGTCAAAAATGTCAAATTAAATCGATTGTGATTGAATGTTGTAAAACAATAAAACATGAAAACTTCTGGGAGGTGACTCTTTTCATAAGCATTGTGCATATATATACTTACTGTAATTGATATACTTTTTTTTCTGTACTCTCATGTATTGCATTGTACTGCTGCCACTGTTAACAAATTTCATGCTTTACACTAGTGATATTAAATCTGATTCTGCTCTCCCCTGTAACATGGTATCCAAAACTCTCTGACCCTCCTCAACCCTCCTCAACTCCATCAGTGTCCAGAGGCCTGGTCAGTCATGATCAAAGCAGTGAAACCAATCCCATCAGCGACTGGATTCAGGATTTTTAATTGAAAGGAACAATTCTGCACGTTATTGTACTTGGTAGATTGTTTTACCATGATCATTTACACGTCCCATCACCTTATCTTACTGGGAGCAGCAGGGTGCCGTAGAGGTTAGTGCAATCGCTTTACCACTTGACAAATCACTTATCACTGATCCGGGTTTGATCCCTGCCGTTGTCTGTAAGGAGGTTACACGTTCTCTCTGTGCCCACGTATGCTTCCTCTGTGGACGCCAACTTCCTCCTGCGTTTCAAAGACATACAGATTGGGATTAGTAAACTATGGGCATGCAATGTTGGCGTCAGAAGTGTGGCAACATTTGCCGACTGCCCCCAACACAATCCTTGCTGATGTAATTTCACACAAAATGATTCATTCCTCTTTTATGTTTTGATGTTTCAATGTACATGTGACAAATAAAGCTAATGTTTTTTTTAACTACACAATGAATTGTAAGTATGCCTTGCAGGGATATACAGGTTAGGCTCCCCGTGTAAAGACACAGGAGTGTAGGAGGCTAACAATTCTGAGAGGGCATCTGATTAATATAACACTCTACCATTCCAGTGAACTCTACATCCAGAAGGGCACAACACCAGAGTCTTTAATTAATTCTAACTAGATTTGCTTTGGAAGATTTATGAAGGCTATTTGGATAAAGTATCTATTAACTGGGGCAGCCACAATGGGCTCAAAAGCATGACCTCAGGAAGAATAAAATACTCTCTTACTTTCAGCAGAACAACATAAAACGGCAAAAATAAAACAAGACACCAACAGCTAAACAAAACAAAACCCTTTCAGATGCCTCCCAGCCCCAAACACACTCATTGACTCCAACAGGCCTCTAACTCCAGGACAGGTCACCAGTGCTTATCTTTGGATTCTCAGACTCCCAGACATTGGCTCCCCCTTTCAGTCTTCACCCCAGGATGCTGGACACAGATATGGGCTATTGGCCTTGATTTCTGGATTTGTATGGAATTCTGACCCCAGTGACCCTTGTGGCTTTTTCAGGTTTCTAACCTAAGGCTTTGATCTTCATTCTTCAACTGTTGGCTTAGCCCTCTGGACTTCACCAAGTTTAATCTTCGGACCTTTATTTCTAGACTCACACAGACCCCATTGCATAAAAATCCCAGGAAATCAGCCATTTCTGAGATACTGAAATCACCTCGTCTGGCACCAACAATCGTTTCACAGTGTAAGTCACTAATATCACTCTTTCTCCACATGATTGGCTGATTAGATATTTACATTAACGGGTAGGTGTACAGCGGTACCGAATAAAGTTCAAAGTAAATTTATTGTCAAAGTACATATATGACACCATATACAACCCTGAGATTCATCTCCTTGGAATGGACAGTCAATGTTTCTGGATGAAGTGCTCAATGTGAAACATCAACTGTCCATTTCCTTCCACTGATGCTGTCTTACCCATTGAGCTCTTCCAATATCGGTATTGATCTGTTGCTGGGTTTTGACTTGTAATGTTAAAATGATTTCCTTCCTCCCACAAATGATCCTCATCCTCCTGAGTTCATTCAGGAGATGTTCATTGCTTCAGATTTCTCAAGTTATCGGGTTATACACCATGGAAATAGGCCCATTGGTACAATTGTTCCAAGCTGGCCAAGTTGGCCAATTTAGTCCCATGTCCATCTAAGCCTTTCCTATCCATGTAACTTGGCAACTGTCTCACGAGGGCTGACAGAGGAGAGGCAGCACCAGTGTTACTCTTGGCTGGGGTAGCATAGTAGCGTAATGGTTAGTGCCCTACTTTACAAAGGCAGTGATCACCAATCCAAATTTAATTCCCACTGCGGCCTGTCAGTTTCATCTACGTTGTCCACATGGCCGCATGGTTTTCCGATGAGCGATCCAGTTTCCCCTCACGTTCCAAAGATGTATGTGTTAGAGTTAGTGAGTTGTGGGCATGCTATAGAAGCATAGGAACATAGAAAACCTACAGCACCATACTGGCCCTTTGGCCCACAATGCTGAGCAGAGCATGTGCTTACTTTAGACATTACTCATAGCCCTCTATTTTTCTAAGCTCCAGGTGATATTGGCACCAGAAATGTGTGGCGATGTTCGCAGGACATGTAGCACAATCCTAGCTGATTTGATTCGATGCAAATGACACATTTCACTGTATGTGTCAACATTTTGATGTACAGGTGACAAATAAAGTTAAGCTTTATCTCTCTGTCTTCAGAACCAAAGATTCAGATATCTGAAGTATATTTATTATCAAAAGTATGTATACAGAATACAGCTCTGAGCTTCGTTCTTCTGCAGGCAACCAGGAAACGAAGAAAAACCATGGAACTTGCTCAAAGGAAACATTAAACACCCAACATGCCAAGAAAAATGAACAAATTAAGCAAATATCAAAAAGCGGGAGAACAACACATGGAATATCAAACATTAAACCAAGAGTCCAGTACTATTCAGTTTGGTTCAGCGCCATGCCCCCATCCAACTGCAGGCTGCAGATTCAGTCTTCATCAAAGCACCCTACTCCTCACTGATCTTCGCACTCAAACTGCTCAAAGACTGTAGACAAAAGTAGGTAGAATCCAGAAGCACATGCAACTTGAACCTCGAAGATCCCCAAAGCAAGTCCACAGCCAGAAGCCTTGCTGATCAATCCTTGCAACTTGGATCCTAAAGACTCCTGAACAGCAGCTAGGAAGAAGCAGAGGAAGACCTGTCAAACACAGGAAGAAAGCGCCAAGCACCCATCCCCCACTCTCGTCTTCATCCACTTCTACTTTGCTGAATGCCTCGATCGGAGCGAAGCAATGGAGTCAATCATGGGCTCATGCCCCACCTCCAGGCTTCCAGACCTACAGGCCACGCAGCCTGCTCCAAACCTCACCAACTCCCTCAGAGACAGCAAACTGGCAGGTCACTCATCCAGGAGACATGTTCTCAGAATAGGTGGAGGTCATTCAGTACCAGGACAAACATTGAACATACAGAACTGTGCAAAGGTCTTGGGAACATATATAGCTAGAGTGTCTAAGACATTATTCTTGTAATTTTATGCATTGCACTGTACTGCTGTCACAAAAAACACAGTTCATGACATATGTGAATGATGATAAACCTGATTCTGATATGGGTCTCTATTGTGAACTGAGAGTGGGAAGGGGGCAGGGAGATGGGAATCATGGTTGGGAAAAGGGGAAAGGTGAGGAGGACTGAGCAGGAAGTACCAAGGAGACATCCTGTAAAGAATAAAGAATCCCATGACTGGGAATCTCATACTGTAAAAGGACTAGATGGGATAGAGTTCATCAAATGTACTCAAGAAAGTTTTCTTCATCCGTATATAGAAGTCTCAACGAGAAAGCATGTGATATTGGATCTGCTATTAGCGAATGAGACAGGGCAGGTGACAGAAGTTTGTGTAGGGGAACAGTTTGCATCTAGCGACCACAATGCCATTAGGCTCAAAGTAAATATGCAAGAAGATAGCCCGATTGAATTGGCAGATGCTGGAAATAAATAAAAACACAAAATGCTGGCAGAACTCAGCAGGCCAGACAGCATCTATGGGAAACCTTTCAGCCCGAAACATCGTTGCTACCTCCTCCCGTAGATGCTGTCTGGCCTGCTGAGTTCTGCCAGCATTTTGTGATTTTATGCAAAAAGATAGGTCTTATCTGCAGGTTGAGCTTCTAAATTGGAGAAAGGCTAATTTTGATGATGTTAACAATGATGGATTGGGACTGGCTGTTTTCCAATCAAGGTGTATTTGGCAAGTGGGAGACTTTACAAAGCGAAATTTTGACTGTACAAAGCTTGTATGTGCTTGTCAGAGTAAAAGCTAAAGATAACAAGTGTAGGGAACCTTGGTTTTCAAGACCTGTACGCGCTCTCATCTCTATCTGAGATTCAACTAGCAATGGTTATATTATCAGCAAATTTATAGATGACATTTGAACCTGTATATAACTCAAATCTCATCTATAAATTTGCTGATGATACAACCATTGGTAGTTGAATAAGGAGTTATTAAAGCTTAAAGTTCCTTAAAGCTTACACCTTCTTCCTGTAATGAACAGAGCTTTACAGGATACTCCAAGTGTAGTCTAACCACTACTTTAAGGAGCTACACCATTACCTCATGACTCTTGAGCTCAATCCACCAATTAATGAAGACCAACACAATATATACCTTCATAACTACCCTATCAACTTGTATGGGAACTCTGGAATCTATGGACATGGACCTCAAGAGCGAGATATCCCAGCTGGCTGAGTGGTGTCGCAGCAACAAACTTGCACTCAGTGTCAGTAAGATGAAGGAACTGATTGTGGGCTTCAGGAAGGGTAACATAAGAGAACATGAACCCATCCTCATAGAGGGGTCAGAAGTAGAGAGAGTCAGCGATTTTAAATTCCTGGGGTCTAGATATCTGAGGATATAACCTGGTCCTTGAAGGCACACACTCAGCAATTCTGGAACAGGTTTTTCCCTCTGCTATACAATTCCTAAATGGACATTGAACCTATGAAGCCTACCTCATTATTTTTAATATATATTATTTCTGTTTTTGCACTATTTTTAATCTACTCAATATACATATACTTACTGTATTTGATCTCCTTATTTATTTTTCTTTCTATATTATGTATTGCATTGAACTGCGGCTGCTAAGTTAACAAATTTCATGACACATGCTGGTGATAATAAACCTGATTCTGATTTATTATTTATCTGTATTTCTTATTGCAACTTCTAAAATTTTTATGTATTGCACTGTACTGCTGCCACAAAGTACAAATTCCATGACATAGGTCAGTGCTAATAAACCTGACTCTGATTCTGAATTCCTAATGCAAGAGAGCTGTGGAGGCTTATTCACTGAGCACAGTATATTCATGATGAAGGTTGATGGACGAGATCGAAGGCCCGGTGTCTGAGGGTCCAAGTCTGAGTCTGATTGAAGCTGAAGGCCAAAGTGTGGGAGGAAGGTACAAGGCTTATCTTGTTGTTGTTTTGTTGCTTGTTGTGTTCTGTGTTGTTCTGACGAGCATTATGGGCATGCTTTGTTGGTGCCAGAATGCTTGGTGAAACTTGCGGGCTGCCTCCAGCACACACTCAGGCGGATTGTTTATTAATGCAAATGATACATTTCACTGTATGTTTTGATATACACATGATAAAAAAAATTGAATCTTGAATCTTAGACCATAAGACATAGGTGCAGAATTCAAACTATCTAGTCAGCTCTGCCATTCCATGATGGCTGACTTATTATCCTCCTCAACCCCATTCTCCTGTCTTCTACCTGTAACCTTTGCTTATTTACTTAATGCCCATTACATTGCTGGCATTTAGGACAGCAATGAAGGTCCTCTATCTCTATCTGTCCTTGGTCAGCTTTTCTATTGTGCCCTAGGTGTGGTTCAGGGTCCTTAGTCAAACACAAACAATTATTTTTTTGACCAGTCAGGTTTGTTAGCCCTGAGCTGAATCCCTGAACCCGGAGGACCAGTAGACCGCTCTTAATCTGGCCTCTACACTTTGACCTGTTTGGGAGGGGTGACCTTACCAAGAGCTGAAGCACAAGTTCCTGGCACCAGCCAACATAGCTCACTGTGTCACTGAGGCACGCAAGCCTCTAAACCCTATGACAAGGTTCTGGTCCTCTTGGAGGTGTGACCTTTGATGCCATACTAATCAAAAACCTATCAACCTCCGCTTTAAATGTACCCAACGACTTGGCCTTCACAGTTGTCTGTAGCAATGAGGGATTTTCTTCCCTCTGGCTAAAGAAACTCCTCCTTGATCTCTGATCTAAGAATCTTGAACCTTGAATCTAATTGTTGATATTTTTGGATTTCAAGGGTTATAGAGTTATTGCAGGAAAGTGGTGTTGGGGTAAAAGATTGGGCATGATCCTAATGATAGCAATGCAGGAAGGAAGAGGAAAATGACTCTCTGCTGCTTTGTTTTCTTTTTTTCCTAATATCATCCCTCCTCTGTGCTACAGCAGTTCATTTGATCAATATCAGCAACTCTCTTCCTATTCCCTTCTCTCCCATCGTAATAGCTTTGGATTGCTGATATAATATTCCTGAATATCTTGTATTAAGTTACCAATCCTCGACTTCAAAGCGATATAATGCAACAGAGATTAGGAAACGACCGGGGAATTTAATATGATAATAGTAATTGAATACCACAGGAATCTCAAGGGTTTGAAGAGAAATGTGTAAAGGAAAACATATTCTATGCAGTTGGAATCTGTCAAAACATGGCCATTTATGATCTGTCCCTTTTAAGAATTAGTTTCTCCATACCTCACTGTTGAAAATGCTATCGCTCTTATTGTGCTAAAACCGCTTAATCTCCGTACTCTTTCTTTTTCAATTTCTTTATTTTACCCTTGTTCCATCTCCTTTTAGTATAGAAGATAAAACAATTGCAGTCTAGAACCAAGGGGAACAGTCTCAGAATAGAAAGACGTGTCCTTCTTTAACACAGCATTATTTTCCTGCACTTACTCTTATCCCTGAGTCTCACTGGAGTTTAGAAGAATGAGGGGGGAATCTTATTAAAATCTATTTAATAATGAAAGGTCTAGTTAGAGTGAATGTGGAGAAAATGTTTTTTACAGGATCAGAGACCACAGCTGCTGAATACGAGGACATCCTTTTAGAACAGATATGAGAAGGAATTTCTTTAGCTAGAGGGCGAATTCATTGCCATAGATGGCTATGATGGCCAAGTCATTGGGTATACTTGAAGAAGAGGTTGATATATTCTTGATTAGTAAGGATGTCAAAGGTTATGGGGGAAGGCAGGAGAATGGGGTTGAGAGGGATAATAAATCAGACATGATGGAATAGCAGAGCAGACTCAATGGGCTGAATAGCCTGATTCTGCCCCTATGTTTTATGGTCTTATGGTCTAACTCAGGAACAGGCCCTTTGGCCCACCATTTCTGTGCCAAACATGATCCCAAATTAAAGTAAATCCCTTCTGCCTGCATATGATCCCTAACTCTCCATTCCACATATTTAACAACCTCTTGAACTCTACTAATGCATCTAGTTCCATCTCCAGTTTGTTCTAGTCACCTACCACCACTCTCTGTAGTAAAACTTGCAAACAAACATCTCTTTTAAGCATTCTCCCTCTTAACTTAAATACATGTCCCCCAGTATTTGACATTTCTACCTTGGAGGGAAAAATATCCATCTGTTTACCCTTCCAACACTCTTTTGAGTATAAGAATTAGGAAGTTATTTGGCTTAACATCATTGGCTCCAGCTTCAGATCCCCGCTTAGTCATCATGACTCTTGATGCCTCTGGAATCCCAAATTCATCTCACCCTCAAACTTGTCTAACAACACAGTATCCACAATGCCCTGGGTTACCAAATTCCAAATGCGCACAACTCTTTAAGTGGAGAGATTCAACTCACTTCCTCCTTTCAGGGTCAACAGCAGTTCAGATAATAGCAGCTTGTCTCACCTTTTTCTGTTAATTGTTAAAGGTTCACATCAACGGTGCTGGAAAAGGGCTAGTAACGTCATGAAGGATCCCACACACCCTGCTCATGGACTGTTTGTCCCTCTCCCATCAGGGAAGAGTCTATGTAGCATCCAAACCAGGACTACTAGATACAGAAACAGTTATTTTCCTCAAGCAGTAAGGCTGATCAACACATCCACTCACTAACCCACCCCTCCACACCCCCCCCCCATCACCATTACTGTACCACTTTTTGTCAGTTACCTTATGTACAGACACTTCCGTGCCTAGTGTCACTTTATGGACATACAATCAATCCATGTACTGTATATACAGTAAGCTTTTCTTATTCAGTAATTATATATACAGAAAGGGGTGTATGGAGTGTCAGGGAGGGGTAGCACCTCTGGTGGGGGAACATGTCGCGTCCTTCTCAGGTGGTTTGTCCATCTTTGGTCCCCACCTGGCACTCAGCTCTCACCTGTGGCTCCCCGTAGCTGTTTGCATGCGACAGTGGCCACACCCCAGGCATTGGCTTTGACAAGCCGGCTAAACCAGGTGAGGGTAGCCGACGAGTCTCAAACCCTCGGTGAGATAGGGAGTTGTCTATCCCAGCATGTGAAGACAGACTCCAGCGGATTGAGCAGACGAGACCAATGGAAGGTCCAACTGTCAGGAAGGCGGTCTCTACAAGCGTCGTGGAACACGTAGAACATGACAAGACACAGAAGATGTCCTGGTCATCCACTGCGCCTAGTCCCATCTCCAGCCGTCTCGACTCTTGTCTTGCCACTGGATCGAGATGAGAATTGGGAAGAGAGAGTGAGGCTAACACTGCGCAACTCTTCCTCACTTAAATCCAAATCAAGCGCTAGTCTCGACACCATCATCATCATCTGACTAATGGTGTCGAGGTCTTCATCGATGAAGATGGACAAACCAACCATACTGATAACGGTCAGTAACATCATGGAGTATCTCACCACCCTGGTCATGAACTGCCCCACTCACATCGCAGCATCTACGCCAGGACCACCAGACTCAAAAACAGTTACTTTCCTAAGAAGTAAGGCTGACTCAGGAGCTACTAGCTTATCTTACTTTATTGGGGAACACTATTATTTCCTGTCAGAGTCACCTTATGTACGGACACTCCTGTGCCTTGCATCTATGTATGCAAGTTATCTTATGAATCTGTGGCGACCCAATTACTAGCACACTCGAACTGGCTGACAATTAGCCAGAGTGCAGGCACAAAGGAAGAAAGCCTGAGGGGGTTTCAGTACGTGCCTCTCGAGGTATCCGGTGGGGGAGACAGGCTTTAAAGCAAGACTGTGAAGTTGAAATAAACTTAGTCTTTGACTGCAGTTTACCGACTCCGTGTCGTTATTTTAGCGCTGCGTGTAGCACACCGCTACAAATCTATATTTATTGTGTTTTTTTTACTATTGTGTTCTTTATCTTATTGGTTTTTTTTTTTTGCAGTGTCTTGGATCCAGAGTAACAACTATTTCATTCTCCTTTACACTTGTGCACTGGAAATATTAAACATTATACAATCTTTAAACTGTCAGTTGATGTGCCAATGCAGTGTCGGAGAAATGTTGCCTTTTGCACAAGTTGCAGTTTACGCTGAAACTCACTCGGTTCACTCACTCAGCTGGACAGAAGGAAAGTCACGGCACTCTTTCAGGCTGAGTTGACCTTGAGTCCTGCTTCATATTTATAAAGTTATCGAGTAACACACAGCATTGAAACATGACCTACAGTCCATCTCAGGGAGTGGAACAAGCTGCCAGCTGAAGTTGTGGCTGGGGGTTTGATTTCAACATTTCAGTACATGAATGGGAGTGATATAGAGGGCTACAGTAGGGTGTGAGGCGATGGGAATAGGCAGAATAACAATTTAGTATGGACTAGATGGGCCAAAGGGTCTGGTTCTCTGCTATAGTGCTCTATGTCTATAATCCATGGTGCCCACCAAACTAGTCCAATTTTCTTGTATTTGGCCAGTATTCCACCCTTCCTAACCATGAATCTGTCCAAATGTTTTTAAATGCTGTTATTGTACCTCAGTCACATTCTCTGGTAGCTCATTCAATATACGCACCATCTTCAGCATGAAGTGCCCCTTCATCCCTTTTAAACCTTTCACCTCTCACCTTAAACCTATACCCTCTGTTTTTTAGTTACTCTTCTCCAGGAAAAATGCTATATGCATTCACCCTGTCTATATACATGATCATTTTATATACCTCTATCAGGGGTGTATATCTTCTATTTCAATGCACTACCTCAATCTCTATGTTCCAAGGAATAAGATTCATACTTACTTGTCACGTGGAGATGAGAATGTAGAGTGAAATGTGCCAATTGCATTAACAGCCAACACAGGGGGGCATCCCACAAATGTCACTATCCATTCCGGCGCCAACATAGCATTCACACAATGCTTAGCAGGACAATACTGAACACAACAAACAACAAAGTAAAACAGCAAAACAAGCCCCATTCCTTGTACTCACACATATACATAGTCCGTTAACCCTAAGCTAGGCCATCTTCCTCAGCCTTCAGTCTCCAGTGGTCTTGCACTCAGACTTGGAATTGCAGACATAGGACTTTAACTTCCCCAACAGATTCCCAGAGATTCACAGACTCAACTCCAGCCCACGGGCCTCATCTTCCAGACCTCCAACTCTACTGTCGGGCCTCAATCCCAGGACACAGCAATCGTCAAACACTGGGCCTCAAACTCCAGACTCATTGATAATAGGTAACTCAAACACTAGGCCTCCCAAAGCCCTCACTTTCTCAACCTCTCTCTATAACCCTGAACACCTAGCAGCACCCTCATAAAACAACACATAAAAAATGCTGGAGGAAATCAGCGGGCCTGGCGGTATCTACAAAAATGAGTAAACAGTTGACGCTTCTTGCCAAGAGCTTTCATCATGAAAGCTGGAAAGGAAGAGGAGAAGTCAGAGTAAGAATGTTGGGGGAGGGGAGGGGAGGAGGAAGTACAAGGTGGTAGGTGATAGGTGAAATCGGGAGAGAGGGAGGGTGAAGTAAAGAGCTGGGAGGTTGATTGGTGAAAGAGATAAAGAGCTGTAGAAGAGGGAATCTGATAGGACAGGGCAGAAGATCAAGGAAGAAAGGAAAGGGGGAAGAGCACCAGAAAGATGTAATGGGCAGGTAGGGAGATAGGGTGAGAGAGGGAAACAAGAATGAGGAAAGGTGAAGGGGTGACAATTACTGGAGGTTCGAGAAATCAATGTTCGCGCCATCAGTCTAGAGGCTACACAGACGGAATATAAGGTGTTTCTCCTCCAGCCTGAGTGTGGCCTCATTGCAGTAGTACAGGAGGCCATGGACTGACATGTCAGAATGGGAAAATGAAGTAGAAATGAAGTGGGGGCCATTGGGAGATCCTGCTTTCTGTGACGGATGGAGCGAAGATGCTCGGCAAAGCAATCGTCGAACCTACACTGGGTCTCGTGGATATACAATAGGGCACACCGGAAGCACCAGATGCAGTAGATGACCCCAACAGATTTGCAGGTGAAGTGTCGCCTCACCTCCGAAATCCTCATGAATTTTCTTTGTACTCTTTCTTGTAACCAAGCAAGTAAAACTGGACGTAGTTCTCCAAGTGCAGTCTAGACAACGTCCTGTACAACTGCAACTCCTGTATTGAATGCCCTGACTGATGAAGACCAGTGCGCCAAATGCATTCTTTACTTTCCAGTCTACCTGTTATGTTCACTTTCACCCAGCTATATACTTGTAAGCCTTGTTCTCTCTGTGCCACATGCTCTTCTGCGTGACTATTCACTGTTTAAATAAATATGGAGCAACTAGTTGTTTCTTGAATCATCACTGACATATGACATGAGTTTTGTTGTTTTGAAGCATCAATACAGTGCAGTATATAAAACACATGTTATATATTACAATGAAAATATATTAAAAAATAAATAAGGGGTACAAAAAGGGAGCAAAATAGTGAGGTAGTGTTCATGGTATATGGAACATTCCGAAATCTGATTTTGGAGGGGAAGAAGTTGCTCCTAAAATATTGGGTGTGGGTCTTCATCCACATTGGTGGTAGCAAGGATGGTGAAGGTCTTTCACGATGGATGATGCTTTCTTGTGGCGTCGCCCTTGATCAATAAATCTAGCATGTTACTCCGAACAACAAACGTTTATTGAACACAAAGTACACTGCAGATGCTGTGGTCAAATCATCACGTACAAACAAACTGGAGGAACTCAGCAGGTCGGGCAGTATCCGTGGAAATGAACAGTCAATGTTTCGGGCCAAGACCCTTCGTCAGGACTCATAAAGATTTTATGAGCCATCAGGAGTTCTGACGAAGGGTCTCTGCCCAAAACGTAAACTTTTATAAAAGTTTTGCTTCCTCCAAATTTTTTTTTTGTTTATAATAGACCACTTGAAGCTGAACATGAATATAATTTGAGACTGTCTGTATCACATAGGAATTTGGAGAAACAAGAAATTAACTTTTATTGAATATAATGCGTTTAACTGCGTAATACTGCTGATGTTTCGCAATAGTTTAACTAAGCTAAAAGCTTTTTGTTGATGATTTTCATTTGTACTCAGGGTCTGAGGTTTCAGTGTCCAACAATAATCGGCCAGCACTGATGGAATTCAATTGCCTTGATACCATTACTTCATGAAACCTTTCACAATGCTTGTCACTAACAGCGCCAACAAAGTTTGCAAGGAGGAAGTGTAAATGGGAATGTGGAAAATGAATCTTTTGTGACATCTTGCAGCAGTTGATGGTTTCAGCTTACATTGTGGGCAACATTTTAAATGATGTGAATTATGAACTGAAATAACAAAGATTGGTGATTTTAAAAAATGGTGCGTGATAGGGAATTTTTATGGTGATTTTCAGGATCAGCAGCACAAAATCCATAAGATACACCTTAGAGTATTCAGGAAGCAATATCTTTATTGTCCAGTGTTATCAGAACATGACATTTCTTGAGAGTTCAGTCTATGGCATCACACTCAAGGACTCTACAATTCATGTCCCAGAGTCATGGAAAATTACAGCACAGAAAAAGGTTTTTCATTCCAACCAGTCTGTGGCAAACCATTTAAACTGCCTTGTCGCACCGACCTGCACCCGCACCATAGCCCTTCACGTTATTCCCAATGTTTTGTTTTCAGTATTATTTAGTGCTTATTTATATGTTATTTATTTTGTGTTTGTATTTGCACAGTTTGTCTTCTTCTGCAAATTGGTTATTTGTCTTTGTGTGTAGTTTTTCATTTACTCTATTGCATTTCTTTGTCTTTACTGTGCATGCCCACAAGAAAATGAATCTCAGGATGAGACTTGGAGAGATATGTGTATGTACTTTGATAATAAATTACCTTGAACTTTTAACTTTGGGTTTGCTCTGTGCACACTAGAAATAAATATACTCAGCAAGATTTAAATTTTCTTTGTTTCTCGCAGTCATACAATAAATGCACTTTAAAAATACTTCTTTGCTTGTAAAGTGCTCCAGGATATCCTGAAAAGCACCATATGATTGTAAGTCTTCCTATTATTTGTACCTGCCTACTTAAATTTAAATAGTCTGCCCCTTAAGGCTTTTTTCATATACTCTTGGAAAGCATTCCCAACAACTTTTCTTCAATAAGCTTGTATTTGGCCCAGTGCTTTTATAAATAATATATCATTGGCCCCCATCAGTGTAAATGTCACCAGGCAAATAGAGGAATGGACTTTAGACTTAATGCTAATCCAATCTCCTGAGCTAACAGTCCTCTCGAAGAAGAAGCAAAATTCAGAATGATTTTCCAATGAACCATATAGGATTTGATCTGACAGAATAAAGCTTCCAATTCCCCTAAAATGCACTCAGTGGCCACTTTATTAGGTACACCCATGCACATTCTCCTTCAAAGATACAAAGGTTCAAAGAACTCCAATCCTAACAAATTAGTTGCAAACCTTCCATCACCATGCAAAGAGATATCATCAGTGTCCTGTTGATTAATGGTGTGTCCTCCAGTTGCTTGGCCTTTATATACTTATCAATCAGCTGATTGGATGTCATTTCGGAAACTCAGTTGTGAGGTGGGGAGGAAATCTCATTGCTGAAAGGCTGGGGTGGCCAACTTCTTGTGCTATGGTATGGAACGTCTCACCCCCCCCCCCACCCACCCCCGTCAGCTCACAAGTAGGTTCAATGTCTATGTGTTCATTTACAGAATTTTTTGCACAACACTACACTTCTAGGAATTCTCTTGGAGGACACACCACAATCAACACTGCACTGGCGACATCTCCTTGCATGGTGATGAAACATTTGCAGGTAAGTTACCAAGATCAGGGAACAGCTTAACCAAACCACTCGAGCTACACATCTTCCGAATTAGATTCAAAGTACATTTTTAATTAAAGCATATGTACAGTTATACAACGCTGAGGTTCATCTTCCCACAGACAGCTGTGAAACAACGAAAAATTTTGGAACCCAAAGAACATCGAACTCACAATGTGCAAAGAAAAGAACAAATCAGTCTAATGCCAATAATTGAGCAAAAAACACAGAATATAAAACATTAAACCACAAAATCATTTAACCACTCCAGGAATGTTCACTTTAGTTCAAATATCTTAATGCAAATATCTAATCCGCCCATCATGTGGCAGCAACTCAATACATAAAAACATGCAGACATGGTCAAGAGGTTCAGTTGATATCTAGACCAAACATCAGAATGAGGGAAAATCTATCTGAGTCACTTTGACCATGGAATGATTGTTGGTACCAGATGGGGTGACTTCAGTCTCTCAGAAACGGCATTCTTTAGAGTTTATAGAGAACGGTGCAAAAAAAATTAAACAAAAAGTAAATCCAGTGAGCAGCACTTCCTTGAGCAAAAACATCCTGTTAATGAAAGAAGTCAGAGAAGAATGGCCAAGCTGACAGGAAGGCAACACTAACTCAAATAACCATACATTACCATGATGGTGTGCAGAAGAACATCTCCAAGTGCACCTGGTGTTGAACATTGAAATGGATGAGCCACAACAGCAGGAGACCATAAACTTAAACCCCGTGACCCCTTTATTAGGTACAGGAGGTACCTAAAAAAGCGGCCGCTGAGTTTATGTTCTACGTTCTATTAGCTCTATCAGCTACCCTGAATTTCATTTTCTTGTAGGTATTCACTGTAGATACAAAGATATACAATAGACTCATTGAAAAACTACATTCGGACAAAGAGGGGCAAACAACCAATGTGCGAAAGGCAACAAACTGAGCAAGTAATAAAACACTTGAGTGTATTTTAGTCTTCTCTCAGCTTTACCTTCTATATTCTATCATTCCACAGGTTACAATGAGATACCTGAGACATTAGCACAGACTGATAAGAATTGGCACTGATTGCTACAGCTACTTAACTGAGAAGCTAACTGTACCCAGTGGAGCTATTAACATGAAATAAATACTGCCCTGCATGTGACATTCTTAGTATTTAAATGACTCCAACCTTGTTTTAAATTTATTTCCCCTCAACATATAAATCTTTACACAAAATTATATGATCTGAAACTCCCACTTCATCTGCACATTGAGATCAATGGAAATTCTACCATATATGGACACAGATTGCTACTTGAGAGAGTTTTAATTAAAGGAAGAATATTTAACTCATATTATGTACATTTCTTCTGACAAAACATCCTTGAGTAATTGCTCTTTTAATACTGTGATTTAAAGTCAATATAAACATCATTTAAAGAAAAGGACTTCAAAGGTTGTAATTTCTGGAGTGCCTCTGGTACCATAAGATAGTGAGTATTGTTGGAGTACTGTCATGTTGGGCGTATTCTTTCACTGATTCTATTGTTTTTCTTGGGTTTATTGAGTATGCTGAAAGAAAACAAATCTCTGGGCTGTATTCAGTATAGTGACATAAGACCATAAGACATCGGAGCAGATTTAAGCCATTCGGTCTCTCGAGCCTGCTCTGCCATTTCATTATGGTGATCCATTTCCCTCTTAAGCCCAGTCTCTTGCCTTTCCCCCATAACCTTTTGATGCACCATCAATAACTCACTCTGAGACGTAAGAAGCGAGATATCGGCTTTTATTGACTGGAAGAATGGACAACACTACATCCTGGAGAATGAGGCTGGGCATCAGGCCTCAATCGCCTTTATACAGGGGTCTGTGGGAGGAGCCACAGAAACGGTCAGCAGGGGTCTGTGGGAGGAGCCACAGGAGCAGTCCAGACAGGTATATGTAGTTCACCACACCTTTCACGCCCTGACATCAAGAATCTATCAACCTCCACTTTACAGACACTTAATGACCTGGCTTCCTCAGCTGCCTGTGTCAACAAATTCCGCAGTTTCACCACCCTATGGTTAAAGACAAACCTCCTCATCTCTATTCTAAGTGGACATCCCTCTATGCTGAAGTTGTGCCCTCTGGTCCTAGACACCCCCACTATAGAAAACATCCTCTCCACATCCACTCTTCCTAGGCCTTTCAGTATTCGATAGGTTTCAGTTATATTTCCTCCCTCTTCTGAATTCCAGTGATTACAGGCCCAGAGCCATCACTCTTCATACGATAAGCCTTTCAATCTGGAACCTCCTTTGAAACCTCTCCAATGTCAGCACATTGTTTCTTGGATGAGGGGCCCAAAACTGCTCACAATACTCCAGGTGAAGTCTCATCAATGCCTTATAAAGCATCAGCATTATCTCCTTACATACAATGGACATATATGTACAGTACTTTGATTTTAAAAAATTGAACTTTGAACCTTGAAAAGGGCAGGTTAAATGAATGCCTAGCTGAAGAGGCAATTAGAGGAATGAGTTTTAGGCTCCGGTGAAGCTTTCTGTGGAAGGCAGGGCTGGTACAAGAGAGTCAGGCTGCACCTAAGCAGGTACAAAACCGACATTTTAGTGGATAGGTTTTCGTGTGCTTCAGAGTATGGGAATGGGAATCAGGTTCAGAGAAAGTACAGACACATAGAAATGCAAAAGTGAGGAAGGGTGGTAGGCAGAGAGCACAGGTAAAGACGCTCAAGGGGAATACAGAACTAAATAACATCTGTTTAATCACAAGGGGTCAAATTAGTAAAGTAGACAAGTGGGACTACGGTATTGCTGTTATTACAAACAACACAGGGTTGAAGGATAGGCAGAGTAGGCAATTTTGTATCGCAGGATATAGAAATGTTCCGGTGAGACAAAGAAGAATGTAAAAGAGGAGGGACATTGTATTGTCAGGCAAGGAGTGGATTACAGGGCATGTCTTCTGTGAAGATCATCACCTTGTCGTGGTGGAGAGGCTTATGAGTTCCTAAGATCCTAAACAGGATAATAGAAACATAGAAAACCTACAGCACAATATAGGCCCTTCAGACCACAAAACTGTGCCGAACATGTCCTTACCTTATAGAACTACCTATGCTTACCCATAGCTCTCTATTTTTCTAAGCTCCATGTACCTACCCAGGAGTCTTTTAAAAGACCCTATTGTTTCTGCCTCCATCAGCGCCACCGGCAGCCCAGTCCATGCACTCACCACTCTCTGCATAAAAAAATTACCCCTGATATCTCCTCTGTACCTAATTCCAATCACCTTAAACCTATGCTCTCTCGTGCTAGCCTAATGTCTGGAGATTAGCTCCTGGTAGGGTCACCCACAGCAGTAAGGTCAAGGGGGATGTCCCAGACAACGAGTGATCCAAGCAGGATCACAACAGTGGATCTGGAAGAAAACGATGACACATCAGAATGGCAGTGAAGGACTCTCAGTCATCTTTAAGGGTATATTTAAGGCAGAGGCTGATAGATTCTTGATTAGTAAGGGCATGAAGGGATCCGGGCAGAAGGCAGGAGATTGAGCTGAATAGGAAATGGATCAGCCATGATGAAATGGTGGAGCAGACTCAATGGGTCAAATGGCCTATTTCTGCTTCAATATCTCATAGTTTTGTATTCCATATCACTGAACTCTGTCCCTAAACTGCAAAGGACTTTGTGGTGGCCTGCCCATGCTTCAGTCTCCCCATGTTAAAAAAGTCACACACTGGTGTTCTCCATTGAGGAGAACATCATCCTCGACTCGAGTGATCATACTACTACTACATAGGGTGAAGGTAAGAGGTTTCTGTGATTGGATGCTTGAGATTAGTGGTGTTCACAGCAATTGGTGTTGGGACTCCTGTTGAACGTAATCTGTGTGAATGATTTCAATATGAATGTCAGAGGCGTGATCAGGAAGCCCAGCAGATGGAATTGTTGACAGTCATCTTAGTCAATACAGTGATGGTGAAATGGGTTGAAAGATGGCAGTTTGAATTTAATTCAGATAATTGTGAGATGATGCATTTTAAGAATTCAAACAAGGCTGGGACACTCTGTGAGTGGTAATGTCACCTTCAGGTCCACGTTTATAACTCCCTGAAAGTTGTAACACAGTTAGACAGAGTGGTAAAGAAGGTGTATAAGCACACTTCAAGTTCAAGGTCAATTTCAAGTTTATTGTCATACAAGTATACCACTAAATGGACCAGTGTTCCTCCACACCAAAGTGCACAGCGCAGTACATCTAACTCACACTCAACTCCAAAAGTAATATTACCAAATTAAATTAACGAATAATAAGGTGCATTTACAACACAAGTTTAAAACTAAACAGTATAAAAACTACTGGCACTTTATGGGTGATGAGATGGGGTAGTGGCAGGAGTTTAGTAGTTTTACAGCCTGGGAGAAGAAGCTGTTTCCCATTCTAACCGTCCTTGTCCTATTGCTGTGGTAACTCCTGCCTGATGGTAGGGGGTCAAAGAGATTGTTGGATGGATGGGAGGGATGAATGGCAATGCTAAGGGTCCTAAGTATGTCGCGCTTCGGATAAATATCTCAGATGAGTGGAAGAGAGACCCCAATGATCCTCTGAGCAGTCTTTGCAAAGCTTTATAGCGTCTTTCAGTCAGATGCCTTGCAATTCCCTTACCAGACAGTGACACAGCTGGTTGGTATGCTCTCCACGGTGCTCCTGAAAAAAATTGCCTTCGTTGGTCAAGGTTTTGAGTATAAAAACCTGGACTTTGTTACAGCTATATAAAGCTTTGTTTCAGCCACATTTGGACCATTGCGTACAGTTCTGATCACTCCATTATAGGAAGGGTGTAGAAGTTTTGTAGCAGGTGCGGAAGAAGTCCACCAGGATGCTGCCTGGATTAGAGAGTACTCCCTGTAAAGAGAGTTTGGACCCAAATTGGACCAAATCATTTTCGCTTCAGCTTCAGAGGCTGAAGGGCAACCTGATAGAAGTTTATAAAATCATGGCGGTATAGATAACTAAAGAGGTTTGCAGGAGCTGGAAATGCAGCGTAACACATGTAAAAGACTGGAGTAATTCGGCAGGTCAGGCAATATCTATGGTAAAGAACAATGAATTATTGTTTTGCTGAGACATTTCGTCATTACCTGTAGAAGGGTTTTAGCCCCAAAAATCAACACTTCATTCCTCTCTGTAGATGCTGTTCGAGGGTGGTAAGGTGGAGATACCAAGAGGTCTGAGGCACTCCTTCCCTCTGCTGGCCCGCAGGTCACCTTTGGGCAAGGTTTAGCCACCCACCCCCCCACCAGGTGGTGGATGAACAGCTGGTGCATACCACAAGTTTTGATTGTGCAACCACTGATGCCAGGCAGACAATGTCTGAAGAGTATCGCTAATAGTTCTTGTAAAGACACTGCCCAGTGGAAGGCAGTGACAAAACACTTCTGTTGAAATATTTGCCAAGGACAATCATGGTCATGGAAGAACCATGATCACCCATATCATATGACATGGGTAATGAATAAATGAAATGCTGTCTGATCTCATACAAGAGAAAATCTGCAGATACTGGAAATCCAAGCAAAACACACAAAATGCTGGAGGAGCTCAGCATTTTGGCCGAAATATCGACTGTACTTTTTTCCATAGATGCTGTCTGGCCTACTGAGTTTCTCCAGCACTTTGTGTATGTTGCTGCCAGATTTGCTGAGATATGGGAGGTGTAGGTAGGGTGGATAACAAGAGTCTTTTTTCCTGGGTGGAATGTCAAATACTAGATGGCATAGCTTGAAAGTGAGAGGGGTAAAGTTTAAAGGAGACTTATGTGCAATATTCTTCACAAATTGTTGTTACGTGCCTGAAAGGTGCTGCCAGGGAATGAATGGACATGGAATTAGGGGGTGGGGTGTTGGCATAGACCATCTGTAGGTAGAAATGCAGTTTAAATTGGCATCATGTTTGGCACTGTGGACTGAAAGAAATGCTTTTGAGCTTTACATTTCTCTGTTCTATGGTAGTAGAGGAAAAAATATTCTTGCAAATTATAATCATCGATGTTACAGTCTGCAAGTCTTTAAAAACACTTCTAAGAGAATTGCTAATCACTAGCATTGGTGGATAGAATTAAAAGTCCTGATGAAGGATCTAGGCCCAACGCATTGACTGTTTATTTCCCTCCGTAGATGCTGCCTCACCTGCTCGGTTCCTCCAGCATTTTGTGTGTGTTGCTTCTGATTTCCAGCATCTGCAAACACGTTTGTGTTTATGCATCTTCCAGCTTTTCACTTCAACCCTCTCTCGCCCACCCACACACCCTCACCCTTGCCTGGTTTCACCCATCACCTTCTCACTTGTACTCCATCTCCCCCCTCCCACCCCCCCATGCCACCTTCTTATTCTGGCTTCTTCCCCCTTCCTTTGAGTCCTTATGGAGGGTTTCACCCTGAAATGTGAACTCTTTATTCCTCTCTTTAGACGCTGCACAACCTGCTGAGTTCCTCCAGCATTTCTGTGCGTTGCTCTGCGTTTCCAGCATCTGCAGAATCTCGTGTTTTACACGTAACTGTCCCTCCCTGTCTTTCTTTCTAATCATCTGCAACACTGTTTCAGGGTTAAAAGATGATAATTATTGTTTAGTTTTAATGAAGATACATTCATATTATTTGTGAGACCTTTGATCAAAAAAAATTGATGGTTAAAATAGTTAATTGTTAAAATAGAAAGAGTCGTGTTTTAGAAATTATAAAGTAATGATTACTTACAGTTCATGGTATGTAGAAGGTACAATTCATGTTACTTTGAAGAATGTCAACATGTCTGAGTGCTTAACACAATTGTTTTATAATTACTCTCTCTGCTAATTTACTGGAGATTTTGCTTCTGATAAAAGATGCTTAAAATAACAAGAGGAGGTGTTCTCAGCTGTGGTTATATATAACCTACCACTGAGAAGACTTGCATTTATTGAATATCTTTATCACAGTAAAAGCTCTCAGGATAATCATTATCTTCTTAGACATTCCCTGGAGCCTGAGGATGACTTGCTTGCATTCTAGTTCTAAGGAGTGGAAAATGACTGTGAAAGGTTTTGTTTAAAGTAGGATGTGCTTTGCACACTACGGACTTAGTGGAGTGAGGACTTTGTCCAAGAGTAGGAAGTCCAAGGTAATCGAAGACAAACTTTTGTTGCACAGATTCATACAAGCACACAAAGCACACACACACACACACACGCGCGCGCACACACACAAAAACACATGCACACACAACATACGCAGGGTATGAAGTTCAAAGGAAATTTATTATCAAGGTTATTATCAAAGTACATATATGCCAGCATGTACAACCCTGAGATTCATTTTCTTGCAGACGTACTCAATAAATCTACAGAATAGTAACCCACAACAGAATCAATGAAAGACCGCACCAACTGGTAGCAGTTAGCATAACACTGTTTCAATGCCCCAGGGTCAATACTGCTGCATGTTTGTAAGGAGTTTGTATGTTCTCTCCAAGACCACATTGGTTTTCTCCTGGTGCTCCAGTTTCCTCCGACATTCTAAAGACATACTGGCTAGGGTTAATAAATTCTGGACAATGCCACGTTGGCACCAGATGTATGGCTGCTCCCTGCACATCCTTGGACTGCGTTGGCTGTTGACGCAAATGATGCATGTCACTGCAAGCTTCAATGTTTTGATGTACACACAGTGACATCTTTATTAGGTAGACCTGTACACCTGCTCAATAATGCAAATATCTAGTCAGCCAATCATGAGATTGGATTGCGGATGGGCTACAGCAGCAGAAGATCACAAACGTACACCCAGTAGCCACTTTATTTGGTACGGGAGGTACCTAATAAAGTGCCTTCGAGTGTATACTGGGCTGTGTTCACAATTCTCTGTAATTTCTGAAGGTCCAGATAAGATACTTTCAGTGAGGACCAAAGGCACATGATGGATTTCATTCATCTTGTTGGGGTTAATTAGTATTGGGGTTAATTCGGGACCGCCATTACAGGTCAGGAGTGGCTCACGTAACGCACATCATGTTAGGAAGCTGGAATGCGAGCAAGGGGGAGCGAAACTGGGGACCCCGCTACATCGAAACTACTAGTGTCACGCGATTCAGTAAACAAAAGAAACAGGTAACTCGTGAGCATATGGCTGCGGGCCAATAAGATGGACACAAGTGCCCGATATTACCTAATATGTAGCGGGGTTGTGCTGGGGGGAAAAGGGGTATAAATAAGAGCAGATTGTAAGGGGAAAACAGAACGCCTTCTCCAGCGACTCCGTGGATTCGCTGTGCCAGTTACGAATTCTGCAATAAAGCCACGTTTTGCTATATTCCGGTGTTAGTTGTCTCTCTTCCTAAAAGAACACAGGGCAGAATTTCAAGCCCAACATTTGGTGACCCCGACAAGGGAGGGAGTGTTGGGGTTAATTAGTATTGGGGTTAATTCGGGACCGCCATTACAGGTCAGGAGTGGCTCACGTAACGCACATCATGTTAGGAAGCTGGAATGCGAGCGAGGGGGAGCAAAACTGGGGACCCCGCTACATCGAAACTACTAGTGTCACGCGATTCAGTAAACAAAAGAAACAGGTAACTCGTGAGCATATGGCTGCAGGCCAATAAGATGGACACAAGTGCCCGATATTACCTAATATGTAGCGGGGTTGTGCTGGGGGGAAAAGGGGTATAAATAAGAGCAGATTGTAAGGGGAAAACAGAACGCCTTCTCCAGCGACTCCGTGGATTCGCTGTGCCAGTTACGAATTCTGCAATAAAGCCACGTTTTGCTATATTCCGGTGTTAGTTGTCTCTCTTCCTAAAAGAACACAGGGTAGAATTTCAAGCCCAACAATCTTCATTCAATAGGACATGGGTAATCTGACCCAGGTCTCATCTCCTCTTTGCCAGAATAGATGAGCAGGTAATGCAAAGAGAGATACGTCTGGAAGTCTCTGCCCACTGATACTTGATACCTCTCCAAAAAAAAAATCAAAGCTCCACAATTTTTGACCTGAGTCAGCAAACAGGAAACTGGCTTAAACAGAGACCCCGCTGTGTGCTTCCACTCCGTTTGACTTCAGAAGTATGAAGAATAGAACAAAGCAAAACAGAAGAACCTAACTGCCTGGGGTTTTAGGATCAGGAGCTATGAGTTGAATCTGTCCCTGCACTCTGTGAAGTTGTGTAAACCTGCTGTGTCAGTACCAGTCAACTATTTAATATGCACTCTTTGATCATTTGGAAATCCCCCTGCTGAAACATTTTCATTAAACATGATATGCATACAATTCCCACCTGTCTCCTGGGGGTAATTCTGAGCCAGAATGTTATTATGTACTTGTTTTTGTTTAATTATTTGGACCAACGGTTAATTAACATCGGGAACATCTAACACAACTTGGATGTGCACATAGAGTTTGTGCCTCATCAGCCTTCTGTCACCCTTTGGATAAATAAGACCATCTGCTGCTTGGCGAATTCTTCTTTGCCGTCCCACAGTTAATTCTGGCTGGCATTCTTTAAGGGAAATAAAAACCAAATAAATCAGATGTAAATTGCTGCAAGATTGTTGTCACGATATAGCTGTAGCAGAGCACCATGCTGATGGTGCCTGTGTACTTGCACAGACTGTGGGGCTCAACTCTCTCTGTGGAGAATTCAGCAAGAAAGGTTGAGGCCCGTACTCTGGTGGGAGACAGTGTACTTGTTTAACTAGTGGATGCTAAATTCAGTGTCTTTATTAAAATAAAACTCTCTGGTGCCAGTTAGAAGACGGCAAGGACAATTTATCACTTCAATACCACTGTTAAAAGCAAATAATATTTATTGGCTTGCTTATTTGGAGATACAGCATGGTAACAGACCCCTCTGACCTGATAAGCCTGCGCCATCCAATTATATCCATGTGACCAATTAACCCACGAAACATCCAGTAGGCATCTGAAAGCTCTGGAACAATACGACCGAAGATCCTAATGAAAGATTTAGAGGAACACACGCAAAATGCTGGTGGAACGCAGCAGGCCAGGCAGCATTTATAGGAAGAAGTACAGTTGATGTTTAGGGCCGAGACCCTTCGTCAGGACTAACTGAAAGAAGAGATAGTAAGAGATTTGAAAGTGGGAGGGGGAGGGGGAGACCCAAAATGATAGGAGAAGACAGGAGAGGGAGGGATGAAGCTAAGAGCTGGGAAGTTGATTAGCAAAAGGGATACACAGCCAGAGAAGGAAGAGGATCATGGGATGGGAGGCCTAGGGAGAAAGAAAGGGGGAGGGGAGCACCAGAGGAAGATGGAGAGCAGGCAAGGAGTGATTGAGAGAGGGGCAGAGAGAGAAAAAAGTGAGAGAGAAAAGGAAAAAGGGGGACATAAATAAATAGATAGGTAGATAGATAAATAAGGGATGGGGTAAGAAGGGGAGGGGAGCATTAATGGAAGTTAGAGAAATCAATGTTCATGCCATCAGGTTGGAGGCTACCTTAGAGGATCAGCTGGAAACACAGATGCACTAACACCAGTGCACTGGAGGAGGCCAACAGGGACAGCATCCCCACCATGATAAAGCAGTATCTATTCCGATGTCATTGGGATGCCTAACTCACGACTCCCCAGACAGATCCTTTACTTCCAGTTGAAGGAAAGGTCAGCAAGTCCCGGTGGGCAATGGAAACACTTCAAAGTTAAAATCAAAATCAGCCTGAATTCAACATTCCATCTAGAAGACTGGGAAGATATTGCACTCAGTAGATACACCTGGAGGCAATCTGTTTAAGAGGAAGATGCGCTATTTGAGAACGATCTCCTTTATGCCACAGAGGACAAGCGGCAGCTGTGGAAAGAGAGGCTGAACAACCAAAAGGCCCAAAAACTAACCGCTGCCACCACTTACTCTTGTCCACATTGGGCCAGAATGTGTGCAATCTGGATCGGCCTCTATTGCCACCAATCGACATCCCCTTTGGAGAACATCATATTCAACTTGAATGATTGTACTGCTATTCACCCGCACACTTTCAGAATGTGGCAGTCAACCAGTGTGTCCAGAGGAAAACTACACTGACATAGGAGAACTCCATACAGATGATGGTAGAATTGAGTCGTGGGTCACTTGCAATGTAATAATGTCACACTAACCACTGTGTTATCTTACTCTGTGTGCTATTGCTATATCGGCTATATATTATATATCAATGTATCAATCTATCATTTATTTATTGTTTAACTATCTGTTATTTATTGTTTGTCCATACATCTATCTATTGCTTCTCTATTAATTATTGCAATTTATAGCACAACTTTATGCATAGCTAACTTAACGTATTGCACGTTTTGTTGCCACAAAACAGCAAATTTCACGTCAGCCGCAAGAAACCAGCTTCCATTATCAAAGGCATCCATTATCCAGGCCGTGCCCTCTTCTTGCTACTACCACTACTCAGGAGGTAATAGAGCCTTAGGACCCACATCTCCACATTCAGAAACAGCTATTACCCTTCAACCAGCCAGCTCCTGAACGAATGTGGATAACTTCACTCACTATGAGTTTGAACTGATTCCATAATCTAGGGACTCACATTCAAAGACTCTATGAACCAACTTCTCCGTATCAGAATCAGAATCAGCTTTAATATCACCGACATACATCGTGAAATTTGTTCTTTGTGCCTGCTGTAGAATGCAATACATAATTACAGAAAAAACAGGACTTATACTCTGTGTAATATTATAAATATTGAACTGTATTATAAATATGTATAAGTATATATAAATAAGTAGAGCAAAAATAGAAATAAAAAAAGTAATGAGGTAGAGTTCATGGGTTCAACATCCATTCAGAAATCATATGGCAGAAGGCTGTTTATTTATTTATTGTTTTTTTGAGCAGTTTGCCTTCTTTTGTACATTGGTTGTTTACCAGTCTTGGTGTGTAGTTTTTCCTGTTGTATTTCCCTGTTCTACTGCGAATAACTTCAAGAAAATGAATCCTAAGGTAGTTTATGGTGACATTTATGTACTTTGATAACAAATTTACTTTGAAGTGAAATAGACTTCCTCCTACTTCTCAGTAAGATTCTGCTTTTACTTTGAAAGATCTGACTTTTAAACAGATATCCCTAATTTTAGATTGCCCATGAGGAAAAATCCTCTTGCCATCTTAAATGTTTTAATTAAGTCCCATCTCAATAATGGTTTCTGGTTCCAATTGCCATTTTCCTTTCCCCTAAGGGTTCCCAAAAACATTTCCTTTACTTAACAGAATCCAACACTCATAGCCCCCTGTCTTCCTGCTTATCTCTCTCCAGCAGCTGTCTCCACCTTTACCCTCCCTTCCTCCCCCACACTCCATTTGTCTATTTTTTTTCTGTCTTCTGTTTGCCTCTATCTATCATCCACCTGTCACTGTTGTCCAACTCTATTCCTGCACCCCTACCCTACCTGGCACTACCTACCTGACATATTTTACCCCTTCTCTGATCACTGCAAACAAAGAAGAGGGGAGCAAAGGTGAGGCTGACCCAAGGGTCAAGGTTTGCGGGTGCAAGAAAAAGTCAGAGTGTGGTGGAGGCATGTTCAGGAGAAGTGGCAAATTTGGAACTTCAGTGACAAGGTTAGAGCAGCTGGAGTGGAGAAAAGTTCAAGCAGAGTTGTTTCAGAGCCTGTTAGATTGCTGAGTCTCTGGCGATGATCTTTGTATCATCAATGGGAATGGGAGAGGTTCCGGAGGATTGGAGGCTTGTTCCATTATTCAAGAAAGAGAGTAGTGATAGCCCAGGAAGTTATAGACCAGTGAGTCTTAATACAGTGGGTGGTAAGTTGATGGAGAAGATCCTGAGAGGCAGGATTTGTGAACATTTGGAAAGGAAAAATATGATTAGGAATAGTCAGCATGGCTTTGTGAAAGGCAGGTCATGCCTTACAAGCCTGATTGAATTTTTTGAGGATGTGGCCATGGATTTCAGCAAGGCATTTGACAAAGTGCCCCATGCAAGGCTTATTGAGAAAGTAAGGAGGCATGGGATCTAAGGGGAGATTATTTTGTGGATTCAGAACTGGCTTGCCCACAGAAGACAAAGAGTGGTTGTAGACAGATCATATTCTGCATGGAGGTTGGTCACCAGTAGAGTGCCTCAGGGATCTGTTCAGGGACCCCTATTCTTTGTCATGGCATTCTGTGGGGACTCTGGACTAGTCAAGGGGTTCCAAGACAGGAGGGTTCGTGGTAGTCTCCTTGGGAGTTGGGACTGAGCGTAGACAGTTGACGTGGCAAAACGGGCTCCAGCTGGCTATCCACCCGGTAGACCAGTCGATGTGTGGATTGTGGTGGTTCAGCCATGGGTACCCTAGAACTACAGGGGCTCGAGGCAAATGGATGAGATTGAACCATACCTCCTCCCGATGGTTTCCGGAGAGAATCAAGGTTAGGGGTGGCATACAGTGGGTAACCCGAGCCAGCAGTTTTCCGTCCAGTGATGATAGAAGCAGATGTATTAGGGGCATTTAAGAAGCACATGGGTGATGGAAATATAGAGGACAACGAAAGAGGAAAGGGTTCGATTGATTGTCAAGAAGGTTAAATGGTTGGCACAACATAGTGGGCAGAAGGGCCTGCACTGTGATACAGTGTTCCATGTTCCAAGTTAAGAGCTTGGTATTTGTGATTAATTCTGATTAATCAGGCTTGAAACAAATTTAGCTTCCTGTAGAGAATTTCCAGGAGGCTGCAGGGTTTCGAAGGTGGATTGGATATTCATGCCTGAATTTAGGGTAGCAGTGGTTAAACACACAAATGTATCAGGCAGTAACATAGACCTGACAACATTTCTGGAGGTTAGTCTCTGGAAATGAGCACATATTTTGCCTTTGGCAGGTTCTTCAAATACTCTATAGGTAAATGGTGAGCATACCAATGGGTCTATTTTAGAAGTGCTCGAGGTTTAATTAAATTTCACCTCTCTAACTTGGTATTACACCTGAAATACATCTTGTTGTTAGTATAAGCACTTTCCTACTTCTTCAGTTGGTAGGAGCAGTTGTTCAACTAAACACAATTAATCTCAGAACATGATTTAACTTCTATTTAAATTTATAGTGCTTTCAATATCATTATTGAACCGCCAGGACTTAAGAACTTTTTTTTTAAAGCTATTATTAATGCTTTTTGAGTTAGTGATTTAGATGCATATCATATTTTTACTGAGTTAAGTATTGTATGTAATTAGTTTTTGCTACAACAAGTGTATGGGACATTGGAAAAAAAAAGGTTGAATTTCCCCATGGGGATGAATAAAGTATCTATCTATCTATCTATCTTATTGTAATGTTACAATGGGGTGTTCTCACCTGTAATAGAAATGGAGCACACATTTGCAAATAGGATGCATTGCACTAGAATAAGCAACTAATATAAGAGTTTGCAAGTGTCTGATCAAGGTCAAACTTGTTGAAATATTTAGACTAAAAAGTCAGAGAACAGTACAACACACAGAAACCGGCCCTTTGCTCCATGAAAACACAAAATGCTGGCAGAACTCAGCAGACCAGACAGCATCTATGGGAGGAGGTAGTGACAATGTTTCGGGCTGAAAGGTCATCACTACCTCCTCCCATAGATGCTGTCTGGCCTGCTGAGTTCTGCCAGCATTTTGTGTTTTCATTTATTTCCAGCATCTGCAGATTCACTCGTGTTGCCTTTGCTCCATGATGTCTACACTGAACCAATGACACATTGGGCACATATATATATCCAGTGGACTTTGCACAGAAGTGTATTTGTCAACTTGGAGCAGACAGCAAGTTTATAAAACTGGTAGGAGCAAAGGAAGTTGGGAATGGTGAGGGTGAAGCATGTGGCAGGGTTGTGGGTCTAGTGGCCGAGAAGGCGTGCCAGGTGTAGGGGTTGGCACTGGTGCAGACTCACCCAGCCCTGAGATGCCAGGCAAGGTCATTTGATTCCAAACAATTGGTTTATTGATCATTATAGAATGTCCCTCTGGTGTTTCCCACTCGCTTATCTCCTTTCCCCCTTTCCCAACCATGGTTCCCCTCTCCTTGCCCCCTTCCCACTCTCAGTCCACAATAGAGACCCACATCAGAATCAGATTTATCATCACTCACATATGTCATGAAATTTGTCTTTTCTCCTGTGGCAGCAGTACAGCGTAATACATAAAATTACTACAGTACTGTGCAAAAATCCTTGGCACTTTTTATATATATATATATATATATACATATATATATATATATATATATATTTGCCTAAGACTGTTGCACAGTAAAAATTACTGCATGTATGAAATTACTTCTGTAACCTTTAAACTCAGTTAATTCCTAGCTTACTTGCTGTCAAAACAGTCTTGTTTTCAGCTTGTTTCTGTTTCTGACATTCATAAATAGCGCCGATCTTTTAGACATGTCAAAAATAGTTAAAAGGTATTACTCTAAAGTTTTTATATGTGCAAATCATGGAGTTTTACAACATGGAAACAGACCCTTTGTTCCATACCGACCAAGGCTGCCGTCTGCATGCATTTGGCCCATATCCCTCTAAACCAGGGGTTCCCAGCCTGTGGTTCTCCAACCCCTCAGTTAATGATCAAGATCCATGGTATAAAAAAGATTGGGAACCCTTGCTCTAAAAAAAGTCCTATCCTTGCACCCCTCCAAGTCCCTTTAAAATGTTAATTCAACTGCCTTCACCCACTTCCTCAGGAAGTTCATCCCAAATATAGACCAGACTCTGGGTAAAAGCTTATCCCCCAACTCAGATTTCTAATGAATCACTCCCCCCTCACCTTAAACCTATCCTTTCTAGTTCTTGATTCCCTGACCCTGGGGAAGTGGCTGTGTGCACTCACCCTGTATAAGATGACCCTTCATTTACTTCCCTCAAGCCGTCAGGCTGATCAATTAACCTCCACCTATTAACCCACCCCACCAGCCTCCACAACCACTACATCCACACTGGCCACTCATCCTCTCCATTGTCCTTCAGCACCCTTCATTCCCCCCCCCCCATGCAATGATGCTTTATGCTTACACTCCACAGACCATACCTACACTGACACAGTCACTGTTCTACTGTGTCCCTCTTGCTAACATTTTTGTCAATTACCGGTACCTTATGTACAGATATTCCTGTACCTAGCATCACTTTATGTACATAAATCAGTCCATATATAGATAAGATAATTTTATGTATATACGGCCACACTCAAAGGTACTTGTACATGCATTTTATAGAACTTGCAGTACCAGCAACATGGGTTCAATTCCCGCCGCTGCCTGTAAGGAGTTTGTAAGTTCTCCCCATGACCACGTGAATTCCCTCTCACAGTCCAAAGATGTGCTAGTTGGTAGGTTAGTTGGTCATTGTAAACTGTCCTGTGATTAGGATAAGATTAGATCAGGAGATTGCAGGGTGCTGCGGCTCGATAAACAAATAAAATGCTTTTATATTTATTTAGGATAATTCTTGCTTTTTTTATTGTGTTCTTTATGCTCATTGTCTTTTTTAATGCTGCAATGTATCTAGATTAGCATCGTTTTGGTGTCTACACTCATGTACTGAAGAATGACAATAAACAATCTTGAATCTTGAATTCTTGCACGTTCCAAGGAATATAGTCACAACCTGCTCAATGTCTCACCATATTTAATTTCCAAAAATAATTTTAAAAATTGGATAATTTAAATGCATACAATAACTCCTGGAAGCCAATGACCTTGTTTATTTGTATGGATGTGGCCCTGGTGCAGTCTTGTAGGTAGGTGGACCCGGCACAGAGAGCTTTAGACTATTTCATTACTGGGGCTCCAGAAGATGTCCACATGGGCAATCATCATTCACGGGGTTCAGCAGAAAATGTTGGAACTTGGCACTTCCTGAGGGAAAAATAAAACTGAACCAGCACTTCTACTGGGATGGAAGAGCCATTGAATTACTTCTACCCAATATCCAGACCTTCAGTGCTGTCTGTGTGGAGTTTGCACCTTCCCCCCCATAACCACATTGATTTACTTTGGGGTGCTCCAGCTTTCCAAAGATGTGCTGATTGGTAAGGGAGTGAGGAAAGACCCAAGATCTGATCAATTTGAGCACTGGGCTGAATTGGAAAGGCTGGAAAATGGGCCAAATCGAGGCAGCGGGGCACGCTTCTGAGAGTGTATTGAAGCTGTGGGGCCCGGATCTGAGAGCAAGGAATGGCCCAAGGTCTGGACAATTCAACCACTGGGCCAGATTGAGAAGGTGTTGGGGCTGGAGGTAAGGGACGGGCTTACCTCAGCTCTCATCTCTGTGAGTTTTACTCATCTCTGCACTGAACTGAGGCTACAGCCTGCAAGTAACTGACTCCTGAATTGGCTGTGGATGGCTTTTTGACTGTGGACTAACTTCCATGAACTTCAGTTCTAAATACTATTGCATGATTTGTTATTTATTCTTGCACAATGAGTGTTCGACAATCTATTTTTAATGGTTCTACTATCTGGTTTCTTTGCTCTGTGACTGCCTGTAAGGAGGCTAAAGTGAAGGCTGTATATAATATACGTACTTTGATAGTAAATGCAATTTGAATTTTGAAGCGAGGAGCTGAGTGCTGGTATCTGGGCGAGTCGGCGTGGTTTCAGAGCAAGAAACGTTCCCTCATTGTTAGCAAACCAAAAGAGCTGCATACGTTCCCATTTACGGAGATGGGAGTTGAAGATGAGAGTTTCAAGTTCTGAGGCGTAAACATCACCAAAAACTCGTCCTGGAAGTTCAAAGTGCATTTATTTTCAAAGTACACATATATTACCATATTGTACCAACTATATCCAGAAGCATTCATATATAGAGCATCCAGCATTGTCAAAGACCTCTCCCATCCTTCCCACAATCTCTCTGACCTCCTGCTAGCAGGCAAAAAGTACCACAGATTATGAACCAGACCTGTCAGGCTGGGTAGCAGCTTCTTACCCTTAGCTACTAAGACTTCTTAACACCCTGCTGCCACACATGTACTCACTGTCTGTTGCCACCTCCACTCCTCATCAGCCATGATGGAATGGTGGAGCAGACTCAATGGGCTGAATGGCCTAATTCTGCTCCTGTGTCTTACCTTCTCTGTTGTTTTGTGACAGTAATAAATCGATGTACTAGTTTAAATGGGTGGTTCAGTTCATTGAACGGCCTGTTTCTGTTGTGCTGTATCTCTCCGTGACTCGACAAAACTACCTCCCCTATTTTCTCTCTGCTGCTGGCACCTGATTCAATGTATATGCTCTCACCATTCACTGCTTTTCTTACAAATAGGCATGGATTTGATGGACCGCAGTTACCTCAAAATACAAGTACAACAGCTCCCTGCAGCCCGGTGAGGAAGTGAAGAGCTTCCAGTGTAATTAAATCTTCCCGTGCTACTGACAGGAGACCTCCGGGGTAACAGCTGCAAGATTTAACAATAAGTTAGTTATGATCAGGAGTACACCACTTCAAAGGATAGCGGAAGCAGATTCAATAATAATTTTACTAAAGAAATTTTGATGGGGAAAATTCTGCTCTGTTGGTATTTGGTAGAAGTAATTGAATGGCTCTTTCATAGGCACAGCAAATGCCACCTCCTGTTCTCAATTATTGTCTGATTCTATGAAGTAAGTTCAGTGCTGAGACAAAAGGTCTGTGCATAAAATGGCAACATTTCTTCAAGTTTTTTTGTAAATGTTCACATAAATTGTGTTCACTCGTCTTCCCACACTAACCTGGAACATAGAAATGACAGCACAATACAGGCCATTCAGACCACTATGTTGTGCCAACTTTTTAACCAACCTGAAGTTCAATCTAACCTTTCCCTTCTACTTCATCATCATCATCATCATCATCATCATCATTATGTGTCACATCTTATGAAAATCATGGTGTTCTTGGCAATTTTTTTAACAGAAGCGGTTTGCCATTGCCTTCTTCTGGGCAGTGTCTCTACACGAGGGGTGACAATACACCTCAGAGATTGTCTGCCTGGTGTCACTGGTTGGATAACCAGGACCTGCGATACGCAACAGTTGCTCATTCGACCATCCACCACTGCTCCTGTGGCTTCATGTGACCCCAATCAGGGAGGATAAGCAGGTGCTACACCTTACCCAAGAGCAATCTGGAGGCTAGTAGAGAGAAGGAGCATCTTACACCTCCCTTGGTAGAGATGTACCCCCACCCTGCCACCCCACACCTCCTACATAGTCCTCCATTTTTCTATCATCCACATGCCTTTTCTACAATCCATGCACCGACCAGTCTCTCTGTAAAAAAACTTAGCTTTGACATCCCCCTATACTTTCCTCCAGTCACCTCAAAATTACGCCCCCTCATATTAGCCATTTCCCACTCTGGGAAAAAGTCTTTGGCCGTCCACTCAATCCATGCCTCTTGACGTCTTGTACACCCCTATCAAGTCACCTCTCATTTGCTCCAAAGAGAAAAACCCTAGCTCGCTCAACCAGTCCTCATAAGACATGTTCTTTAATGTAGGCCACATCCCAGTAAATATGTACTGCGCCTCATTAAAGCTTCCACATTCTTCCTATAATGAGGGGTGTAGGACTGAACACAATATTCCCAGTGTAGTCTAACCAGGGTTTTGTAGAGCTGCAACACTACCTTGTTGCTCCTGAAATCAATCAACCCAAACTGTGCCTTTTATCATCCTGTACGCCCTTCATTCTCCTTCACTCCAAAGAGCAAAATGGTGAGGTAGTGTTCATAATTTGTTCAGAAATCTGTTCCTAAAACATAGGAATAGTAGAGCACGATACAGGCCCTTTGGCCCACCATGTTGATCTGACCTTTTAACCTATTAACCAGTTCAATCTACTCCTCCCTCTCACATAGCCCTCAATTTCTTTGTTATTCCATATTCCTATCTAAGAGTTTCTTAAATGAAACTTAAGAATCAGCCCTGGCTGAGCATTCCATGCATATTCCATACTCTGTATAAAAAAGCAAGCAAATACTGTAAACAAACAAACTCACCTCCGACATCTCCCTTATACATTCCGCCACCTTAATATTATATTTCTTTGTATTAATCATTTACACCTTCTAAAAGAATGTCTGTCATTCTTTCTATGTCTCTTATCATCTTCAATCACCTCTGTCAAGTTGCCTCTCATCATCCTCTGCTCCAAAGAGTCAAATCCTAGCTTGCTCATCCACTCCTGAGAAGACAGGCTCTTGAATCCAGCTTGCTGGTAAATCACCTCTGCACTCTCTCTAGAGTTTCCACATATTTCCTATAATGAAGTGACCAGAGCTGAACACGATATTCCAACCGTGCTCTAATCAGGCTTTTTTTGGAGCTGCAAAATTACCTCGCCGCTCTTGAGCGTGAGAATTTACCTGAGAAACTGTAATTTGCTCACAGGTTCAAGGATCTGCCAGTCCATCGGAGGTAAAGCCCCCCTTCACCAGTGAGCACATTTACAAGGAACACAGTTGCAGGAAAGCAGCATCCATCATCAAGGAACTCCACCATCCAGGCTATGCTTGCTTCTCGCTGCTACTATCAGGAAAAAGGTACAGGATACTTAGGTCCCACACTACCAGGTTCAGAAAGAGTTATTGCCCCTCAACCGTCCGACACTTGAGCCAGAGAGGATAACCACACTGACCCCAACACTGAACTGATTTGCCAATCTATAGACTCACTTTTATGAACTCTACAACTCATGTTCTTGACATTTATTACTTACTTATTCAATATTGTTTTTCTTTTTTGTATTTGCACAACATGTCTTTGGCACATTGTTAGTTTGTCCATATTGTATGCATTTTCATTGATTCTGTTGTGTTTCTTCATATTTATTGTAAGTGTCTGCAAGAAAATGAATCTCAGGGTAACATATATGTACTTTGATAATGAATTTACTCTGAAGTTTAAACTTTGATGAAATTGGCACCACAATTCACCCGCAGAGCAAACCAGAGCCACTTGCAGTGTTTAGATCAGTTTGGTTTTACAGTACTGAGCAAAAATCTTCAGCACAAATATATAGCTAAGGTGACTAAGGCTTTTGCACAGGACTGTATTTGCTAACATGGAGTGGAGAGCAAGTTTGTACGTCTGGTGGGAGCAAAGGATGTTGGGAATGGTGAGGGTGGAGTGCCTGCCTCAGGAGGGGTGAGGGACAGGTGGCAGAGAAATAATGCCAGGAGCAGGGGATGGTGCGGGTGCAGATACACCCAGTCTTGAGATACCAGGCAAGTTCATTTGATTCCAAACAACAGTGTAATGCAGGTTAATTAAAACCAAAGATATAACCTTAGACAGCTCCAGCTGATGAGGGTCACAAACGAGGTTTACCCAATTTTAAAAAAAGACTGGAGAAAAAAATGCTATGTGAGAACAAGGCATTGACAGTGACAGAAATCCCAGTAAAATATTAGAAACTAACTAAAGATAACAGCTGTTAAAAGTGGAATTAGTATCTGTACCCTACTTACTGGAAAACCTCAAGGTGAAACCCCTGGATGAAAGATGATATTGATAAAGATTTATTAAAGCTACACTATAACAAACACCAGCTATAACAAGACAACATCAGCAGAGACAGAGGTCCAAGATCTCTATGATGTAACTGGGAATTAATTCTGTTAAATCATACCAAAGTGTTTGGTGAGTTAAAACACTTTTACTGCTCCAAGGATATAATTTATGAGTAAAATATGCCAGTAGTGTTGTAAATGAGAAATGTTTGGAAATGGCAATGTGACATCAGAGTTATTTTGAAATAGTACAATATTTTTGTGTTGAAGTATTGTAAATCAACTTTTCGTTGATAACCCACCATTTCATCCAATGAACCAAGAAACAAGATGGTGAGCCACCCAAGATCAAAGAACTAGTGCGGGGTCAAAACACTTCAAGATGCAGAGGATTTAATACGGTTGGATATACATGTTTATCTTCCATTTGGAGGATCTGAATTTAAGATATTAAGAAAGTGGATGTGCTGGAGCTACTGGAAAACATCAAAATGGGTAAGTCACCAGGACCAGATGAGAGGTACCCCAGGTTACTGTGGGAGGTGAGGGAGGAGATTGCTGAGCCTCTGGCAATGATATTTGCATCATCAATGGGGATGGAAGAGGTTCCAGAGGATTGGAGAGTGCGGATGTTGTTCCATTATTCAAGAAAGGGAGTAGAGATAGACCAGGAAATTATAGACCAGTGAGACTTACCTCAGTGGCTGGTAAGTTGATGGAGAAGATCCTGAGAAGCAGGATTTATGAACATTTGGGGACGCAAAATATGATTAGGAATAGTCAGCATGGTTTTGTGAAAGGCAGATCCTGCTTTTCGAGCCGGATTGAATTTTTTCGAGGATGTGACTAAACCCATTGATGAAAGTAGAGCCGTAGGTGTAGTGTATATGGATTTCAGCAAGGCATTTGACAAGATATCCCATGCAAGGCTTATTGAGAAAGTAAGGAGGCATGGGATCCATTGCTTTGTGGATCCAGAACTGGCATGCCCATAGAAGGAAAAGAGTGGTTGTAGGTGGGTCATATTCTGCATGGAGGTTGGTCACCAGGTGTGTGCCTCAGGGATCTGTTCTGGGAACCCTACTCTGCATGATTTTTATAAATGACTGGATGAGGAAGTGGAGGGATGGGTTAGTAAATTTGCTGATGATGCAAAGATTGGAGGTGTTGTGAATAGTGTGGAGGGCTGTCAGAGGTTACAGCGAGACATTGATAGGATGCAAAACTGGGCTGAGAAGTGGCAGATGGAGTTCAACCCAGATAAGTGTGAGGTAGCTCATTTTGGTAGGTCAAATATGATGACAGAAAATAGTATTAATGGTAAGACTCTTGGCAGAGTGGAGGATCAGAGGGATCTTGGGGTTCAAGTCCATAGAACACTCAAAGCTGCTGCTTAGGAGCTGAGAGGTAATGTTGCAGCTCTATAGGACCCTGGTCAGACCCCACTTGGAGTACTGTGCTCATTATAGGAAGGACGTGGAAACCACAGAAAGGGTGCAGAGGAGACTTACAAGGATGTTGCCTGGATTGAGGAGCATGCCTTCTGAGAATAGGTTGAGTGAACTCGGCCTTTTTTCCTTGGAGCAACAGAGGATGAGAGGTGACCTGATAGTGGTGTAAAAGATGATGAGAGGCATTGATCGCGTGAATGGTCAGAGGTTTTTTCCCAGGGCTGAAATGGCTAGCAGGAGAGGACACAGTTTTAAGATGCTTGGGAGCAGGTACAGAGGAGATGTCAGGATTAAGTTCTTTATGCAGAGAGTGGTGAGTGCGTGGAATGGGCTGCCAACGTCGGTGGTGGAGACGCTGGGTCTTTTAAGAGGCTCTTGGACAGGTACATGGAGTTCAGGAAAAAGAGGCCTATAGGTAAACTTAGGTAATTTCTCAGGTAGGGACGTGTTCAGCACAGCTTTGTGGGCCAAAGAGCCTGTATTGTGCTGTAGGTTTTCCATGTTTATATATATATATTTATGTTTTTTATGTTTATATTTATTTTGGGTGTTGCATTTGAATTTGTAGACATACTGACCTGAACTGAAACTTAAGTTAATCATGATACTTAAAGATTGGAATTCAATTAGTTTCCTAACTAATTATGGATAACTAAAAAGGCAAGTATTAGTCTGTAGACCTTCCAATAGGGAATAACACTAGATCTAATTAGTTAGAGAAGTTGGAGTAACGAAGATTATTCTGATGCATCTCATTGATTCTAACTAAAAAGGAATTTGGTTTTCATTTGATATCTGAGATTTGGAACCTAAACAGAATGTTGGAAATCTGAATTGTGCTTAATCATGCATGTATTACTATCTTTTTATAAACTAAACTTATCTCAAGAAGCGTGTGTTTTCTATTCACTGCCTCCTTCCGATACCTAGAGCTTTTGATGGCCCTCTAACATCTAATGTAGTACAATGTAATTTGACTTTCTCATCAAGAGTGCGGCAGCCAGTTACACGAGATAAGACATGCACTACACAGGTGTTACAATTGGTTTATCGATCATTACAGAATGTCTGTCTGGTGCTTTCTGCTTCTTCCCCTCTTCCTTCCCCTTTTTCCAACCATAATTCCCCCCTCCTGCTCTCAGTCCACAACGGAGACCCATATCAGAATCAAGTTTATCATCACTCACTTATGTCATGAAAGTTACTTTTTTTAGTGGGAATAGTAATACAGTAAATTACTACAGTACAGTACAAAAGTCTTAGGCACCTTAGCTAGAAATACGTGCCTGAGACTTTTGCACAGTTCCGTATTCCAGAGTCATGGAATTATAGATCAGACAATACAGAAACGGGCTCATTGATGCAACTTGTCCATACCTGGAAACCTGCAGAATTTCTTGTGTTCCGACAAAATTTCTAGCATCTGTAAAATCTCTTGTATTTATAAGTTACTGCTCCACCTCAAAGTTTCTTTGAGGTATCCCTACCTTGAAGAAGTTTAAATCTTCCCTTCAGGAGCCCAACAGTCCTTACAAGGTGAAGCAACACTTCATCTGGAGTCTGTCGATTGACATACTGTATCCTTGCTGTCAGTGCAGTCTCCTCTACATCACTTCCTCAAGCATCTTCACTCCGTCCACCACAAAAGATGGGTTTCCCGGTAACCTCCCGCTTTAATTTTACTCCCCTTTCCCATTCTGACATGTCTGTCCATGGTTTCCACTACTGCCACAAACAGGACACACTCAGGCTGGAGGAGCAACACCCCATATTCCATTTGGGTGGCCTCCAACCCGATGGCATGAACTTCAATTTCTCTAACCCAGTAAATCCTCCCCCTCCCCCTGCCCCTGTCTCTTTTTCCATTCACAATTCTGGCTGCCCTCTTACATTTTCTTTTCTCCTTATCTGCCCATCAACTCACCCTGGTGCCCCTCCTCCTTCCCTTCCTCCCATTGTTCACTCTCCCTTCCTATCGAATTCCTTCTTCTTCAGCCCTCTTCCACCTATCACCTTCTAGCTTCTTATTTCATCTCCCCTGCTACATCCACCCACTTTCCCCCCTCACCTGGCTACACATATCACCTGCCTGGATTGTACACCATCCCTCCCCTACTTTCTTATTTTGGCTTCTTCCTCTTCTTTTTCAGTCCTGATGAAGGACCTTGGCCCAAAATGTTGAATGCTTATTCCACTCCATAAATGCTCTCTGAAATGCTGAATTTCTCCACTGTTTGGGTTCGCTGCCCATCTAAGCTCATCCCATTTGCCTGCATTTGGCCCATATGCCTTGTCATCTTTGCTATCCATGTACCTGTCCAACTGTATTTTAAATGTTGTTATTGTGCCTACCTCAACTACTTGCTCCAGCAGCTTGTCTCATACAGAGCATCCTTTCCATGAAGAGGCAGTACCTCAAGTTCTGTTAACGCCTTCCCCTCCCACCTTAAACCAAGTGCAACGCACACTGTGGTGAACTACATATACCTGTCTGGACATGCCCCTCTGATGACTGCTCCTGTGGCTCCTCCCACAGACCCCTGTATAAAGGTGGTTGGAGGCACTGCTCCTCCCTCAGTCTCCAGGATGTTGTGTGGTCATTTCTTGCAGCTAATAAAAGCCTATCTTTTGCCTCCCGTCTCTGAGAGTTATTGATGGTGCATCACACACAAAATGTTGGAGCAAAGCAGCATCTATGGAGAGGAATATGCTGCTTAAACCGATGGGCACTGGCTTTTAATCCTCTTTTCCCTGGGGAAAAGACTGTGCATTTACCCTATTGATGCCTTTCAAGATTTTATACACCTCTATATCATCAACCCTCAGTCTCCTAGACTCCAAGGAATAAAGTCCTAGCCCAACCTCTCACTATAACTCAGGCCCTCAAGTCCTGGAAACATCTCTGTAATTCTTCTCTCCAGCTTAATGTTATATTTTCAATAACAGGGTGAACTGAACTGTGCACGATACTCTAAGTGCAGCCTTACCAATGTCATGTACAGTACTGTGCAAAAGAATTGGGCACATGTACAGTATATATCTAGGGTGCCTAAGACTTTTTTGCACAGTACTGTAGTAATTTTACGTATTGCACGGAACTGCTGCCACAATAAAGAACAAGTTTCATGACATACATGAGTGATGATAAACCTGATTCTGATATGGGCCTTGTTTGTGAACTGAGAGTGGGAATGGGGCAGGGAGAGGGGAGGGAGCGGGAAGCACAAGAGAGGCATTTTGTAATGATCAATAAACCAATTGTTTGGAATCAAACGATCTTGCCTGGTATTTCAGGTCTGGGTGTGTCTGCACCCAGTTCACTCCATGCCTCGGCACTCCACTTCTGTCACCTGACCCACACCCCTCCTGTGGCGCTCCACCCTCACCATTCCCAGCATCCTTTGCTCCCACCAGATTTACAAACTCGCTCTTTGCTCCACATTGACAAATACAGTACTGTGCAAAGGTCTTAGGCACATTACTTATATATATATATATATATATATATGTGCCTAAGACTTTTGCACAGTACTGTACAACTGCAACAAACCATCCCAACTTCGATATTCGGTGCCCTGACTGAGGAAGGAGAGCACACAGAACTTCTTCATAACCTCTTTTCTGAGCCACTTAGGACAAGAGACCTAAAAAGAAAATCATACCAAGCAAGTTGTTGGTTGGCACTATTACAACACCAGCAACCTGGGTTCAATTCTGGCAATGTCTGTATGGACTTTCCATGTTCCCCTGTGACTGCGCGATTTCCTCCAATACTCTGAAGACATAAGGGTTAGTAGGTTAATCAGTCATGTGTGAGTAATTGGGTCAGAAAGGACAGTTACCATGCTGTATCTCCAAATAAAATAAACAAATAAATTAGACAAAAGAGCTTCCTCAAATGATGGAAATCCAGTGCAACACACATGGTTGGGGTCCTGACGAAGGGTCTCGGCCTGAAACATCAACAGTGCTTCTCCCTGTAGATGCTGCCTGGCCTGCTGCGTTCCATCAGCATTTTGTGTGTGTTGCTTGAATTTCCAGCATCTGTAGACTTCCTCGTGGTTGGGGGCTGGCTTCTTCTGTTATTGCTGCCTCCCAGTGATGGATTGGTGAATGACAGGCTAGATTGCATGTGTCTGCGCACTGTACCATCAATTTGCAGCACATGTCACTCCGGGACTTGGGCGATATTTTTTTTTTGTGTGACTATGTTTTCTCCTTTGCTATTTTGAATGTGCTGTGCTTGTTTAGCACACTGGCCCCAGAGGAATGCTCTTTCATTCAGCTGTATTCATGTATGGTTGAATGATAATTAAACTTAATTTGATTTGATTTAACTTGTTGGAGTAACTCAACAAGTCATCAGAAACTATAGCAAGGATTCCCAATCTTTTTTAAGCCATTGTGCCTTACCATTGACTGAGGGGTCCATGGACCCCAGGTTGGGAACCCTGGGTTCTATGGAGAGAAATAAATAGCCAACATTTTGGGCCGAGAGTCTTCATTGGGGCAGTAAATAAATTAATCAGAAGAAAGAGTAAATTTGAGAGCTATCAGGTTTCTGAACATCCAAATCAGCCAATTTTTCCCCTTTGCAAGGTGTTCTTCATAAGACTTTGCAAATCAGCATTGGAAATGTGTAAACTGCATTGGGTTGCTATTTGCGATCGGATAGATTGGATTCTCTCCAGTAGTTACAAAAATCCTTTAATCATTGAGTCTGTATACCTTCATAATGTTGCTCTTGCTTGCTAAATCCTTACAAAGTCTGGAGCTTTGCTGTGGAAATAAAACACAATAACACTTTATCCTCAGTGCTGAATCATGGAACGATTACAGCAGAGAGGAGGCCACTTGGATAGAAACAAGAGCAATCCACTTTTTCCCATTCCAACCCCCTCTCCCCCATTGCTCTAGATGTCCTCCTAGAGGGATCAGAAGTGGAGAGAGTGAACAGCTTCAAGTTCCTGGCTGTCAACATTTCTGAGGATCTAACCTGGACCCAACAATTCAATGCAGCTACAGAGAAGGCAAGGCAGCAGCTATTATTCATTAGAAGTTTAAGGAGGTTTGTTTTCCCACCTAGAACTCTTGCAAATTTCTACACTTGTACTGTAGTGAGTATTATGACTGGCTGCATCACCATCTGTATGGAGGGCTACTACACAGGATGGAAGTAAGCTGCGGAGAGCACTAAAATTAGTCAGCTCCATCATGGTCACTAGCCTCCATAGTATCCAGGACATCCTCAAGGAGTGTGGCCTCGAGAAGGTGGCATCTGTCATCAAGGACCCTCATCGCCCAGGGCATGCCTTGTTCTCATTGCTGCTATCAGGAAGGAAGGAAGGAGGTACAGAAGCCTGAAGGCACACACTCAAAGATTCAGGAACAGGATGTAGATGCCTTGTAACTCCTGTACAAGACAATAATGCAGCTACTCACAACACTTTCATTGGTGCTCCTGTAAGAAATTAGTTAGAATGGAGGAGTGGGAGACTCACTCACTTCAATCTCCTCTGGAAGTGGAGATGCTGCTGTGCTTTCTTGACTAAAGGGGTAGGATTGAAAGACCAGCAGAGATTGTCTATTAAGTACACTCTCAGAAACTTGGTGCTTCTAACTCTCTCCATGAAGGAACTGTCTCTGTGCAGTGAGGGGTGGTCAGCCTGCACCTTCCTAAAAAAAGCCCACAATCATCTCTTTGGTCTTGTTCATGTTGACACTCAAGTTATTTTGCTCTCGCCATTCTACCAGCTTCTCCATGTCTTCTCAGTATGTCATCTCATTGTTGTTGTTGACGAGGCTAGACATAGGTATTCCTCTGTATAACCTCTCGTTTCCATCTCTACATGGGAGTCTGCCATTCCTCCACTCCTGGGTTGAGTCATTGCCAACGCGCACCATGATAGAGTCTGCTGTTCCTCTGCACCTGAGTTCTCTTGTTGCCAGTGCACACTGTGATAGATTGTAGCCTCTCTGTCAATAAGTCCAAGATCCAGTTACAGAGTGAGGTGTTGAGACCCAGTGAGGACAGTTCACCCACCAGCTTCTGAGGTATTTGTATTAAATGCCAAAATGAAGTGAATAATGAGTGTCCTGACGTATGAAGCACCATTTTGCAGGTAAGACAGGACCTAGCAGAGGCTATGGGCATAATCATTGGACAGAGTTGAGTGATAAGTGAACAGTATTAGTTCCATTTAATATCAGAGATGCATACAATATGCAACTGAAATTTTTGTTCTTCACAGACATCCATGAAAACAGAAGAGAGCCCCAAAGAATGAGTGACAGTAAAAATGTTAGAACCCCAAAGCCTCCCACTCACAAGCAGCAGCAAAACAATAACCCTCCTCTCCCCAACTTACTTCAGCAAGAAAAAAGCATTGGCACCCTCCACCCACCAAGCAAGCAATCGAAAAGTGCCCAAGAAAGACCATGATCGGCGGTACAACAAAATCCCTAATAAAGGGAAAGAGAAAGGATCCAAAGTAGCAGGAAAATGGTATTTAACATAATCTATAACCAGCCACTCTCAACACGTCATTATTGTTGAGGTCAATTCGAATGTACTCACACAGACTCATGGAACTGTATTCCCAGGTCCCGCTGCTGTGTTGAGAAAAACAATTTTAAGGGACAGCATTAAACTGCACAGATCAAGGAAGATGTGGCCATGAATTACACTGATGAAAAAATTAATCAAATGAACATTATAACTACAGCAAAGAAAACCAGACTAGACTGTCAAAGATTGTCCCTTCAATTATTTCCAGGGCAACTGACTGACTTGTCCACAGCCATACTAAATGACATGACCTGGCTCTAAAACAGGAGCATATTGGGGTCCATTCATTATGTGTAGTATCATACGACACAAGTGGTCATGGTCTTTACTTGATCATAATTGCTGTTGGCAAATCTTTCTGCAGAAGTGGTTTGTGATTGCCTTCTTCTGGGCAGTGTCTTTCCAGGATGAGTGACCCCAACCATTATCAATACTCTTCAGAGATTGTCTGCCTGGCATCAGTGGTCACATAAACAGGACTTGTGATATGCACTAGCTGCTCATTCAACCATCCACCACCTACACCCATGGCTTCAGGTGACCCTGATTGGGGGTGGGGAGGCTAAACAGGTGCTGCACCTTACAACTCCTTTGGTAGAAACATATCACCACCCTGCCACACAAAGATTGGTGTGCAACTCTGAAACTCCAAAGACTTTCATGCTTTTTAACTGGAAGATTTTCCAAGCTTCAAGACAAGCCATCAGTAAACCATAAACTTCTGGTTCCCAAACACCTACTCCTCTCAAAGCTCTTTTAATTCACTTCCTTTGTTTTGAAGATGTTGCACAGTAGGACAATAAATGTTCTTGTGAATCTCCTAAACATAAATTAAATAGTGCATAGAGACTGAGGTGGTGTTGGATTAAAGGGGAGCATATGATATGTGACTCAGGCAAGTTTAAATGGAGCGATGGAAACAGGACACCTGTGAGCTTAGAAGCGTGGGGAATGGAACCCAGTGAAATGGAAACCACTGTAACAAATATCACTCAGTGAGCCAGATGGCAAATTAGCAGGATTTCTGAACACTTCCGGAGGTTCACGTCCTTCCACAGTTGCTGCCTGACCCATTGAGTTTGTTGAGCTTTTTATGTAGCCACGGATTGGCAGTCTCTTGTGTCTCCAGCATTTCTGATCTGCAGGATGTCTGAAAGCCAATTATCAGAGTTGCTAACATCTTTGTTTGACTTTCTCCTGAAATCTCTGGAGAGGTATTCAGTATTGGCGTTGATATTGGAATCGGTTTATTATTGACACACGTACCAAGACACAGTGAAAAGGTTGTCTTGCATAGTTTATACCGATCAGATCATTATACACTGTATTAAGGTAGAATAAGGTAAAACGATAACAATGCAGAATAAAGTGTAAAAGCTATCGAAAATGCAGTGCAGGTAAACTATAAAGTGCAGGTTCATGCAAGGTAGGTTGTGAGGGTAACAGTCCATCTTACCATTCAAGAGGTCGATAACAGTATGGTAGAAGCTGTTATTGAGCCTGGTAGTACGTGCTTTCAAGCTTTTTGATCTTCTGCGCAATGGGAGAAACAGGAAGAGAGAATGGCCAGTGTTGGCGGGATCTTTGATTGAGCTAATTGCCTTATTGAGGCAGCAAGAAGAATAGACGGAGTTCACCGAGAGGAGGCTGGTTCCTGTGATGTGCCGAGCTGTGTCCACAACTCTCTGCAGTTTTTTTGCCATCAGGTGCAGAGCAGTTGCTGTACTGAACTGTGACGCATACAGATAAATTGCTCTCCATAGTGCAGTAATAAAAATTGGTAAAGGTTAACGTGGACAGGCAAATTTTTTTAGCCTCCTGAGGAAATAGAGGTGTTGGTAAGCTTACTTTGTTGTGACAGCAATATGGTTGTGAAACAAAATGGCTGACCCACAAATGTTGTCAGGTTACTAACTTGGAAGACCATATTTTAAAGCAACACACACACACAATACTGGGGGAACTCAGCAGGTCAAGCAGCATCTATGGAAATGAATAAACAGTCGATGCTTTGGGCTGAGGCCCTTCTTCAGGACTGGAAAGGAAGGGGGAAGACACCTGAATAAGAAGTGTGGGGAATGGAAGGAGGATAGCTAGAGGGTGATAGGTGAAGCCAGGTTGGGAGAAAAGATAAAGGCTGTTGAGGAAGGAATCTAATAGGAGATGAGAGTGGACCACAGGAGAAAAGGGAGGGGGGTGGAATTCAGTGGGAGGTGTTAGGCAGGAAAGAAGAGGTAAGAGGCCTGAGTGGGGAATAGAAGAGGGAAGGGGGAGGAAAGTACATTTTACTGGAAGGAGAAATCAATATTCATGCCATCAGGTTGGAAGCTACCTAGGTGGAATAAAAAGTGTTGCTCCTCCACCTTGAGGGTGGACTCATCTTGGCACATAAGGACCATATTTTAGTGATGTTCCGTCGACAAATGTTGCTGCCAGTGAATAGTGGTGTTCTGCAGGGGCTGGCATTGCGACCTCTTTTCGTGTTATATGTCAATGATCTAGAAGACTGTATTGATGGCTTTGTGTCCCACTTTGCAGGTGATAGGTGGAGAGTGCAGTTGTGTTGAAGAAGTGGTGAATCTGCTGAAGAACTTGGATAGTGTTACGATCCAGCAACAATGAATATTTAATTGAGACAGGGTTTTTATTACAAATGAAACATTTATTAAACACTGCTAAAAAAAAACAAAAGTAAATAAACGACTAACTTAACCGGAAGTCGGCTGCTATAAGGCAGCTCAAACAGTTCTTAAAGCGATAATGCAAAAACAGTTCTTAAAGTGATAATGCGAAAACAGTTCTTAAAGTGATAATGCAAAAACAGTTCTTAGAAGTAGTAATGTGACAGTCCAAATGTTTTACAGTCGCTTAGGAGAGACTTTCCTTGAGGTAATAAATTCTCTGTCGTGGCGTTACTGCTGATCCCAGCTGAAGTATGCCTTGCTCAAGGGATTTACGAAGAAGAAAATAAAATGGCTTAAAGGCACTGACCTTTCCTTGATGAAACCCTACATCCAACTCTTTCTGCTCTTCAGAAGGCAAGAGCTATCATGGTTTGCAAGTTACTAATTCCTTCCAAATGAAGATTAATTAAGGTCAAACCTATTTATCACCGTCAACACCAACTTTTTCCCGATCCTTCGGGATTTCCGTACTTGAATAAGCTCTTCACTCTCCACTGAACTTAACTGGCAGTATTGTAGCAAAACTGCCAGCAATAACCTTTGAGACTTAAGGCAGAAAGTAAAATTCCACTTTAAAACAAAACTGCATCATAACATCGAATACGCAGCAAAATGGAGTCACTGACGAATTCAACCACGAACTGCCCTGCGTCACAGGGAGGGGTCCTCCTTTTATACCCTGTTGAAAAAACCTATCACATGACCTCTCACTGGCGGGAAAATTACGTCACTCCACCATCACAAGTCCATTACATCATGCTCATGTGACAGGCACAAGATACCCACGTAACAATAGGTACGTAACAATAGGTTTGGAGAATAGTCAAAAAAGTGGCAGATAGAACACAGCGCTGGGTATGTATGGACTTTGGTAGAAGTAATAAAGGCGTAGACTGCTTTTTAAATGGGAAGTGTATTGAGAAATCAAAGGTGCAAGGGGCTTCGAAGTCCTAATGCAGAATTCCCTAAAGGTTAACTAGCAGGTTCAGTCAGTAATAAGAAAGGCAAATGCAATGTTAGCATTCATTTTGAGAGGACTAGAATATAGAAGCAAGGATATGATGCTGAGGCTTTGTAAGGTATTGGTCAGAGTATATTTGGAACATTGTGAGCGGTTTTGGGCATCATACGCAAAGGAGGATGTGCTGACTTAGAAGTGGATCAAGAGGAAGCTTATGAGAATGATCAAAGCAATGAAAGGGTCAACGTATGAAGAGTATTTTATGGCAGTGGGCCTGTATTTGCTAGATGTTGAAACCTACCAAACTTTGAAAAGCCTAGATAGAAGGGAAGTAGAGAGGTTGTTTCCAGTTGTGGGAGAGTCTAGGATCAGGGAGCAGAGCTTCAGAATAGAGAATGTCCCTTTAGACCAGAAATGAGGATGAAATTCTTTAGCTAAAGTGTGGTGGACTTGGAATTTCTTTAGCCAGAGGATGGTGAATCTATGGAAATCATTGCCATAGACGGTTCTGGAGGCCAAGACACTAGGTATATTTAAAATAGAGGTTGATAGTTTCTTGATTATTAAGCGAGTTGAGGTTTATGGGGAGAAGGCAGCAAAATGGAGTTGAGAGGGAAATTAAATCAGTCATGATGGAATGGTGGAGCAGACTCAATGTGCTGAAAGATCTAATTTTGCTCCAATGCCTTATGGTCCTTTGGTCCTACAATAACCAACCTGGTTATGAAATGGATCCTGATGCTAAGCTTTGAAGCATTGATTTTATGGTAGCAGAACAATTTATACTTCTACAATCAGCTTTCAGCTCAAACATGAATATTATCCGGTATACACCAAGCAATACCTACTCAGAATTTCATCTCTTGAGGGGTCAGTGGAATGTTTTGTGTTATTTTCTAATCAGCTGAAGGAAAGTGATAGCTCTATTGGAAGGTGAAGACAATGATCCTGGGGCAACATTGCATTTACACTGCAGAGCTGCTTCAGCAACATACAATTGGCAGTAATGATACGGACTTTGTGTATGGCCATCTTTCTTCACAGTGATAGTCTTGGCTTCCTTCCAAGGATGTACAGCTCTTCGAATGTCCTGAAGCAAATAAATTTTCAGCAAAATACTCCACAGAAAAGACACAAATTTCTCTTTGCCTCTTTCTCAATAATCAACCAGTCCCCTCCACCACCACCCGCCTCAGTCTGGAAGAACTAGTCCTCACCCTCAACAATTTTCGTTTGGATCTGCACACTTACTTCAGACATGAGTGGGAGCCATGGGCACCTGCATGGTTCGCAACTATGCCTGCCTCTTCATCGGCTAAGTAGAATGGTCTGTGTTCAAAGCCTTCTTAGGTAATGCTCCCCCACTCTGCTACATTGACAACTGCATTGGTGCTGCTTCATACACCCATGCTGAGTTCATCAATTTCATCAACTTTGCCTCTAACTGCCACTCTGCCCTTACATTTGCTTGGCCCATTTCTGACACATACCTCCCCTTTTTCTATCTCTCTGTCTCCATCTCTGGGGACAAACTGTCAACTGACATCTTTTATAAACCTATCAATTCCCATGGCTAACTTGTCTGTACCTCTTCCCATCCCATCTCCAGTAAAATGCTACTCCCTATTCCTTCACCTCTGCTGCATCTGTTCCTAGGATGAGGCTTTCCTTTCCAGGACTTCAGAGATGTCCTCTTTCTTCAAAGAACATGGTTTCCCTTCTTCAACCATTGATGCAGTCATCACCTACAAATCCTCAAATTCCTGAATAGCCATGCTTACCCCATTTCCCCACCAGCTTAACAGTGATAGAGTTCCTCTTGGCCTTATCTATCACCCCTTCAGGCTCCAGATCTCAATTTCCACCATCTCCAAAGGGATCCTACCAACAAACATAACTTTACCTCCCTTACCTTCACTTTCCACAGGGATCACTTGTTCTGTGACTCTCTTGTCCTTTTGTCCTTCCCCACTTATCTCCCTCCTGCTATTTACCTCTGCAAGTGGCCAAAGTGCCTCACCTGCCCTTACATCTCCTCCCTCATCTCAATTCAGGGCCCCAAACAGTCCTTCCAAGTGAGACACTACTTCACCTGCAAATCTGCTGAGGTTGTCTATTATGTCCGGTGCTCCTGATGCAGCCTCCTCTACATTGGTGAAACCCGTCGTAAATTGGGGGACCACTTCGTTGAGCACCTCTGCTCCATCTGCCACAAGCAGAACTTCCCAATGGCCAAACATTTTAATTCTGATTCCCATTCTGTTCTGTTCGGAATAGTCCATGTTGGTCCATGGCCTCCTCTTGTGCCAAAATGAAGCCATTTTCAGGATGGAGGGGCAACACCATAAATTCCATCCGATGGCCTCCAACCTGATGACAGAAATATCAACTTCTTCTTCCAGTGAAAAAAAAATATCTCCCCCTCCCCCTTCTTCTATTCCCCACTCTGGCCTCTTACCTCTTCTTGACTTCTTTCACCTCCCCCAGAATATCTCCTCTTTCCATTTCTCCTATTATTCACTCTCCTCTCCAGCCCTTTACCTTTCCCACCCACCGGGTTTCACCATTCACCTTTCAGCATCCTCCTCTTCCCACCACCACCCCAGCCACCTTTTTATTCTGGCATGTTCCACCTTCCTTTCCAGTTCTGAAGAAGATTCTTGGCCCGAGACATGAACTGCTTATCCACTTCCATGGATGCTGCCTGATCTGCTGATTTCCTGCAGCATTTTGTGTGTGTTGCTACAAATTTCTACAGAGCATTCTGACTGGTTGCATCATCGTCTGGTGTGCAGGCACCAATACACAGGATGAAAAAAGCTGCAGAGGATTGTGGACTCAGCCAGCATGGTCACAGGCACAAGCCTCGACATCATTGAGGACATCTTCAAAAGGTGTTGCTTCAACAGGACAGCATACATCAGTAAGGACTGTCACCACCCGGGACACACTCTCTTCTCATTGTTACCATCAGGGAAAAGGTACAGGAGCCTGAAGACATACACTCAACATTTGAGGAATGGCTTCTTCTCCTCCATCACCAGATTTCTGAATGGTCCATGAAGCCATGAACACTATTTTACTCTTTTTGAACTATTTATTTATTTTTAAAATGTATTTCTTTATCTTCAAGTATTTTTTATGTCTTGCACTATACTGCTCCCACCAAGCAACAAATTTTACTATATATGTCTGTGATAATGAATCTGATTCTAATTAATAACCAACTTCTCCTCTACACACTTAACAGACTTATGAGTCAAATAGAAACACAGAGCATAGGAACAGGCCCTTTGGCCCATCAAGTCTGTGCCAAGCATCAAGCATCCATTTACAATCATAAAACACAGAACATAGAGCAGCACAATGCTCCAAACTGCACACAATACTCCAAATCAGGCCTCACCAACATCTTACACAACTTCAACATAACATCCCATCTTCTGTACTCAGTACATTGGTTTATGAAGGCCAATGTTCCAAAAGCTCTCTTTGTGACTCAGTCTACAGTACCCGTGATTCCGCTTTCAAGGAATTTTGGATTTCGATTTTCAAATTCAAAGTTTGACATAAATCTATCATCAAAGTACAAATATGTCACCATATACAGGCCTGAGATTTATCTTCTTGCAGGCGTTCACAAAGAAATACAATAGAATCAATGCAAAACTACACATGAACAAAAACTAACAAACAAACAGTATGCAAAAGATGAAAACTTGTGCAAATACAAAAATAAATACATAAATACAAAGTACTAAGAACATGAGCTGTAGAGTCCTTGAAAGTAAATCTATAGGTTGTGGGATCTGTTCAGAGATGAGATGAGTGAAGGTGTCCACATGGTTTCAGGAGCCTGATGGTTGAAGGGTAATACTTCTTCCTGAACCTGGTGGTATGGGACCTAATGCTTCTGTCCCTCCTTCCCAATGAGAAGAGTGCATTACTAGGAATGTTGGGGGTTCTTGATGAAATTTATTGCTTAAGAAGTTAATTACTTCAATTTAAATTTGTTGAATTTGTGGAAAATGTGGAAACCATAGAAAGGGTGCAGAGGAGATTTACAAGGATGTTGCCTGGATTGGGGAGCATGCCCTATGAGAATAGGTTGAGTGAACTCGGCCTTTTCTCCTTGGAGTGATGGAGGATGAAAGTTGACCTGACAGAGGTGTATAAGATGATGAGAGGCATTGATCATGTGGATAGTCAGAGGCTTTTTCCCAGGGCTGAAATGGTTGCCACAAAAGGACACAGGTTTATGGTGCTGGGGAGTAGGTACAGAGGAGTTGTCAGGGGTAAGTTTTTTACGCAAAGTGGTGAATGTGTGGAATGGACTGCCAGCAACGGTGGTGGAGGCGGATATGATAGAATCTTTTAAGAGACTTTTGGATAGGTACATGGAGCTTAGAAAAATAGAGCGCTATAGGTAAGCCTAGTAATTTCTAAGGTAGGGACTTGTTCAGCACAACTTTGTGGGCAGAAAGGTCTGTATTGTGCTGTAGGTTTTCTATGTTTCTATGTTTGTAAAATTATGAGAAATTTGGGTAATATTTGGGATGGGAGGGATATGGTCCAGGTGCAGGTCGATGAGACAAGGCAGATAAAAGTTTGGCACATTCTAGATGGACCAAAGGGCATTTTTCTGTGTTGTGGTGCTCTGTGACTCTATGAGAGGCATAATCAGAATAGTCAGCCATTCTCCCAGAGTCCATGTCTGTTGTTTTGTACGTAAATTTTCCCGACGTAGCCAGCATTTCTGCTTTTTGTGATCATTATCACACAGTATTTACTCTTTATGAACCCGTGAGTTCCTCCATTTAGTGCCTTTTTATGTGCTGGGCAGCGTATTATACTTGCTCTTCCTCACTGTGCTTTTTAAACAAAAAACGTGGTTGTCGGGCTGTGTTTGAACAGCTCAGTAACTGGCTCAGGTTCATTAAAAATATACCCCCGTGCTAATGTGTGTTGTACCTTCAAAAATATTTACTACCTCAAAGGAGTCTGAAATGCTCACCTCGCTTAAGGTGAGCTAAATCCACATTTTGGACTCCCGTGTTTTCCTTTGAATTAGTGTAATGTTTTTGAAGATGCAAACAGAACAATGTCTGACACTACAACGGATTCCTTTCAACCTTTCAACGGACGCTGCCTGACCTGCTGAGTTCCTCCAGCTTTTTTGTACGTCTTGATTTGACCACAGCATCTGCAGTGTACTTTGTGTTTTGATGTCTGACACTAGAAAGGCATGTGCCTGAAGTGAGAGGAGGCCAGTTCGAAGCAGATGTACAGAACAGACTCTTTACAGAGATTCTGGTAGGTACCTGAAATGCGCTGCCAGGATTAGTCGTGGAGCAGATATGACAGCGGCATTTAAGAGGCTCTTAGTCAGGTGTATTAATATGCAGAGAATGGAGTGATCTAGACGGTATGTAGGCAGAAGAGATTAGCTGCCATTATTTTAATTAGTTCAGCAGAACATTGTGAGCTGAAGGGTCTGCTCCTTCGCTGTGTTCTATGTATAGTATATTCTCCATAGTGATTCAGTGGAGTGTAGACACGTAGTTTACCAAAATCTCATAGAACAAAACAAAATGTCATAAAGATATTGAAACAAATTGTTGGCTGCAAGTCTGACGCAGCCATCATTTAAAGGGAGTATTATTTATAAAACAGCAGGTGAATTCTGAAACATTACTGTGAGTCACCCTAACACTATGGGGAAGTCATATCAAATCTGAGGGCTTTAGTCAGGCTTCCCTGTGCCATGTTGTGTTAAAATTGACATTGTGTGAATTTTAAATGTGATGGTTGCAACCTGCTTTGAGAGAGACAATTGAAATGGTAGGTGCTATTATATAAGATGTGCTCTTTGAGCTATGGAAAAATATTTCAAACGATTAGATAGATAGTTTGGGTGGTGGGGTGGAGATACATTTCAACCAAAGGGATTTAAGGCGCTCCTTCCCTCCACTAGCCTACAGGTCACTCTGGGGCAAGGTGTAGTACCTTCTTAGCCCCCTCAACCCTCCCTCCAAAGGCTGGGATCACCTATCTTGTAAAGACACTGCCCACTTCTGGTTTGCCATTGAGAATTTGCCAAGAACAATCATGGTCATGGAAAGATCTTGATCGCCTAAGTCACACGATACGGCACATAATGATGATATCAATCAACACAGTACATATCGATGATGATGAGATAAATGGTGTAATAATGAGGGGGGAAAGGGAAGCTCTTTATGTCAGAAGATCAAAAGCTTTGTAGAATGAGGCTTCGCAGAAATGCAGTTATATAAAATTTTGGCTACAACTCACTTAGAGTATTGTGTACAGTTCTGGTCACCCCATTAATGAAGGCAATCAGAATCAGACACACTGGCATATGTCCTGAAACATAGAAACATAGAAAACCTACAGCACAATACAGGCCCTTCGACCCACAAGGTTATGCCGAGCATGTCCTTACCTTAGAAATTACTAGGCTTACCCATAGCCCTCTATTTTTCTAAGCTCCATGTACCTATCCAAAAGTCTCTTAAAAGACCCTATCGTATCTGCCTCCACCACCGTTGCCGGCAGCCCATTCCACACACCTACCACTCTCTGAGTAAAAAATCTTACCCCTGACATCTCCTCTGTACCTACTCCCCAGCACCATAAACCTGTGCCCTCTTGTAGCAACCATCTCAGCCCTGGGAAAAAGCCTCTGACTATCTGCACGATCAATGGCTCTCATCATCTTATATATCTCTATCAGGTCACCTCTCACCCTCCGATGAAATATGTTGTCAGCAGTACTTAATAATAAATTTGCAATATATAATAATAACAAATTATCAGAAAAAAAATTAAATTAAATAAGCTGTGCAAAAGAGAAAAAAAATGTAGTGAGGTAGGATTCATTGTCCATTCAGAAATCTGATGACAGAGTGGAAGAGGCTGTTTCAAAAGAGATGAGTGTATGTCTTCAGGCTCCTGTATCTCCTTGAAAGTAGCATTGAGAACAGGATGGATGGGTGATGAGAGCAGGGAGAAGCTTTGGTAAGGCTGTTGTCAAGATTAATTTGATGTGCACTAAGAAGAACTTGAACAAACATGGTTTGCTCTCTCTTGTGTGTCAGAGGCTGAGGGGCTATCTGATTGAAGTTCATCAAATTACAAGAGGAATTGATATACGCCCATAAAACATTGTGGCAGAATTGGGCTGTTCAGTCTTTTTCCATCCATTTTCCATCCCCTTTTCTCTCTCTCTCTCCTTATCTCTTTATCTGCATGTCTGCACATCTCTCTTTCTGGTGCTCCTCCCTCTTCTTTCTTCCATGATCTTCTGTTCTCTCCTATTGGACTTCCCTTTCTCCAGCCCTGTATCTCTTTCACCAATCAACTTCCCAGCTATTTACTTCATCCCTCCCCCTCCTGGTTTCTCCCATCACCTCCTGGTATCACCTTGCCCCTCCCCCAACTTTTAAATCTACTCCTCATCTTTTTTTTCCTCCAGTTCTGCTGAAGCGTCTCAGCTCGAATCCTCAACTGCACTTTTTTCCATAGACGCTGCCTGGCCTGCTGAGTCCTGCCAACATTTTTGGTTGTGTTGCACAGATTCTTCCTCCTCGGATGGAAATGTCAATTCCTACAGGACATGCATTTAAGGTGAGAGGTTGGAAGTTTAAAGGAGATGCACGAGGCAAGGTTTTTCTTACAGAGAGTGGTAGATGACTGGAATGGGCTCATGGCAGAAATAGACACGGCATTGAATTTTCGGAGGTTGTTGGATAGACACATAAGTGTACAGGGAATGGTGGTATAGGGATCAGCTTCAGGCAGAAGTGAATTCTTTTACTCTGGCATTGTGTTCTGCTCATTATGGGCTTAAGGGTCTGGTCATTTGCTGTACTGTTCTATGTTTGATGTTCTAACAATTGGAACATGAGGAACCACAGAGGACCTAATTCTGAAACACAGTGAAATTATTTGGTCTAACCATTTCCCCGCTCTTTCTCCATAGCCTGCAAATTATTCTGTCTTGTGTCTGATTATCTCCGTGTTTCAATTGTCCCAGAGGAACTGAATTCCAGATCATAGACTCCTTCCTGTGAGTAGTTAAAAAAATACTCTTCACATCTTTTGCCCCATCTTTGTTTCTCTTCAGGAATGGGACCTGCTCTCACAACTGGCCGTTATTCGATGTACCGAGGAGGCGGCCTAGAAGATCACCTCGTCTTCGGAGTTCCGGGATTTCGTGACTCGTTGGACTCGTGGTCGGTGCCTCTGCAGGGAATCGGTGTGCTGTGGGAGACGGAGGATCGTAAGCAGCAAGCTGGCTGCAGGCCGTGTGCCCAGAGACCCGAGTTCGGAAAAAGCGAGGAAACAGACTTTTAACACTGTAAGTCAGTGAGTTGTTTGTTATTTCTCCCCTCTCACTGTGAATCAGAGACACCTCTTTTTTCCTTATTCGGGAGAGAGAGATCCTGTGGTATGTCGAATTACCAGGTGAACGAGTAGTCTTTGGGGTACTGTAAGTCTGTGTCTTTATCAAAACTTTGCTGCACGCTCGAGTGCTCGGTGGGGGGCGCTGATGATTTTTTGTTGGTGGGGGAGGGGGTTATTGCTTTGCTGTTGCTTGTATGTGGGGGGACCTGGGGGGGGGGATTGGGGTTCTAACATGTAGCTGTCATTCATTCTTTGGGGCTCTCCTATATTTTCATGGATGGTTGAGAAGAAAAAGCATCTCAGGATATATATTGCATACATTTCTCCGACATTACATGTACCATTGAAACCTTGAACCATCTGAGAAAAGATATAGTTTCATCAACCATCATCCAGGACATCCCCCTTCTCATTACTACCATCAAAGAGGAGGTTGCGGAGCCTGAAGACATGCACTCAATGTTTTAGGGACAGCTTCTTCCCCTCTACTACCAGATTTCTGAACGATCCATAAACCCCTGAAATCTACCTCATTATTTTTACTCTCTTTTTGCTCTGCTTATTTATATATGGATATAGAGAAGAGTTCAAGTTTGTAAATCTGGTGGGAACAAAGGATGCTGGGAATGGTGAGGGTGGAGTATTGCGGGAAGGGTATAGGATAGGTGGCAGAGAAGGTATCAGAAATGATCTGCAAGAGTGGATTGAGACAGGCTGTTCTCTGGCAAAGGAGTGCTTGGAAAGTAGGAGCCTTCAAAAACGAAATTTTGAGAGGACAAAGCTTGTATGTGCCTGTCAGAATAAGAGGTGAAGATAACAAATGTACGGAACCTTGGTTTTCAAGAGCTATTGGGGCCCTGGTTCGGAGAAAAATCAGAAGTGTATTGCAGGTATAAGCAAGTAGGATCAAATGAGGTGGTTATGCAGTGCAAGAAATGCAAGAGAACACTTAAGAAAGAAATTAGGAAGGCTAAAAGAAGACATGAAGTTGCTCTAGCAGGCAAGGTGAAGGAGAATCCTAAAGGATTCTACAGGTATATTAAGAGCAAAAGGATTGCAAAGGACAAAATTGGTCCTCTGGAAGATCAGAATGGTAATCCATATGTGGAACCAATACAGACGGAGGAGATCTTAAATGCATTCTATAGATGCATTCTATGAGTCTATAAATGCAAGGCAAAGCAGCATCAAATTCATGGACCCTGTACAGAGTATAAAGCAGGATGCGTTGGCAAACCAGGGTAGATAAATCACCAGGGCCCTAAGGGAGGCAAGTGCAGAAACTGCCGGGGCCCTAGCAGGGATATTTAAAACATCCTTAGTGACAGGAGAGGTACCTGAGGATTGGAGGATAGCCAATGTTGTTTAAAAAAGGTTCTAAACATAAATCAGGACATTACAGGCCAGTGAGTCTGACATGAGTTGTGAGAAAGTTATTGGAAGGTAATATAAGGAACCAGATATATAAGTATTTGGATATTATTAAATATATTGGATATAAGTATTAAAGATATTCAGCACGGCTTTATGTGTCATTGGTCATGTCTGACAAATCTGATAGGTTCTTTTAGGGGAAGTGACCTGGAAAGTGGATGATGGCAAGGCAGACGATGTTGTCTACATAGACTTTAGCAAGGCATTTGACAAGGTCCCACGTGGGAGGCTGGTCAAGAAGGTTAAGTCACTCGGCATTCAGGATGAGGTAGTATATTGGATTAGACATTAGCTTTCTGGGAGAAGCCAGAAAATGGTATTAGAGGGTTGCATCTCTGATTGGAGGCCTATAACCAGTGGTATTCCACAGAGATCGGTGCTGTGTCCTTTGGTGTTAGTAATCTATATCAATGATGTGGATAATATTGTGGTTAACTGAATCAGCAAATTTGTGATTGATACCAAGACGGTGGGTGTAGTGGACAGTGAAGAAGGCTATCATGGCCTGTAGAGAACTGCATCAGCTGGAAAAATGGGCTGGTAAAAATGGCGGATGGAATTTATTGCAGACAAGTGTGAGGTTTTGCACTTTGGTAGGACCGACCTGGGTAGGTCTTACATAGTGAATGGGAAGAAACTGAGGAATTTGGAGAACAGAGGGATCTGGGTATACAGGTATAAAATTTATTGAAAGTGGTGTCACAGGTAGATAGTGATGTAAAGAAAGCTTTTGGTATATTGGCCTTCATAAATCAACATATTGAGTACAGAAAGTGAGATATTACGTTGAAGTTGTATCAGACATCAGTAAGTTCTAATTTAAAGTAATGTGTGCAGTTTTGGTCACCTACCTACAGGAAAGATGTTGAAAGAGTACAGAGAAAACTTACAAGGATTTTGCCGGGTCTGGAGGACCTGAGTTATAGGGAAGGATTGAAAAAGTTAGCACTGTATTCTTTAGAACATCAAAGAATGAGAGGAGATTTTAAAGAGATGTACAAAATTATGAGGGGTATAGATAGGGTAAATGCAAGTAGGCTTTTTCAACTGAGGTTGGATGGGACTGCAACCAGCGGTCATAGCCTAAGGGTGAAAGGTGAAAACTTTAAGGAGAACATGAGAGGAGACTTCCTCTCTCAGAGGGTAGTAAGAAAGTGGTACATGCAAGCTGGATTTCAACATTTAAGAGAAGTTTAGAAATGATACATGGATGGGAGGTGTATGGAGGACTATGGTCCTGGTGCAGATTGAAGGGAGCAGGCTTTTGGTATGGGTTAGATGAGCAAAAGGACCTGATTCTGTGCTGTGCTTCTCTATGACATGATTTTATGACTAAGGCCCAGCTCTGAGACACCAGGCAGGGTAATTCGATTCTGAACTATTGGTTTACTGATCATTACAGAATATCTCTCTGGTGCTCCCCGCACCCTTCCCCCTCCCATTCCCTACCCCAACCATGATTCTCCTCTCCTTGCCCCCTTCCAATCCTCAGTCCATGATAAAGATCCATATCAAACTCAAGTTTATCATCACTCACATATGTTATGAAATTATTTTTTCTGGTAGCAGTGGAGTGCAATATATAAAATTACTACAGTACTGTACAGATGTATTAAGCATCCTAGTTTTATTTATATATGTCCAAAACTTCTGCACAGTACCATATAAATAAATAAACAAAGAAACAGAGAAACACACAAATAAATAAATAAATATGGTGCCTATAATAAGTATTCAGCCGCCTTGGAAGTTTTCATGTTTTATTGTTTTTTACAACATTGAATCACAGTGGATTTGATTTGACTTTTTTGACATTGATCGACAGAAAAAGACTCTTTTGTGTCAAAGGTAGAACAGATCTCTACAAAATGATGTAAATCAATTGCAAATATAAAACACAAAATAATTGATTACGTAAGTATTCACCCCCGTTAATATGGCACACCAACTCATCACTCGTGCAGCGATTGGTTTTAAATGTCACATAATTCATTAAATGGAGATCACCTGCATGCAGTCAAGCTGTTTCAATTGATTGTAGTAAAATACACCTGGATTTGGAAGGTCCAACTGCTAGTGAGTCAGTATCCTGGCAAAAACTACACCATGAAGATAAAAGAACACTCCAAACAACTCCTCTAAAAGGTTATTGAAAAGCACGAGTCAGGAGATGAATACAAGAAAATATCCAAGTCACTGAATATCCCTTGGAACAGAAGAGATGGAAAGAATATAGCACAGTTGCAAATCTGCCTAGTGCAGGCCATCCTCAAAACTAAGTGACTGTGAGAGAATGGGACTCAAGAGAGAGAGAGATCATCAAGAGAGCGATGACAACTCTGGAGGAGTTACAAGCTGAGATGTGAGAGACTGTGCAGACAATAACTGTTGCCTGGGTGTAGCAGCTTTATGGGAGAGTAGAAAAGAGAAAGCCGCTGTTGAAAATTACTGACATGAATTCTCAGCCGGAGGTTGCCAGAAGCCATGTAGGAGACTTTGTAGTCAGCTGGAAGAAAATTCCATGGTCTGATTAAAGCAAAATTGACCATTCAGGAATGTGGAGGCAGAGGGGATGTAGCTGTTCTTTAAGTATTGAGTGTAGGTCTTCAGGTGGCATATCCTCTTCATGATTGCATCAATATGTTGAGACCAGGGTACATCCTCTGAGAGGTTGATGCCTGGATCTTAAAACTACTCACCCTTCCTACAGCTGACCTCTCAATAAAGCTAGTGTGATGTTTTCCAACTTCTCCTTCCTGATGTCCATAATCATTTCCCTGGTCTTACTGACGTTGAATGCGAGGTTGATGTTACGAAACCACTTAACCAGTTGATCTATCTTGCTCCTATATTCTTCCTTGTCACCATCTGAAATACTACCAAAACTAGTTGTGTCAGTGGCAAATTTATAGAGGGCATTTGAGCCGTGCCTAGCCATACAATTGTGGGCGTAGAGAGATTAGACCAGTGGACTAAGCATGTATCCTTGAGGTGAGGTTGATTCTCAGTGAAGAGGAGATGTTATTTCCAATCCGCACAGACTGTTGTCTCCCAATAAGGAAATCAAGGAACGAGTTAACTAGCTACAGAGGGAGGTACAGAGCCCCAAGTTTTGAAGCTGAGGGGTTGATGGTGATGAATGCCAAGTTGTAATTAGTAAACCATACAGTGATGATCTGGAACTCAGTTCCTCAGGTCAGTGGAAACACAGAGTTAATCAGGCACAGGTTAGAATAACTTGAAAGCTAAAGGTAGGGAGTAGGAGGAAGTTTGACCAGATTTATGGGTAGTGTTGTTCCTCATTTTCAATTGATAGAAAACACTGAACATAGAAAAGTACAGCACAGGAACAGGTCATTCAGCCCACAACATCTGCACCATCTTGCTGCAGGAATGTGTGGCAATGCTTGTGGGCTGCCTCCAACACATCCTTAGGTGTGCTGGTTGTTAACAGAAATTACACTTTTTATTGGACTGTCTGTTGTGACACACATTGTGATAAACAAATCTGAGTAAACAACAGCCTGATGTACGTTTTTCTGATATCTCAGTGCTCCAAAGCAGAGAGGAGAGCCAGTGAAACAGTGTAGACCTGTTGTGGTGGTTGGCAAAGTGCAGCAAGTCCAGGTCCTTGCTCAGGCAGGAGTTAATTCTAATCCTAACCAACCTCTCAAAGCACTTCATCACACCTGGTGTGAGTTCTTTGCAGCAGAAAATGCTACTCTTCTTGGGTTTAAGAACAAACCTCTGAAGAGCTGCAGGTGTAGTGAGCTCTTTGGACCTGTGTAGGGTGCTGAAGAGCGTAGGCTTCAAGGATTTTAGAACACCCAACTTGGTTAATTGTTGTTTAATGAGAGTCATTCATCATTTAGAGCTCCTTGTGCTTTTTTTCTCGAGTGACTCACTCTTTGTGATGTGGTCTGCTGGTGCCCTCAGTTTAAAATTGTTTTAAGTTTATCTTGATATGCACAGGGATTCCATTTTCCTTGTATTATTTGAGCAGACAACTGTTTGTGCTAATCGCAGGGTTCTAGTTTTGAGAATGCCACTTCGCATGGTGTCGCTCAGCCGAGCTGCCGATGTTCTTTTGGAATTATTATTAATAACCTTTGGACGCTGTGTCTACATTAGAATCTGTCTTCCCTCTGCACTTGAGTTCTGCTATTGCCAGTGCACACCACGTCAGTATGAGACCAAGCCCCCTCTGACCTCGAGGAGATCTTCAGCAGTGATGATCATTTGGAGATTTCCCCCAGACCAGAGAGGTTCAGGCAGCACTACAGAGATCTGAGTTACAAGAAGATCAGGCTCGATTTTCCAAAGAAGAAACAAGACACTACAAAGTCAAAATTTGCCTGTTTCCCCAGACAATTTTCTTATGAATCCGACACAATCCCCCGGTGCTGACATCAATCTTCTACTCAAAAGCTACCGCAGAAATATTTTTAGGGTTGGATTTCTACCGCTACGGCAAGCTATTTTGGAATTTGCCACCTACCAGCCCCGCCTGGGGAAACCTGCTTGTACTGATTTGCATTGTACAGCTGCTCACCCGCGTGTGAAAATCAAAATCATTTCTCACTGTCATCCCTCTCGTTACACTCGCGCAGACCAGCTGCGAGCTTGTCTAGCCCAAGCCCTCCGTGACAAACCGCAACGTGATTATCCGGGCAGCCGACATCACAGTGATTTATTGTCATTATTCTGGCTCGGGATAAAATGTAAATCTAGGTAATGGCTGTCATTTTCAGGTTCAGCGGCAAGCATACAGATTGATTTTTAACTGCCTGAGTCTTGAATGGAGAAAAATTAAACAGTGATTAATTTGCTGTGATTTGAAGGCCCCATTACCACAGACAGAACTGTGTTAGATAAATTTGTAGACATTCGCAGATCCTTTTGATGTTAGCTTGTCTTCTCAACTCTATCCTCTTTTTGAGACATTTGGTATTCTTTGATCACATTCTAATTCTCAATGAACAGCAGCTTCAAAATCAGCCCAGTTCTCTCACTTAGCTTCACCCATCACCTGCCAGTTATACTCTTTCTCTTCCACCTTTTTATTCTGGCTTCTTCCCCACTTCTTTTCCAGTCCTGATGAAGGGTCTTGGCCCAAAACGTCGACTGTTTATTCCTCTCAATAGATGCTGCCTAACTTGCTGAGTTCCTCCAGCATTTTGTGTGTATTGCTCTGGATTTCCATAATCTGGAGTCCACAGATTCTAGTTCCCCTCTTATCCTTCTGATGAAATGATGGAGCAGAATCGATACGCCAGGTGGCCTAATTCTGTTCCTATTCCTTATGGTCTGTCACCTCACCTTGATCTCCTTTTTACCCTTTCTCCCATGGTCCACTCTCCTCTCTTCAATCAGATTCCTTCTTCTGTCCTTTTTCTTTTCATCCTATCACCTCCCAGCTTTTCACTTCATCCTCCCTTCCCCACCCATTTACCTTCACCATCACCTGGCTTCACCTATCACCATCCAGCTTGTATTCCTTCCCCTCCTCCACCTTCTTTTTCTGACTTCTTCCCCTTTCCTTTTCAATTCAGATGAAAGGTCTCAGCCCAAAGCTTTGACTGTTTATTCCTCTCCATGGACGTTACCTGATCTGTTGACTTGTTCCAGTATATTGTGTGTCTATTGCTCTGGAGTTCCAATATCTGCAGAATTTCTTGTGTTCAAAATCAACATATTTGCACTCAAACTTTCACATGTGTTAGTGTTAGTTTTGATTATGTTTTAACAATAGACAATAGACAGTAGGTGCAGGAGTAGGCATTCGGCCCTTCAAGCCAGCACCGCCATTCACTGTGATCATGGCTGATCATACACAATCAGTACCCCGTTCCTGCCCTCTCCCCATATCCCTTGACCCCGCTATCTTAGTATAAAGTATGTATACAGAATACAGCTCTGAGATTCAACCTCCCGCAGGCAGCCAACAAAAGAAGCTGCATGGAACCTGGTCAAGAAAGCATCGAACACTCAACATGCAAAAATAGAACAAATTGCGCGGACGGCAAAAAACGAGCAAACAACACATAGAACATCAAATGTCAAACCACGAGTCCAGTAGTATTCAGTTTAGTTCAGTTCAGCACTATGCCACTAGCCAATGCAGACTGCAGGATCATTCTTTGCCAAAGTGCCCCAGTCCACATCGATCGCCCCAATCAAACCGCTCAAAAACAGGAAAGACTGGAGTAACCAGAATCCAGGGATGCATGCACATGAAACTCAAAGACCCCAAAACAAGTCCACAGCCTCGCCAATCAGTCCTGGCAATGTGGATCCCAAGACTCCAATAGTATCTAGCGAGAGGGTTAGCTAATGATGTGCTGAGGGGCAGCCCAAAAGCATCAGCACACATTCTGATGCCAACTTAACATGCCCATGATCCTCAGCAAGACAACACAGCATCCAACTAAACAGTTGAGTACAGGAGCAGGGAGGTTCTACTGCAGTTGTACAAGGCCTTGGTGAGACCGCACCTAGAGTATTGTGTGCAGTTTTGGTCCCCTAATCTGAGGAAAGACATTCTTGCCATAGAGGGAGTACAAAGAAGGTTCACCAGATTGATTCCTGGGATGGCAGGACTTTCATATGAAGAAAGACTGGATCGACTAGGCTTATACTCGCTGGAATTTAGAAGATTGAGGGGGGACCTTATTGAAACGTATAAAATTCTAAAGGGATTGGACAGGCTAGATGTAGGAAGATTGTTTCCGATGCTGGGGAAGTCCAGAACGAGGGGTCACAGTTTAAGGATAAAAGGGGAAGCCTTTTAGGACCGAGATGAGGAAAAACTTCTTCACACAGAGAGTGGTGAATCTGTGGAATTCTCTGCCACAGGAAATAGTTGAGGCCGGTTCATTGGCTATATTTAAGAGGAAGTTAGATATGGCCCTTGTGGCTAAAGGGATCGGGGGTATGGAGAGAAAGCAGGTACAGGGTTCTGAGTTGGATGATCAGCCATGGTCATACTGAATGGCAGCGCAGGCTCGAAGGGCCGAATGGCCTACTCCTGTACCTATTTTCTATGTTTCTATGAACACAATAAGCAACAGAACAACAACAGCAAAGCAAGTGCCATCCCTCCCTCCTTCCCACCCACACACACAAACAGTCCTACAACCACAGGACACACCATCTCTGGCCTTCAGTCTTCAGCCTCCAGTGGCCTTGCAGATTTGCAGACATTGGGCTTTGGATTTCCACAGTGGACTCGCAGTTACACAGCCTTAGCCATCAGTCCCTGGCTTCTGGACTTCTGATTGGCTTCTTGGCTTGAATCATTGGTATAGACCCCAGGACTTGCCATGTGGATGAATAAGGGCCCTGGATGAAGACCCAAAGTTCAGGCCTCAAACGCCAGACTCTCCGATGACCAATCACTTTCCAAAGCCTCCATATTCTTCCTGCAATGGGGGCCACCAGTTCTATGTGTATACAAATATTTATCTTTCCAAATCATGATCCCAACCTCTGCTCATTTGCCTAGTTTTGCAATTAGAGCATTGCAAGCAATTCTGTTCATATATCCAGAAATTCCACACAAAATATATCTTAATACTAAGAATTGTATCTATCACCTCATCTATCACAGTGACTTGTTTCGGTGACTTTGAGTTTCATGTGCATGCGTCCCTGGATTCTGGTTACTCCAGTCTTTCCTGGTTTTGAGCGGTTTGATTGGGGCGATTGGTGTGGACTGGGGCACTTTGGCGAAGAATGATCCTGCAGTCTGCATTGGCTAGTGGCATAGTGCTGAACTGAACTAAACTGAATACTACTGGACTCGTGGTTTGACGTTTGATGTTCTATGTGTTGTTTGCTCGTTTTTTGCCGTTCGCGCAATTTGTTCTATTTTTGCATGTTGAGTGTTCGATGCTTTCTTGACCAGGTTCCATGGAGCTTCTTTTGTTGGCTGCCTGCGGGAGGTTGAATCTCAGAGCTGTATTCTGTATACATCCTTTAATAATAAATGTACTTTGGATATTTGAATCTTTTGGTTACGTAGGTTGTTAATGCAAATATTTCCCTGTGTGTTTCAATGTATAATAAATGAGTCTGATCTGATCTGAGTGCACAGATATGATCAGGAGGATGTTGCTTGCATTAGAGTGTAGTAGCAGTGAAATCACTCAATGTTTAAGATTGGTTAATATCATTTGCAGTACACAAGTGTAAAGGAAAACAAAAAAATATTGCTCTGGATCCAATGTAGCACAAAAAAAACACAACAAAATAATGAACACAAGAATAAATACACATAATAAATAAAAAAAGCCGGCATCAGCGCTGGACTTTGAGGCGAGAGGCAACGTAGTGGCATCAGCGCTGGACCGGGGCAAGAGGTCCCGAGTTCGAATCCGGCCGGCTCCCTTGCATGCTCTCCATCCGTGCCTGGGTTGAGTGTCGAGCTAGCAACTCGACCTCGTAAAAAAAACCTGGAGCGGGATGGGCTCCGTCAGGTTTCAGATGCCCCAAGACACGCCGTACTATGGGCAATCACCAAAAAAGATCGGTGCAAAAAGCTTGTCATGATGTTGCCCCGACGTCTCCACAAGGAGTTAAGGGCGTGCGCGCGCGCACACACACACACACACACACACACACACACACACACACACACACACACACACACACACACACACACACACAGACACACACACACACACACACACACACACACACACACACACACACACACACACACACACACAATAAATAAAAATAAGTAAGGTAAATTCTATACATACGTTGGATGTATGTCTAGGAAATTATGCTAGGCACAGGAATATCTGTACATAAACTGCCTAACAGGAAATGATATAGTGGTGGGGGGTGGTGTGATGGGATGGGTCAGTGGGTGGAGGTGTTGATCAGACTTACAGTTTAGGGAAAGTAACTGTTTTTATGCCTGGTAGTCCTGGGTTAGATGCTACATAACCTCCTCCTTGATGGGGGTGGAACAGTCGATGAACAGGGTAGGCGAGATCCTTCAGGATGTGCTGGTCCTTTTGTGGCACCTTTCTGTCCAGGTGATGGTGGGCAGGCTGGTGCTGGTGAGTTGCGTATGATAGGGTTATTCCCTTAACAGACAAAGCCAATGACTTTGTCTAACATGGGGAGCCTAGGGCACAGGCAGGCATCACATAGTCCTTAACGGATTGGTGTCAGGGTCAGTGGCATGGAATGCAAGATGACTTGGGAGCCATTTAGCATATATAATGTAGCAGCAAAATACAGTCACATAAAAAGAAAATATAATCTAAGTCCCTGAGTTCATGAACGTTGCAGCGGTCTGCAGTTGAACACAGTATGGCTTGAGTTCCGACAAGCTGTCCTACCAGGAGCAAAATGCCAGATGGCTGAAGTCCATGCAGCATCACTGGTCGGATCTTAGTGATTCACAAGCCTTTCTACTACGACAAGGTGATGATACTCGGAGAAGAGGATGAGAGAGTAGAACTATAAGACAAGATTGGACTAACCTGGGTTATTTCTTCTGCAGCATCAGAGGCTAAGTGAAGACTTTATAAGGTAGAAATGCTAACCACTAGAGACAGAAGAGGGAAAGTTTGAAGGAAATGTTCAAGACAATTCTTTTTACGCAGGGAATGGTAAATGGCTCGAATGCACCATAAGGGGTAATGGTAAAATCTGATATAATAGCAGTAACCAAGAGGATGTTATGGAGGGACATGTTTCATGCGTAGGCAAAAGAGAATTAGCTCCATGCAGACACTAAGGGCCAAGATATTGGGTTCTATACTCTTCTATGTTCTCAGTCAAGTTCCATTTCATGTTTAATTCTCACTCAACCATACACATGAATACAGTCAATTGAAACAGTGTTCTTCTAGGGCCTAGGTGCAAAACACAGTGACAACAGTCGTACACAGCACTAGGGACATATAGCACATATAAGCATATTTATGATGCATAAAAACATACAGTCCCAAAAAATTACGATAAAGCCCAAGTCCCTGTCTTTTCTGACCTGTAGATTAATGGTGCATTGGATGTTGTCCTGGAGCCACGTTCCTTCAAGAACAAGCATGCAGCAGTCCTCATCACCACGCTAGTGCAGCGCAGACAAGTGCAATCTAGCTTGTCTCCTACTGAGTGAACACTGAAGGGCAGCACCAATGGGAACGTTTCATTATAGGACTTCAAGACCATAAAGCATGGGAGCAGAATTAGGCCCATTGAGTTTGCTCCAACATTTCATCATTACTGATCCATTTTCTCTCTCTCTCAGCCCCAATCTCCTGCCTTCTCCTCCTGACCCTTTATGCCCTGACTAATCAGGAATCTATCGATCTCTGCCTTAAATATACAAAAAGATTTGACCTTCACAGCTGCCTGTGGCAATGAATTCTACAGGTTCACCACTCGCTGGTTAAAGAAATTCCTCATCATCACTGTTCTATCCTTTTTGAGTGCTTATGTATGGAAACCCATGCAGTCACAGGGAAAACGTACAAACCCTTTACAGTCAGTAGCAGAAATTCAACCCGCAGTCTTAAAGCTGGCTATAGCGTTGCACTCAATACCAGCCAAGTGCTCCTTCCAAACAAAGATTGCAGGAATTAGTAGGGATGTTGCTTCCCTTCAGCCTTTGAAAATATTCTGGATCAGATTGAAAATCCATTCCCATGAATCCGCTTGGAACACTGTGTCTGTTTCTGAGGCACAGTGTCAATACGTGAACAGCATGCTCCACCAATGTCTCAAACTAAATGCCACCAGTTGTCAAAGCCTGGAATGTTCCTTTTGTATGAAGTCCGCTAACCAATTTATGCAGAACAAGCTCTGTCAGTCTTCAACATGATTATGAGCAGATAAACTACTCTGGAAGGTTGACTAAGGGTCAAATGTCAGGTAGTTTTCCAATGTACTGAACTTCACTTTGACATTTCAAAGTTGTTACAGTACTGTGCAAAAGTCATGGTATATAGCTTGGGTGCACAGTATTGTATTTGTCAACATGGAGTGGAGAGCAAGTCTGTATATCTAGCAGGAGCAAAAGATGTTAGGGATGGTGAGGGCAGAGTGCCGCCAAAGGTTTGTGGGATCGGTGGCAGGAATGGTGTGCCAGGGACGGGTGTTGGCATGTGAGCAGACACACCCAGCCATGAAACACCAGGCAAGGCTATTTGATTCCAGACAATTGGTTTATTGATCATTACAGAATGTTCCTCTGGTGCTTCCTGCTCCCTTCCCCTCTCCATTCTCCTTTTCCCAAACATGATTCCCCTCTCCTTACCCCCTTCCCAATCTCAGTGAACGATAAAGACCCATATCGAGGTGTTGAAGGGGCTGGCCAGGATGGTGGAGAAGGAGCTAGTCTGGATAATGGAGGAGCCTGCTGGGGTATCTGGATATGTTCTGCCCCAGAAGGCAGTGGAGGCCAAGTCTCTGAATGCATTCAAGAGAGAGTTAGATAGAGCTCTTATAGATAGCGGGGTCAAGGGATATGGGGAGAGGGCAGGAACGGGGTACTGATTGTGTATAATCAGCCATGATCACAGTGAATGGCGGTGCTGGCTAGAAGGGCCAAATGGCCTACTCCTGCACCTACTGTCTATTTTCTATTGTCTATTGTATCGGCAGAGCCAACCAGGATATCGGAGGAGCTGGTTTGGGTATGGGGGCACTGGCCTGTCTGTAGACCGTGTCGCTGCCTGGTACTCAGAAACATCAAAGCTGGTGCAGTGCAACTGTGGGAGATTGTCTCGGATTTCACTTACAATCCTAAGGCTCTGTTGGACAGTGATAATGTAAGTTGCTTCAGACCTGTTACCCTTATCTGGTGGAGGGACAGGCAATATGGGGGCTGTTGCAGACCAGTTGAGAGACGCAAAAGCATGTAAAGCATGGTGTCCAAGCTCAGCTAGGGTCTGGCCTCTCCCATTGGTACTGTCCTTCCATGTACGAGCAGTGGAATGAAAGGCTGGATTGTGTGCATCTGGGCTGAGCTTGGAGATTGTACCATCGATTGCTGGACATTGTCACACAGGGTCTTGGACAAATATTTTTGTGAATATGCTTCTTTGCTCGCTGTTTTGATTTATGTTACTTGCTATTTTTGGAAGTTTTACACCGGCCCCCAGAGTAACGCAGTCTCGTTCAGCTGTAAGTATGGTTGAATGATAATTAAACTTGGTTTGATATCAGAATTGGGTTTTTCATCACTCACATATGTCATGAAATTTGTTTTATTTTTGCAACAGCAGTACAGTGCAATACATAAAACTACTACAATTCTATGCAAAGGTCTTGGACACTCTAGCTACATCCATGTGCCTAAGACTTTCGCACTGTACTGTATATGCTTTGAGATGTAGTGAGAAGCTTTTGTTTGTATGGCATCCAGACAGATCAATCTACATGTAACTGAATCAAGCTAAGTCAGGACCTGCTGAAGGCTCTTGGCCCAAAACATCAACCTCTCCGTTGGTGCTGTCTGACCTGCTGAGCTTCTCCAGCACTTTGTGTGTGTCTTGCATTTGCATAGAATGCTTTCTTTGATGCATCTGTAAAAATTAGTGAGCGTCATGGAGGACGCTCCGAGTTTTCCGAGAATGTAGAGCTGTCGTTAACCGTGCTTGGTCATGGTGTCCCGTTGACTGGACCAGAACAAATTACTGGTAATATTTACACCTCAGATCTTCAGGCTTTCAATCATCTCTACCTCAGTACAACTGACACAGTCAGGAAAGTGTAATCCACACCGCTTCCTAGAGTCAATGACCTGCTTTTTTTTTGAGTGGGTGGCACTTTCCTCCTGATTGATAAGAAGACTTGACATCAGTGGGAAATGGGGCCTACTTGGTGCATGCACCTAACAGATGGGTATTAAATAATTTAGAAACTAAAGGTATGATGGAGAGAAGGCATTAAGTTGGAATTGTACGCAAGGGAACATTTGAAATTATAGTTATTTATCTGCTTACCACAAGGCCATTAAAAATACAACATTAACTCCTTGGTTTCAGTGAAGAGGAGGGATTATTCAGTTTTAACTGTTGATTTCCACATCGCAGACGATGTACAAAGTGAGGATGTGCTCTGTGAAGCCTTGGCTTGGTCCAACAAACAGAATTCAGTTCACTTGATAGAGTCACTGAGACATAGAACACTAAAGCATAGAAACAGGCCTTTCAGCCCATCTACTACATGCCCAATTTTTAGTCTGCCTGATCCCATACACCTGGGCTATAGCTCTCCATACCCCTCCCATCCATGTACCTATCTCTAAAATATTGAAATTGAACCCGAATCTATGACTTCTGCTGGCAGTTCATCCCACTCATGTACTATCCTCTCCGTGTTGAAGTTCACCCTCACGTTCCCTTCAAACATCTCACCTTTCACATTTCACCCCTATGACTTCTAGTTCTGGTCTCACCTAACCTCTGGAAGAGCCTGCTTGCATTTACCCTGTCTCTATCCCTTATATTTTGTATACCTCTATCAAAACTCCCATCATTCTTCTATGCTCTAAGGAATAAAGTCCTAACCTATTCAACCTTTCCCTATAACGCAGGTCCTCAAATCCCGGCAACGTCCTTGTAAATTTTCTCTTCACTCTTTCACTCTTATTGGTATCTTTTCTATAGGTAGGTGATCAGAACTGCCCACAATACTCCAAATTAGGCCTCAGCAATGTTTTGTGCAACTTCTACATAAGATTTCAACTCCTGTAATTAATTCATTGAATTATGAAGGCCAATGTGCCAAAATCTTTCTTTGTGGCCCTATCTACCTGTGATGCCACTTTCAAGGAATTATGTATCTATATTCTCAAGTCTATAAACTAGTAATTCTCCCAGTATTATGCAAATGGCAATAACAATACCATCTGTAACATACATACAGTACTGTGCAAAGGTCTTAGGCACATATACTGCATATAGCTAGGGAGCTAAGACTCTTACACAGTTCTGTATTTGTCTACACAGTGGAAAGCAAGTTTATAAATCTGGTGGCAGCAAAGGATGTTGGGAATGGCAAAATTGGGGCACCATGGGAGGGGTGTAGGACAGGTGGAGGAGATGGAGTGTTGTGGCAGAGGTTGTGCAGCCCTGAGACACCAGGCAAAGTCATTCAATTCCAAACAATTGGTTTATTGATCATTACAGAATGTTCCTCTGGTGCTTCCCAATTCCTCCCTCTCCCTTCCCCTTTTCCCAGCCATGATTCCCCCCCCCCACCGCCCCCTTCCCACTCTCAGTGTACAATAGAGACCCATATCAGAATCAGGTTTATTATCACTCAAATACATCATGAAATCTGTTTTCTTTGTGGCAGCAGTACAGTGCAATATGTAAAATTACTGCAGTACTGAGCAAAAGTCGTAGAGACACTAGCTATAGACAAGCGCCTAAGACTTTTGTACTGTACTACAAGTTAGTGTATTGGTTTTAATGAAAATAAAAACAAAGCCATTTGTGTCGATGGTCCACCTAATTGCGTGGGTAAAGTTGGTTTCACAGACTTGCCTTAATTCAGATATCAGCTCAGTTTACAGCAAGTAACCAGAGAGATTGACATTTAAGGCTTTTCCAAAAACAGTTTCCTTGTTGTGATGGAGGGGCTTGTGAGTTTCTGGGATCGCGGGAGAGATGCTCTCCGGAGATAGCTCCTGGTAGGGTCACCCATGGAGGTAAGGTCAAAGAGGAGATGATAGACAAAAAGCAATCCGAATAAGACCTCAGTGGTGAAGCTGGTGAAAGGTGATGACACATCACAACAGTAGTGAAGGGGGAGCAAGGCTGCAGGAATGAGGGCTTTCCAGTCATCTTGCATTCCATGCCACTGGAGCCTGGCTCAAGGACCACGTGCTTTACTACCTATGCATCGCAGCCAGCGGGTGGTGTCGTGGCATCCACACTGGACTTGGAGGCGAGTGGACCCAGGTTCAAATCTGGCCAGTTCATTGCATGCTTTCCATCCGTGCTGGAGTGAGCATCGAACTAACGACACGGCCTCGTATAAAACAAACACATGCTAAAGAAACGGCAAGAAGAGGAAGAAAGCGCAGAGGAACACCAACAACAATCATACGTTAATCAAAATCACGCACAGACGTTCTTCAATAAGGAAATAATCCCCTCAGAGAACATCATGTAACCATATATAACCATACAACAATTACAGCACGGAAACAGGCCATCTCGGCCCTTCTAGTCCATGTCAAATGCTTACTTTCACCTAGTCCCACTGACCTGCACTCAGCCCATAACCCTCCATTCCTTTCCTGTCCATATATCTGTCCTATTTTTTTTAGATGACAAAATCAAACCTGCCTGTACCACTTCTACTGGAAGCTCGTTCCACACAGTTATCACTCTCTGAGTAAGGAAGTTTCCCCTCGTGTTACCCCTAAACTTTTGCCCCTTAACTCTCAACTCATGTCCTCATGTTTGAATCTCCCCTACTCTCAATGGAAAAAGCCTATCAATTTACTCAACTTAAGCGATTGCACTACTAAAGTAAAGAGTGTCCCTAAGCCAGGAGTTCTCAACCTTTTGTATGCCATGCGCTAATGCCACTAAGCAAGCTGTCCATGGACCCCAGGTTGGGAACCCCTGATATAAGTACTTAAATATAATGTGAGTGGAGAGCATTAAAATACTTTTTTTAAACCACTATTGAGATCTCTGCAAGTTTGTTTTGAAATCACAAGCTACATCATTGGTGTCATGAAACTCTGTGTAGTATTTACAAGGAGGTTTACTGCAGAGAGCATTTGTTGCAGCAAGCAGTCACAATGTCTTGTATTTATACCTGAGCCAAGCTTCTTGCTGCAAGTTTAAAGAGCCGTTTGCCTTTTACTTTGCTGTAGTTTGGGTTTTGTTCATCTAAGGGATGCTGGAATTACACCAGTGCATTATGTAAAGAGAGTGATGGCATTGCTTAGCCAACTTGAAGGTTTCGGTGATGAATCTCATCAGGTTTCACTGGATGTTCTCCCAGGTGGTTTCATAAGATCCTATCACGCTAGCTTGTGGAAGAATTAGGGTAGCTTTCCCTAAAGCTATGAAAAAAAAGTCCCTTAGCCAAAGTCACTTAATAACACTATTTTCTCATTGTCACTCTGTGGTGTTTGTAAGGAGCTTATTAGTGTAAATTGGCTGCCCTGTTTCATCAAGTGCAACAAGAAGCAAACTTCAAGAATAATTCAGCAGCGATACAGGACAATCTGACGGGGTGGTGAAACTAATTGCGTTGATCCAGGTTAACAGATTAACACACACAAAATGCCAGAGGAACTCAGCAGGTCAGGAAGCATCTTTGGAGAGGGATAAATAGTGAACGCTTCAGGGTCTTTATCAATTTTGGCCCAAAATGTGGAAAGTGAGTTCCTCACCATAGATGTTGCCAAGACCAGCTGAAGTCCTGCAGCATTTTGTGTGTGTTAATCTGGATTTTCAGCATCTGCAGAATCTCCTGTGTTTATTTCTCAATCCAAACCCTTTGCTGAGGAAGACACTTGAAAGCTCTGAGCCCTATTGAATAAAGAGAGCTTCAAAGTTCACAGTAAAAAATTTTATCAGAGTACATACACATCAGCACTTACACCCTGTGATTCCTTTTCTGTGGGTATACTTAGAAATCTATAGAACAGTAACTGTAAACTGTAAACATCAGTTAATGTAATCTGTCAGCAAACTGTGTAAATGCAGTTATAAATAAATAGCAATAACAATGTAACAGAGTCCTTAAATGAGTGTAGCTATCCCCTTTTGTTCAAGAGCCTGATGGTTGAGGGGTAGTAACTGTTCTTGAACCTGGTGGTGCGAGTCCTGAGGCACTTGGACCTTCTACCTGATGGCAGCAGTGAGAAAAGAGCATGGCCTGAGTGGTGAGGATCTTTGATGATGGATGTTGTTTTTCTATAGCAATGTTTCATGTAGATGTGCTCAATTTTGGGGAGGGTTATACCTGTGATGTACTGGGCCAAATCCATTACCTTTTGCAGAATTTTCTACTGATTTTTCCACTGATTTTCCACAGAATTTTCCATTGGTATTCCTATACCAGGCTGTAATGCATCCAGTCAGCACACCTTCCAACACACATCTATAGAAGTTTGCTAAGGTTTTCGATGACATGCCAAACCTTCACAGACTCCTGAGGAAGTAGAGACACTGTTGTGCTTTCTTCCCAATAAATTTATGTTATCGGTCCAGGACAGGTCCTCTGAGGTAGTGAGACCCAGGGATTTGAAGTTACTGACCCCCTCTCTACCTCTAATCCTCTGATGATGACTGGCTCATGGACATCTGGTTTCCATCTCCTGAACTCTACAATCAGTTCCTTGGTCTTATTGAGTGAGAGGTTAATATTTTTGTAACACTCAGCCAAATTTTCAATCTCCTTCCTGTTTGCTGATTCATCATCCCCTTTGATACAGCCCACAACAGTGGTATAATCAGCAAACTTGTATATTGTTTTGGAGCTGTACGTAACCACTCCATCATAGGTATAAAGTGAGTAGAGCAGGGGCTAAGTACACATCCTTGCAGTACTCAAGTGCTGATGGAGATCGTGGAGGAGATGCTTTTGCCAATCCAAACTGACCGGGGCTTACAAGTGAGGAAATCCAGGCCACAATTACTCAAGGTTACATAATTCAGGCCCAGCTCTTGGAGTTCACTGATTAGTTTTGAAGGGATGGTGGTGTTAAATGCTAAGCTGTAATCAATAAAGAGCATCCTGATGTATGCATCTTTGCTGTCCTGAATCTCAGACTACCTCAGCTTTCAGCATCCAAACGAATGGCTGAGTTTCAAGAAGACACCACCAAACACTTTCAGGGGCTATTCAGGGACCAGCCTATTCAGGTGACCCAAGCACCAGGGGTAGGTGAAACCAAAGAGGGAGTCTTGCTCAGTGCCAATATCAGCTGATGTGCCACGTCCCACTAAACAAAGAAATAGGACCTGTATTGTTGTGTCAGAGGTAGGCAATCTATTACAAAGCACAATGATCATTGGTCCATCTTCTTCAGCCCTTTATGTAGAGGAAATTTATTCCAGAAATCTTTCACGCAAGGCTTTTTCCACTGAGACTGCAACTAGAGGTCATGGGTGAAAGGTGAAAAGTTTAAGGGAAGTATGAGGGGAAACATCTTCACTCAGAGGGCCATGAGAGCTGCCAGCACAAGTGATGCATGTGAGTTGGATTTCAAAGTTTAAGAGAAGTTTGGATAGATACATGGATGAGAGGGCTATGGAGGGCTATGGTCCCGGTGCAGATTGATGGGAGTAGGCAGTTTAAATGGTTTGACACAGACTAGATGGGTGGAGAGCCTGTTTCCATACCATACAGTACTTCTCTATGACTCTAAGTTATTCTGTAGACCCAAACTAAAAGCTTGTGCAAATGGGACTAGCTCAGTTAGTCAAATGTAAGTTGAGAGGGGAAAGATTTAAAGGTGCCCTGCAGAGCATGTTTTTCACAGAGGATGGAAGGAAAATGGAGTGAGATATTTGAGGCAGTGGCAGAGGCCTGTGCAATTACACATATAGAAGGCATTTGAAGCAAAAGTTTAGAGCGATATGGCTAAGCAGAGCAAAATGGCACTGGCACAGATAGCACATGGATGAGTTGGGAAGAAGGGTCTATTTCTGTCTGTATTCTAGCATATTCTGCAACTAACACAATTAAAAATTTTACAAAGTTTATATGATTAGTGTTGGGATGCAAAGAAAAGGCAAGAAAATTTGCAACACAGATTCCGCAAATGCTGGATATCTAGAGCAACACACACAAAATGGTGGAGAAACTCAACATGCCAGGCAGCAGCAGCCTCATTCCTTCCCAACTGTGATGAAGGATCTCAGCATGAAACATCAACTCTATATTCTCCTCCATTGATGCTGCCTAACTTGCAGAGTTCTTCCAGCATTCTGTGTGTGTTTCTCAAGAAAATTCACAAAGGGAATTTAAAAATAATGAAGAAAAATGTTGTCTAAAATGTGCAAAGAAGATATAAAAAAATTAGTTAAGTCACCCAAAATAACAATTAAGTAAGTTGATACATTTCATTGCCAATGCATTACCCCAATTTGTTTTGCTCTGGACACAGAATACGAATTTGTGAGTCAAACAACAAATAGAGCATTTATACAACTCACAAACTTATTTCTTTCCTTTGCCAACTCAGTTTTTAAAATCCTCTTGTTTGTTTTGAAGCTCCTTGCTGGTTTGGATGCTCTCCATATGTTAACTTTTCTGGCCTTAGACTGAGTCTGAAGTTATAGCTCACTTCTAAATTGGTGGCCTCTTACTCGTTGGCAATTTTTGTTCTCCATCCTGGTTCAATGAGGGGCTTAGTTAGGCACTTCTCAGATGTTCCTTCTCCATGTTGATCAGCCACTGGCCAATGACTTCCAGAAAATGGTAAAGCTTTGGAAACTTTCTTGAAGCTTTTCTTTCTGTTTATTTGGATACAGCTCAGAATACAAAGCTCAATTTTGGAACTTGGTTTTGGGCACAGAAACCATTAAAATTGATGAAGTGTGACCAGAACCGGGATTAGAGAGTATTAGAGGCCGTGCTCTCTTTCCATTACCACCATCAGGCAGGAGATACAGAAGTTTTAGCTCCCACAATGCCAGGTTCAGGAACAGACAAGGACTCTTTGCAACTCATGTTCACAGAATTACTTTTATTTGCACAGTTTGTCTTTCTTTACACATTGTCAGCCATCTTTTTATGTAGAATGTTTCATAAGGTTCTATTGTATCTTGTTTTTCCTATTAAATCCTGCATGAAAAGGAATCTCAAGATAATGTATGGTAGCATATACAGTATATACTTCAATAGGAAATTAACTTTGAACTTTATTAGCTATAGGGAGAAGTTCTGCAGTTTGTTTTCTCTGGACTGTCAGAGGCTGAAAGGGAATTTAATCGAAGTTTATAAAATTATGAGAGGCCAAAATAAGATTGGCAGTCAGAATCTTTCTTTGTGGGTAGAAATGTCAAATACTGGAGGAGGAAAGTTTAAGATGGGAGGGGGGAGAGTTTAAAGGGGATGTGCAGGACAATTTCTTTGTATAAAAAATGCCAGGTGCCTGGAATACGCCGTCAGAGGTGGTGGTGGTGGAGACAGTTAAGATAATGGTGTTCAAGAGGCTTTTAGATTAATATGTCAATATGCAGGAGATGGACAGATATGAATCACGTCCTGGTATAACAGAATTAGTTTAATTTAGTGTCATGCTCAGTGCAGATATGTGGGCCACAGGATATGTTCCTACACTGTATTATTCCACGTTTAGAAGGAGATGCCGTCAGCAAACATTGCAACCAATGGCAACGTTCCTCCAGACTGTTCACAAAACTACTGTTATTCCTCCTTCTTCTTTCAAATGTAATTGGTTAAATGCAATTGGAACCTGTGACTCACATTTTGATGGTGTGCTTCCAGGCCGATTGAGTGGTCTGATGCTTTGCTGTCACTGAGGGAGTTTGGTGTGCAGTGTGCGTCCTGGAAGCCAAGGAATCTGGAGACGGGGCGCGAGCCCATGATCAGCTCCATTGCTTGCCGATCTCACTGATTAAAGCATCGTGCAAGATTGAGATTAATGAGGGTGAGATGAGAGCAGAAATGAATGGGGGTCCAGTGCTTTCTGCCTGCATGAGAGTGGTCTCTCTCTCTCCTTCTCCCTCTCTTGCTGATGCCAGAGGAGCTGCCATCTCACTTGCTACTGCTAGAGTCTTGGGTCTTGAGCAACGTTTAATCAACAAAGTTTATGCATTGGACTCTGTAGTTCATGTTATAATGTGTTTCTGGTTTCTGGTTGCCCCTTTTTCAATTGCTGTTTTGTGCGATTTTGATTGAGGCGGACTGGCTCTGTGACCTGCAAGCAACAAACGACACAATGCTAAATTGAACTAAACTAAACTGAATATTTCTAGATAGTTTCAAGGACTCTATGGTTGGATGTTCAATACTCTGTGTATTGCTCACTCATTCTTTTTGGTCTTTGCATGATTTGTTCTTTTGTTTGCACGTTGGGTGTTTGATGCTTTCTTTGAACGGGTTCCATGGTGTTTCTTTGTTTTGTGGTTATGTGTAGGAAGATGAGTCTCAGGGTTATATACGGCACACATACCTTGATGATAAGCATACTTTGAATCTTTAGAGACACAGTGCTGGGGATGTTGGCCTCGTGGAGAGTGCTGAGACAGTTTTGGCTCTTCGCTAATTAATTTGGAAGATTGGTATTGGTAGATTAAATCCATGCCAATTGGTAACTTAACAGAAGTGAGGAACAATAATACATTGGGGAAGATTGAGAAGATGGTTGGAACAGTTATAAAACCTTATTTAACTCAAGTCTATAGGGACATAGTAAGTAGGAACGGAGGTAAGAGATTCAGTCCTTCAAGCCTGATCCATGATTCAATATGCATCACATACAAAATGCTGGGGGAATTCAGCAGGTCAAGCAGCATCTATGGAGGATAATAAACCATCGACATTTCAGACCAAGACCCTACATCAAGACTGGAAAGGAAGGGAGGAAAGAAACAAGACTAAGAAGGAGGAGGGGAGGAGAAGGAGTATAAGCTGGTAGGTGATATGTTAGACCAGGTGAGGAGAAAGGTACTCAGATGGGGGAGGGAGGATGAAGTGAGCTTCTCACTGGGAGGTGATGGGTAGAAGAGGTAGGAGGCTGATAGGTTCAGACAGTAGAAAGGGAAGGAGGAGGGGTGCCAGAGGATTGACAGTTGAGGAAAAGAAAAGGGATGAGAAGGAAACCAGAGTGGTGAACAGAATAATAAAGAAGGGGGAGAAATTGCTGGAAATTAGATGAAAATAACGTCCATGTTCAGCAATATAGACCTTCATCTGCAGGAATTTTTGTGTTTATATCTTTGCAAGTATCTCATTCCCACTTGCACTTCACCAAAACGGATTGAATGTTTAGATTATTATTGGCTGTGGGAGCTTGATGTGTAAAATATTTGTTGCAGTATTTTTTTTACACTACAATCAAGTCAAGATTCAATATTTCTGGCTTCTTCCCCTTTCCTACCCAACCCTGATGAAGGGTCTTAGCCCAAAACATCAACTGTTTATTCACTTCCATAGATGCTGCCTGACCGACTGAGTTCCTCCAGTATTTGTGTTCCTCCAGATTTCAAGATTCTGCTGAATCTCTTGTGTTCCGGAAGATTTTCTGGAGGAAAATTTACTATCAAAGTGCATATACGTCACTATATACAACCCTGAGATTCACATTCTTGCAGACGTTCGCAGTAAATGTAAAGAATCACAATAAAATCAATGAAGGACTACATACAAGACAGACAAACAGCCCATGTACAGAAGACAACAAACTGGGAAAATACCAAAGGAGAAGTAATAATAATAATAATAATAATAATAATGGAAATAAATAAGTAAAAAATATCGAGAATATGAGTCGAAGAGTCCTTGAAAGTGAGTCCACGGATTGTGAGAAGCGTTCAGTGTTGAGGTGAGTCAGGTGGAGTGAAGTTATTGGTTCTGATTTTTTATGGGGTACTAACTATTTCTGAACCCTTGAGGCTCCTTTACCTTCGTTTTGATGGCAGCAGTGAGAAGAAAGCATGGCCTGGATAGTGGGAGTCCCTGTTAATGGATTTGGCTTTCCTGTGACAACACTCCCTGAAGATGTGCTCAGTGGTAGGGAGGGCTTTCTTTACCTGTGATGGACTGGGCCGTATCCACTACTGTTGGCAGGCTTTTCCATTCAAGGGCGTTGGTGTTTCCATGCAGGCTGTGATGGAACCAATCAGTATAATCTCCACCACACATCTATAGAAATGTTTCAGAGTTTTAGATGACATGCTGAGTCTTTGCAAGCATCTAAGAAAGATAAGGCAGTGCCATGCTTTCTTTGTAACTTCACCTATGTGCTGGAACCATGACAGATCCTCTGAAATGATAACCCCAAGGAATTTAAAGTTGCTAATCCTCTGATCTACCAATGAAGACAGGCTGATGGACCTCTGGTTTCCTCCTCCTGTATTCAATAATGAAGCTCCTTCTTCAAGTCAAGTCAAGTCAAGTCAAGTTTATCATCATTTCAACCGTAAACTGCTAGTACAGTACACAGTGAAAATGAAACAACGTTCCTCCAGGGCCATGGTGCTACATGAAACAACACAAAACTACGCTAGACTACGTGAGACAGCACAAGGCTACACTAGATTATATAAAACAACATAAAAACTGCACTAGACTACAGACCTGCACAGTACATAAAGTGCACAAAACAGTGTAGGACAGCACGATAATTAATAATCAAGACAATGGGCAGAGGACAAATTACAATATAATAATAAATGATGTAGATGTCAGTCTAGACTCTGAGTATTGAGGAGTCTGATGGCTTGGAGGAAGAAACCGTTGCACAATCTGGTCGTGAGAGCCTGAGTGCTTCCATAACTTTTGCCAGATGGCAAGAAGGAGAAGAGTTTGTGTGAGGGGTGTCTGTAGTTGTTCTTGCTGAAATTGAGTGAGAGTGTGTTGCCGTGGCACCACTCAGCCAGATTTTCAATTTCGTTGCCATACGCCAATTCCTCACCTCCTGTGATTTGGCTAATAGCAGTGGTGTCATCAGCAAACCTAAATATGGCGTTGAAGCTGGGCTTAGCCTCACAGTCATAAATATAAAGCAAGTAGATCTGAGGGCTAAGCACACAGTCTTGTGGTGCACCTGTGCTGATGGAGAGTGTGGAGGAGATGCTGTTGCCAATCCAATCTGTTCAGGGTTTACAAGTGTAGAAATCAAGGATTCAGTTGCACAAGGAAATATTGAGACCCAGGCCTTGGAGCTTATTGATTAGTTTTGAGGCATGATAGTATTGAATGCTGAGCTGTATTCAGTTAGGAACATCCTGATGTATGCACCTGCATTGTCCAGATATTCCAGGATTGAGTGAAGAACCAATGAAATGGCATCTGCTGTGATAGTAGGCAAACTGGAATGGATCCAATTTGCTTCCCAGGCAGGAGTTAATATATTTCATTACTAACTTCTCAAAACACTTCATCACAGCGGATGTAAGTGCTACTGGAATAACTGTTAATAACTGAAATACACCTCCTCCCTTACCTCCATTTAGGGCCACAAGCAGTCCTTCTAGGTGAGGCAACACTTCACCTCCATATCTGGTGGGGTTGTATATTGTGTCAGGTGTTCCTGATGTGGCCTTTTCTACCCATCATAAATTGGGGGCCACTTTTTTGAACATCTCCAGACCATCTGCCACAAGTGGGACTTCCCGGTGGTCAAACATCTTAATTCTGATTCCCTTTCCTGTTCCAACATGTCGATCCACGGCCTTCTCCTGCGCCATCATCAGGCCACCCTCAGGGTGGAGGAGCAACACCTCATATTCCACCTGGGTACCTTCCAACCTGATGGTTTGAGTATCAATTTCTCCTTCCGTGAACAAAATTCCACCCCTCAACCCTCTATCCCCCTCTCTGACCTTTTACTTCCTCTCAACAGCCTATCACTTCCACTGGGTTCCCCTCCTCCTTCCCTTTCTCCTATGGTCCACTCTCCTCTCCTATCAGATTCTTTGTGCTCCAACCCTTGATCTTTTCCACCCACTTGGCTTCACTTATCACCTTCCAGCTAGCCTCTTTCCCCTACCCCGCCTTTTAATTCAGGCATCTGTTCCCCTTCCCTCTCAGCCCAAAACGTCAACTGTTTACTCTTTTCCATAGATGCTGCCTGACCTGCTAAGGTCCTCAAGCATTTTGTGAACCTCACTTTGGATTTACATGTTCCGCAGATATTCTTGTGACTGTTGATAACTGTTTCTGAACCTGGCTGTGTGGGTCCTAAGACTCCTGTACCTCCTTCCTGATTGTAGTACCAACAGGTAAACATAGCCTGGAAAGTGGGATCCTTGGTGATGGAGGGATGTTACTTTCTTGTAACGGTGCTTTTTGTAGATTCGCTCAAAACATGTACAACTGCATGGAACTGAAAAGGACAATTGAAATGCAATGCTTTCTATTTTTATCATCTTGGTTTGTAATACACTCAAGTATCAAACTTGGGCACTCATTAACATTTATGAAATTGTTGCAGTCATACAAGACTGTTGAACACCAAGGGATACATTTGCCCAGGCTGTTATTTCTTCATTTCAATTCCAATTGAAACAAATGTTGTTTACCGTTACTCAAGGACAAAGGGATTATTAACAGAAAATAAATTATTGCAATCTTTCCTCATTTTCTGTATTGTCGTGTTTATATATTGCTAATTAAATTCAATCTTCTTTTCAATATTGCTTTCTTAAGCATCGAGTGCAAATATGTGAGGTTACTCTGTCAGTTCAGTCCCAGTTGCTCAGTTTGAGAGGCAAATATGTCCTTGAAAATACATTTACCTTACTTTTGATCTCACTATCATCTGGCCTTACTGAGACTTGAAGTGGGAACAAAGGCAATTTATAATCCTTCAAACCTAATTCCAATAGGGCAGAAGTGTAAATGAGGGGAGACATTTGTCAGTAAGTGATATTGCATTAAAGTGACTTCTATCGCAAACAAGATAAGGGGCAAACAAAAACAGGTGACATACGAGACGCCTCTGTTTGTCTGTCATGATGAATTGTTTGGAGAGCTTTCCACAGTGCTGTGCAGAATTTTTAGTGCCTTTATCAACAGCAGCCTGAGAGTTCTCCTTATTAAATTGTCCGTTGGAGTATGTTTTCCATTTTCTGTTGACTGGCACCTCATTCGGGACATGAGACATGTTTGCCTAACATTCGGTGATCTGTGTTTTGAGGCTGGAGTTTAATGTGGGAAACCTGACTGCTTTGGCAAGAATACTTCGGCTGAGTAACATTTGCAAATGGATAAGAAAAATTCCATAATCAAAATAGACAACGGTGGAAACTTTCTGAAGATCAGACAACAACAGTATAAAGAGAAACAGCGATAACATTTCACTTTGAAGGCCCGTCATCATTAAAGTAGCACTCTATTCTGCGTTCTGTTATTGCTTTTCCTTGGTCTACTTCAATGTACTGATGTTCAAGGTAAATTTATTCTCAGTAAATATATCTCGCCATATACAACCCTGAAATTCATTTTCATGTGGGTAACCATAATAAAACCAGAGAAAGATTGAGCACCAACCTGGGTGTTCAACTAGTGTGCAAAAGACAGCAAACTGTGCAAGTACAAAAAGAAAGAAATAATAATAATAAATAAACAACCTATAAATATAGAGAACATGAGTTGAAATGTCCTTGAAAGTGAAACCATAGGTTGTGGAATATTTCAATGATGAAGCAAGTGAAGTTGAGTGATGGTTGAGTGATAGTAACAGTTCCTGAAACTGGTGATACATGAGTCCTGAGGCTCTTGTACCTCCTGCCTGATGACAACAGAGAGAAGAGAGCATTTCCTAGGTGGGGGGTTGGGTCCATCATGATCGATGTTGCTTTCCTGTGACAGCGTTTCACGTGGATATGCTCAATGGTGTGAGGAATTTGCCTGTGATGGACTGGGCCGTATCCATTACATTTTGTAGGGTTTTCCATTCAATGGCATTGGTGTTTCCATACCAGGCTGTGATGCAGCCAGTCAGTATACTCACAACTAAACATCTATAGAAGTTTGTCAAAGTTTTAGATGTGATGCTAAATCTTCTCAAACTTCTAGAGTAGCGTGCATCATTTCATCACATAAAGAAAGCATGGCAGCACCCCTACTCTAGAAGTTTGAGAAGATTTAGCATCCCATCTAACTTGCTGCATGTGACAATAACAAACCAATTTAACAATTGACTAACTTACCATCACCAGAGCTGGAAAAGAGAGAAACCTACACCAGTGGCCTATTTATTTTGTACCTCCTGTACTGAATAAAGTGCCCATTGAGTGTATGTTCATGGTCTTCGACTGCTGTGGCCCATCTGCTTTAAGCTTTGTGCACTCGGAGATGATCTATTGCATACCACTATTGTAACGCTACTTTCACCTACCTATCATCTTTAGACCACAAGATCATAAGATATGGGAGCAGAATTAGGTCATTTGGCCCTTGAGTCTGCTCTGCTGTTTCATCATGGCTGATCCAATTTTCCTCTCACCCCCAATCACCTGCCTTCTCTTCATATCTCTTTAAGCCCTGATCAATCAAGAATCTATCAACCTCTGCATTAAATATACATACAGACTTGGCCTCCACAGATGCCTGTGGCAAAGAATTCCACAGAGTCACCACACACTGACTATAGAAGTTCATCCTTATCTCCATTCTAAAAGGATGCCCCTCTATTTTGAGGATGTGTCCTTGAACCAGTCTGGCCATTCTCCTCTGATTGCTTTCATTAACAATGCATATTCAGCCACAGAACTGCCATTCACCAGATGTATTTTTTTCTTCGCATCATTCTCTGTAAACTTGCTCTGTGTGAAAATCCTGAGAGATCAGCCATTTCTGAGATACTCAAACCACCCCATCTGGCACCAACAATCATTTCACAGTTAAAGTCACTTAGATTACATTTATTCCCCCATTCTGACTTTTAGTCTGAACACAAACTGAACCTCATGACTGTGTCTGCATGCTTTTTTGCATTAAGTTCCTACCACATGATTGGCTGATTAAATATTTGTATAAATAAGCAAATCTACAAGAGGTACTTAATAAATAGGCCTCTGGACTGTATATCTATATAGAAGCCTGGAGTCCCACACCACCAGGTTCAAGAACAGCTGCTTCCTTTCAAACATTCAGATCTTGAACCTACTGGCATAACTCTATTCACGCAGTATAGAATCACTATAACCATCTTGATCACTTTGCACTAATTGTTTAATTGCGTTCTTTCTGGTAGAACTTGTGCATAATTTATGCTTAACTAATTCCCCTGACTGCTGTTTATACGAGGCTGTGTGGGATGGCACATTAGAGTAGTGGTTAGCGCAGTCACTTTACACTGCCAGCAATCACCAATTGAGGTTTGATTCCCACTATTGTCTGTAAGAGATCTGTCCATTTTTCCCATTGTTGTGACTGTGAACAAAGTCACTAGAGAAACACAGAAGCCTTTATTCAATAAAAACAAACAGCAGGCATCATATCTGAGATACTCTTGGAAGAAGAGGTCCACCTCACCCAATATTACGTGACATTTTTATATGCTAGAGGTCAAAGGTAACAGCAGGACAATTCTATAGTTAAAATGTTCCCGCAATGCTTCCTTTGAATTATGTATAATTTACAAGCCCCTCCTCTTGACTCTCATACTCCAATCACACAAAAGTGAATGTTAACCAGCATTGTCTGTCTCTAGCTGCATTCATGCATATGTAGACATTGGTTTGCAATCAACCCCAATCTGCAGCTCCAGGAAGACCATTGTTCAGAGCTGCATTTTAAACTCAGTCTACAATCCATATTCAAATCTGCTGGCTGTTGAAATTAATATTTGCTGTATACCCTGACTCCAGAATACTGTATGTCCTAACACCGTGACCGTGAGGGTATCCTCCAGGTGCTCCAGTTTCGTCCCTCACATTCCAAAGGCTTACGGGTTAGGGTTAGTAAGTCATCTGCAAGCTACACTGGCATCAGAAATGTAGCAACGCTTGAAGTCAGCCCCCTTGCTGATTTGATTTCAGGCAAACAAAGCTGTTCATAAAATGTTTCGATGTACAAGTGACAAATAAAGCTAATCTTTTGATGCTGCTGCAAGTTTTTCATCGCATCAGTGCAAACCTGAACTGGTGCATGTGGCAATAAAGTCAACTTTCATGTTACATTTGCCTTTGATTTCATGGTCGCGTTTTGTCCTCTTACTTTTCACCATTCCGTGGACCATTTCACTGGACCAGAACCGATCTTCTGAATCTTCCCTCTATGGCGAGTCTATCACTATTTTTTTGCTAATCTTTCCCTTTCCACCTTGAAGTTTGTATTGTCAAGGCTGTCTCCTGTGATTCATTTTTAGAATAAGCTGATCCTGGTAAATATTATAGCAAAGCCAGTAAAAGACATACACTTGGAAAAAGAAACGTCCTTATGTTTAATGTAGAGGGAGAATTTACTTCCTATCAGTGGTAGTCCAATGACAGTGTGTCAGCAACTCAGCAATTCAAGCAGTGATATTACCTTTTATGCATTTTGCTTGTCAATAAGAAATGCCATTATGAGCAAAAGAAGCAATAAAATCAGGTATCGCTACCAAGCAGAGGGCTAACTTGCTGGACGTCGTTCAATTTCTTGCTGATCAAGGAGCGTACAATTCCTCTGTGAAATCACTTAAAGTTTTTGGAGAATGTGGTATGTAAAATGTTCCTGATGTTTATTGTTTATTTCTTTATGTTATTATTTCTTCTTTTTGTATTTGCACAGTTTGTTGTCTTCTGCACTCTGGTTGAATGCCCTAGTTGGGTGGTCTTTCATTGATTCTGTAGTGGTTATTATTCTACAAATTCATTGAATATACCCACAAGAAGATGAATCTCAGGGTTGTATATGGTGGTATATATGTACTTTGATAATTAGTTTAATTTGTTATTTGAAGTTTGAACCATTTAAAGTAAGGAGTTAATGGAAATGCTCAAATGGTACATATCAGGATTCGAAGTGCCCTCGTAAAGTACATGGAGTCATAGAGTCATTTATTTTTTTATTTTTAATTTTTAATTGAGATACAGCGCAGAGTAGGCACTTCTGGACCTTCGAACCGTGACACACAACAACCCCTGATTTCACTCCAGTGTGATCACAGGACAATTTACAATGACCAATTTACATACCAACCGGTATATCTTTGGGATGTGGGAGGAAATTGGAACTCTCAGAGGAAAACAACGGTCTTGGAGAGGGCGTACAAACTCCTTACAGGCGGCAGCAGGATCATAGCACACCGCAGCACAGATGTAGGCCCTTTGGCCTATCGAGTCCATGCCAAATTGTTATTCTGCTGATTCACAATGATTGCCCCACATCTGAACCATGCCCCTTCATACTCCTCCTATCCATGTACTTAACTGCTGAAATCAAACCCCAATCCACCACTTCCATTGGAAGTTCATTCCACGCTCTCACCACCCTCTGAGCAATGAGGTTTCCCCTCAGGTTCCCCTTGAGCATTTCACCTTTCACCTTTAACCCATAACCTTTAGTTCTAGTCTCACGCAACATCAATGGAAATAACTTACTTGCATTAATCCTCTCTGTACACCTTATAATTATGTATCAGATCTATCAAATCTCTCATTATTCATCTACGCTCCAGGGAATAAAGTCCTAACTTACTCAACCCTTCTTTGTACCTCAAGTCCTCACATCCTGGCAAAATCCTTGTAAAGTTTCTCTTTATTCTTTCGTTCTTATTGATACCCCACACACCACCAAGATCATATATGCAGAAAGATGCCGGGATAAATCCAGCAATAAATATCATGAAGGATCCCACTCATGAAGGACTCCTGATGAAGGGTTTTGGCCTGAAATGTCGTCACTACCTCCTCCCATAGATGCTGTCTGGCCTGCTGAGTTCTGCCAGCATTTTGTGTTTTTATGAAGGATCCCACCCATCCTGTTTGTCCCACTCCCATCAGAAAAGAGCCTGTGAAGCATCATCATGAGGACCACTGGACTCAAAAACAGTTTTGAAACATCAGGCTGATTAACACCCATTAACCTTCCCCACACCCTCCACAATCACTACCCTTCAGCACCCTTCATCTACCCCCATGGACTACCGCTTTATGCTTACACTCCATACCTCATACCTACACTGTAACAGTCACTGTATCACTGTGCTACCTAGAAGAATTCCTCTAGTCAAAAGTCACTTTGTCACTTCATAATTTCCTGTCCGTCACCTTATGTACAGATACTCCTGCACCTAGTGTCACTTTATGTACATACAGTACTGTGCAAAAGTCTGAGGCACATATGTAGCTAGGATGCTTGAGACTTTTGCACAGTAATGTATTTGTCAATATGGAGGGAAGAGTGAGTTTGTATTCTGGCAGGATGTTGGGAATAGCGAGGCTGAAGTGCCACAGGAGGGGTGTGGGACAGGTGGCAGAGAAGGGGTGCGAGAGGTGGGGGTGATGCGGGTGCAGACTCACCCAGCCCTGAGACACAAAGCAAGGTCATTTGATTCCAAACAATTGGTTTATTGATCATTACAGAATGTCTCTCTGATGCTTCCTGCTCCCTGCCCTCTCCCTTCCCCTTTTCCCAATCCCAACCATAATTTCCCTCTCCCTGCCCCCTTCCCATTCTCAGTCCACAATTAAGACCCGTATCAGAATCAGGTTTATTATCACTCACATGTGTCATGAAATTCTATTTTTTTTTTGCAGCAGTACAGTGCAATACATAAAATTACCACAGAACTGTGCAACATTTCTTAGGCACCCTAGCTATGTATGTGACTAAGAATTCTACACAGTACTCTATATATTTATTGTATTTTACACTTAATGTTTTATTTTTATGCTGCATCAGATCGGGAACAACAATCATTTTGTTCTCCTTCATGCACTTCGTGCACTGAAGAATGATCATAAACAATCTTGAATCCTGAAATTTTCTTGTGCTTGATTACCACCACTGAGCACATATACAAGGAGAGCTGACACAAGAAAGCAGCTTGCACCATCAAGTACCCCCACCATCCAGGTCATGCTGCCTTCTCTCTGCTGCCATCAGGAAGGAGGTACAGGAGCTATAGATCCCACAACACCAGGTTCAGGAAAGTTTATTACCCGTCAGCTGTTAGGCTCCTGAACCAGTGAGGATAACTTCACTCACTTCAAAAGTGAACTTGTTCTACAACCTTTAGACTCACTTTCATAGACTCTACAACTCCCATTCACAGTATTATTTATCTAGCTATCTATCTATTTATTATTTCCTTCTTTTTTATTTACACAGTTTTCATCTTTTGCACATTGGTTGTTTGTCAGTCTTTGTTCAAAGTAAATTTATAATCAAAGTACATATTTGTCACCATGTTCGACCTTGAGATTCAATTTCCTGTGGACATTTATAGTAAATACAAAGAAACACAATAGAATCAATGAAAAACTGAACACAACAAAGGACAAACAACCAGCGTGCAAAAGACAACAAATTGTACAAATGCAAAAATAGAAAAAAAACAATATAGTAATAGTAAATAATTACACAATAAATAATGAGAATTGGAGTTACAGAGGCTTTGAAAGTGAGTCCATAGGATGTGGAGCTAGTTTATTGTTGGGGTGAGTGAAGTTATCCCCTTTGGTTCAAGAGTCTGATGGCCTGATGCTTGATGGCTTGTGTCTATATATATTGATCTACTCTGAACTTGGAAATTTGAAAGTGAATTGCCATCTTTTGTGGAGCTCTAGGCAGTAAGGCATAAATTCCTCACCAGTTTGTGGAGATTCATATGTTCCTGCCTGGTCCTTCCTGAATGTCCACACGTCATAATGCAGTGGGGAGTAGAGCCATGAGCTCCCCAGCTTTTTCCCAGAAATTACAATTTCATCAAGGGGGGGAGGAATCCTCTGAAAGGTTCCTTCAAGGAACTCGTGTTAGTTTATCAACAGATGATAACGAACTGTATCTGTATGTTTGACCTTGCTCCTCAGTCCAATGGATTAAGACAATTCCAGTTTAATTGCTTTAAAATAGATGGTACAAAAGTGTCAACGTATTACTCTGGATACATTAACAGCATTTACAAGGCTGGTAGGTCCTTATGAAGATTTATTCCCTTGTAAATGAGGAATGAGCTTCCTGTAGAAGTAGTAGAGGCCAGTTCAGTTGGGTCATTTAAGGTAAAATTGGATAGGTATATGGACAGGAAAGGAGTGGAGGGTTATGGGCTGAGTGCGGGTAGGTGGGACTAGGTGAGATTAAGAGTTCGGCACAGACTAGGAGGGCCGGAATGGCCTGTTTCCGTGCTGTGATTATTATATGGTTATATGGTTAAATGCTGGTCTTAACACCTAACTGGAAGTAGAATCCCCCAATTAGCAACCAGAACATCAGAATATCTGGTAAAAATTTGTATTACATTATGTTATTGAAGTATTGTGCAAAATTTTTAGGCACAAAATTGCTAGGGTGCCTGAGACTCTACCTTCTTCCTGATGGCAGCAGCGAGATGAGTCAAGACGTACAAAAAAGCTGGATGAACTAAGCATCTGCAGCGAGATGAGTCAAGACGTACAAAAAAGCTGGATGATCTAAGCATCTGCAGCGAGATGAGTGTATGGCCTGGATGGGAGGGATCCTTGATAATGGATGCTCCTTTCCTGTGGCTGCGCTTCATGTAGATATGGGGATGGCCTTACCCATTTTGGACTGGGCTGTATCCACTACTTTTAATAAGCTTTTTCATTCATTCAAGGGCATTGGTGTTTCCATACCAGTTTGTGATGCAGCCAGTCAACGTATTGTCCAATGCACATCTATAGCAGTTTATCAATTTTTTAGAAGACACGCCGAATCTTTGAACTTCTAAGAAAAGTGGAGGTGCTGCCATGCTTTCTTTGTAATGCAGTGAGCGTAGTTCACAAGAAGTATATTTAGAAGTTGTGTAAGCTGCCCACAGCATGTCACCACGTTTCACCAGTGTCATCTTGCATTAGCATTTGATGAGTTTCCCGAGGAAGCAGTTAAGGCAGGTGCAATAGTAACATTTGAAAGATACTTGGACAGGGAGATTGGAATGGTTTAGAACAAGTGTTCGTCGGTTAATGGTAGGGGTCCATGGCATAAAAATGGTTGGGAACTCCTGGTTCAGAGGGGATGCTGCAGACAATTGGAACTAGTTGAGATGGGAGTCTTGGTTGACATGGAACAATTGGGCTGAGTGGCCTCTTTCCATGCTGTATAACTTTATGACTCCATCTGTTGGAAACTGGAGCAATTCTCTGGGTCAGACAGTACCCGTGGAGAGAAATAGTGGACAGTGCCTGACCTGCTAAGCACCTTTGCTGCATCCGCTAAAAGCAGAAATTCCTGGTGGCCAAACATATTAATTCTAATTCCCATTCCCATTCCAACATGCCAGTCCCTGGCCTCCACCTGTATCACGATGAGACCACTTACTGAGCAGAGGAGCAACACCTTATATTCTGCCTGGGCAGCCTCCAACCTGATGGTAGGACATCGATTTCTCCTTCTGGTAATTTTTTTCACTCCTCCTCCCCTCTTTTTTCCATTTCTCACTCTGCCCTTTTACCTCTTCTCACCTGCCTATCACTTCCTCTGGTCCTGTTCTCCTTCCCTTTCTCCTATAGTCTTCTTTCCTCTCCTCTCAGATTGCTTCATCTCCAGTCCTTTATCTTTCCAACCCACCTGGCTTCACCTATCATCTTCTGTCTATCCTTCCCCTCCCCTCACCTTTTTATTCTGGAGTCTTCCTTTTCAAACCTGAAGAAGGGTCTCGGCCCGAAACTTCAACTCTTTCTTTCTCTCTATAGATGCTGCCTGACCTGCTGAGTTCCTCCAGCATTTTGGATTTCCAGTGTCTGCAGAATGTTGTGTGTTTATAAATTCCTCCAGCACCTTGCTTGTTGCTCTGGATTCCAGCATCTACGGTCTCTCGCGTCTCCTGCACTCTCATCACTCCTGCATTCAGGTATGAAGTTCCTATTTACAAAGCCGAGCACTGAAATAAAGATGCCATTGCTGACCCAATATTAAGGCCATTTTTAATGTTTCTTTCAGTAATAATCATTGGTTGAGTCTCCAGAACAGAATTGCTTCAATTAAACTTTAATTTTAATCTCTCACTAAGCCATACACTAGGAGGTAATTGTCTTTATAGACTTTGTTCTAATTTATTCGTGTGCACACTTAAGAGATATCCTGTCAAATGTAATATTGTACAAATTTTTTACTAATTATCATCTCATCATTTTTTAAGCTAGGTTGAAACGTGTCATGGGTTTTTTTTTGCAAATCTGACTTGCCGTCAAATTGCCATGGTAACAGTGTGTATATGAGGTGATCTCTCATAAACACTGATTAATAAAATGAGTTGTGTCAGCAATAAAGTGGCAGAAACAGGTTTAATAAAGCATTATGAAGATTGCTTAATTCTTTGACAAATCTGTTTATGGCCAGAGTTATTCTTCATATAGAAAGTCAAATAATGATGAAAATATCAGTCAATTCTATGCTTGATTAAAAGACATCTGTACTGTTCTAGCTTAATCATACTACTTCCTGTAGCTAATAAAGTGTGTTTTTGTGGTCTTCTGCTGTAGCCCATCCACTTCAAGGTTCAATATCTTGTGCATTCAGAAATGCTCTTCTGCACACCACTGTTACAGTGGTTATTTGAGGTATTGCTGTCTTCATGTCAACTTGAACCAGTCTGGTTATTCTCCTCCGATCTCTCTACTTAGGACTACAAAACTACATTTATTGGGACAGATCAGAGCATGCATCACAATACTTATCGAGTTGCGCACAAGCCCTCTCACTGAAGCACACCTCCCACCCGACCCGCATAGCTGTTCACGACCAGCCCCTGGTGAGGCCACAAAAGCCACCTTCAAGCCCCCCTGACGATCCATTTCATACCCTTTCTACTGATATGAAATGCTGTGGTACATGGACCAATACACAACACCAGATCAAACCGCTGAATCAGAACCCATCTTCACTTGTCACCACTCTTCACGAGTCCCTCCCCTGTGTTAAACTAACTTTCATTTTTCTCTGACTGTTTCGATAGTATTGCTTTCTCCTGGTGTATTCTCCTAGTCATAGTCAAAGCTCATGTAGACATTTCAGTTACATACAAGGTCACAGCAGTGGTAAGGCATTCGACAAGCACGAAGATGAACCCTCTACCTTACAGCCCCACTGCTGCCAATAACCCAATAACTCAAACACAACTCCACTGTTCTCAGCACCACAGCCATAGTACCCTGACTGTGCAACCCAGCCTTCCCATTGCTCGCAACCACCTAACCCTTCCAACACCAGCAAAATCGCAACCGAACTGCACTCAGTGACTCCAACTCGATCGCAGACCCCCAGTGCTCCCCCTTTAACCTCAGCCCAGAACAATCACAACCCAACCCCTCAAACACAGTTAATCCCACTGTCCCCACTGTCCTCAACAACTTCAGCCTAACGTTCTCAAAATTCCCACCCCGATCACAACCACACTGTCTCCAAACCCTAAACCAAATCAAAATTCCACCACCTTCAACACCCTCACGTCAAACCCTCTAACACCCCCAACAACTGAGCCAGATGTAAAAAAACTGAAGTTTCGAAGCCAGGGGCTGAGGAGGAACTAATGTTTAGCTCACTGCTCTGTGAGGCTTTACTCGCCTTAGTGGTGAACGGACTCTGCAGCTGTGGCCTGCAGCCGTCAGGCTCCTGGACCAGCTGAACTTGCCTTAGGGCTGACCTGGCTTTGTGGCTGTGGAGCCACACTCAGTGGTTCATGTTCTGTACATTATTGGTTCACCTTTTAACTGTTTGCACGATCTGTTCTTCCTTTCACACACTGGGTGTTTGACGGTCTTTGTTGTGCGTAGTTTGTCATGGATTCTATTGTGTTTCTTTGCGTTCTGGGTGCCTGCAAGAAGATGAATCTCAAGGATGTTTATCGTATACACACTTCAATAATAAATGTAGTTTGAATTTTGAACTTTCAAATCCTATTGCCTTCAATTATCTTGAGCCTATCACAGTTCCACCTTTCAATCCAAATATGATTCAGCTACCCCATCAACTCTACAAATCCCACCCCCTTCAAAATTTCCAAACCAATGTCACTCAACAGCCTCAACTAAATGACAAACTTAACTGTCTCAACATTCCTAAGCCAATGCCAACCCTATCCCTCTCAAATATCCAGACGAAATTAGGATCCCACCTGAAAATCCCACAAAGTGCTGGGGAAACTCAGCAGGCCAGGCAGCATCAATGGAAAAAAGTACAGCTGACGTTTTGGGCCGAAACTCTTCGGCAGGTCTTGACCCAAAACATCGACTATAAGCAGTCCTGCCGAACGAAGGGTCTCAGCCGGGTCTGCTGAGCTCCTCCAGAACTTTGTGTGTGTTGCTCGGATTTCTAGCATATGTGGATTTTCTCTCGTTTGTGATCCCACCTGCTCTATTTCCCTTCGCTAATCTCGACCACACCTCTCAATCGCCCAATCCGACCACAATCATACCTCCTCAATATTTCTAAGCCAAATGCAACTCACCAAAGCACAATGACATGAACCCAATCTTTCTCCACCATTCTTTCAATAGCTGCAATCATTTTCCTCTTCAGATATTTTTCACCCACTCACTACCCCACCTTCTAATACCCACTGATAGCTGTATAAAGACCCAAAACTATGGAATAAAGCATCCTCTTCTGTAGAAATTCCCCCTTTAAGAAGTTCCCCAGCACTCCTAATCCAATCTCTTGTCTTTCTCACCGAACATCCCCTTAGGAGAACATCAATAACTTAAAATTCCTTGGCTTTATCATATCAGAGGATCTGTCCTGAGGACAGCATGTAAGTACCATCACAAAGAAGCATGACAAGTGCCTCTACTTTCTTAGAAGTTTGCATAGGTTTGGTATGTTTACAAAATCTTTGGAAAACTTCTACAGATGCATAGTGGAGAATATCCTAGCTGTTTGCATCACAGCCTGGTATATGCCCAGGAATGCCTACAGAAAGTGGTGGATGCAGTTCAATCCATTCCACCATTGAACAGATTTACATAGAACATAGAATAGTACAGCACATTACAGGCCCTTCGGCCCACAATGTTGTGCTGACCCTCAAACCCTGCCTCCCATATAACCCCCCACCTTAAATTCCTCCATATACCTGTCTCTTAAACTTCACTAGTGTATCTGCATGGAGTGTACATGGAGTGTTTCCCCGAGAAATCAACATCCCTCATCAAAGACTCCCACCATCCTGGCCATGTCCTCTTCAAGATTCAAGACATCCAAGATTCAAGTTTACTTATCACATGTATGTTGAAATGTACAGCGAAATGCATCATTTGCTTTAGTAACCAGGTATGTGCCAGAGGAAGCCTGCAAGTGTCACAGCACATTCTGGTGCAAACATATCATACACAAAATGCTCAACAAAACAACACAAAACACAACAAGAAACAAAACAACACCAGCAAAACAAGCCCCGTATTCCCCTCCCAATGATGCACTTACACAGTCCTCTAACCCCAAGATCTTCATTGGCCTCCAACCTCCAGCGGCCTCGAATTTGGTCTCAGGAACACAGATGCCGGGTCTTCAACTACCCTAGAAGACTTGCTGAGAATCTCAGACTTGGGTTATGATCCATAAGCCTTGACTTCCAGGCTTCAGATTTGACCCTCGGGCCTTGATATATAGCATTGATGTCAGGATCGGCAGGGCACCAAACACCAGGCCTCGAACTCCAGACTCAACAATGACCCTGAACACTAGTACTCAAACACTGATCTCACCAATTCACAAACCCAAGGGGTCATTGAATCTCATTCCTCCTGTCCGCATGGAACTCTGACTCAGGAGCATGCTGACAATTAGCTGACTCTGGGGTGAGGGCGCACCAGCCTTGGTCTGCCAGTCCGACATCTGCTACTCATTTCGACTTCTCACTACTATCATCAGGCAGGAGGTACAGTGGCCTTGGGTGGGTCCCACGCAATCCGGTTCAAGAACAGTTATCACCTTACATCCATCAGGCTTCTGAACCGGCCTGGATAACTTCACTCACCTTGACTCCGAACCGATTCCACAACCTACAGACTCACTTTCAAGGACTCTACAACTCATGTTCTCAATATTATTTACTTTATTATTGGCACAGTTTATCTTCTTTTGCACATTGGCTGTTTGTCAGCCTTCATTTATATATAATTTTTCATAAATATTATTGTATTTTTTCCTGCAAATGTCTGCAAGAAAGTGAATCTCAAGGTAGTATATGATAACATATACACATATACTTTGATAATAAAAATTACTTTACTTGTTACTTCTATCACATTCAGTCTGAAATATAATTTGATGATGATGACCACCTTGAAATATTTCATTCCATTTCACTGTTATGTGAATGAAATTTTATTCATTGTTGTTTCCTAGGAACAAAATTGTATTGATCTTCACCCATATTAATTGGAAAAACAGACGATGATACTTTAAGAGTTTGGACTTAAATGTTGAACACAAATAATAAGGAAATGTTTGGAGCTGTTTCTTATTGCACATCATACCACAATTATATCAGTATCTAACTTTGCTTTCCATCAGATTAATTCACTGACAGCTTGTTTGAATGTAATTGAATTAGTAAACCTAATATAATTTTCTCTTAACATTGCTTAATTTGAATTATCCTGGTGCAAACACAATACACATTGGACTTCAATGTCCTTGATCATGTCCAACAGCAGGGTGGAATACAATTTAGCAATTTCCTTTGGATGTAACATTCTGAAAGTCACATGCAGTTTTCCAGACAGTGTCTATACTTGCTGCCACAGTAAAACAACCGACATGATCAAAGAACCCAGCAACCCCAGACATTCTTTCTTCTCCCCTCTCCTATAGGGCAGAAGATGCAAAAACATCACTGCATGTACCACCAGAACTGAAGGACAGCTTCTGCCCCACTACTATAAGACTAGCGTGATAAGATGGACTCTTGCCTCACAGTCTATCTCGTTATGATCTTAGGCCATAGATCCATTATACACCGGAGCAGAATTAGACCACTTAGACTACTGGGTCTGTTCCACCATTTCATCATGACTGATGTATTATCCCTCTCAACCCCATTCTCCTTCCTTTGCCCTGTAACCTTTGACACCCTTACTAATCAAGAATCTATGAAACTCCACTTTAAATACCCCCAATGACTAGGCCTACACACTCGACTGTGGCAATAAATTCCACAGATTCACCACTCTATGGCTAAAGAAATTCCTCTTCATCTCCGTTCTATAGGACCCTGGTCAGACCCCACTTGGAGTACTGTGCTCAGTTCTGGTCGCCTCACTACAGGAAGGATATGGAAGCCATAGAAAGGGTGCAGAGGAGATTTACAAGGATGTTGCCTGGATTGGGGAGCATGCCTTATGAAGACAGGTTGAGTGAACTCAGCCTTTTCTCCTTGGAGTGAACGAGGATGAAAGGTGACCTGATAGAGGTGTATAAGATGATGAGAGGCATTGATCGGGTGGATAGTCAGAGGCTTTTTCCCAGGGCTGAAATGGTTGCCACAAGAGGACACAGGTTTATGGTGCTGGGGAGCAGGTACAGAGGAGATGTCAGGGGTAAGTTTTTTACTCAGAGAGTGGTGAGTGCATGGAATGGGCTGCCGGCAACAGTGGTGGAGGCGGATATGATAGGGTCTTTTTAGAGACTTTTGGATAGGTACATGGAGCTTAGAAAAATAGAGGGCTATAGGTAAGCCTAGTAATTTATGAGGTAGAAACATGTTTGGCAAAACTCTGTGGGCTGAAGGGCCTGTATTGTGCTGTAGGTTTTCTATATTTTTATGTTTTCTATGTTTTTAAAGGGACGTCCTTCTATTCTGAGGCTGTCTTGGACTCTCCCACTCTAGAAAACATTGTCAGTATGTCCACTGTATCTACACCTTTCAATATTTGATAGGTTTCCATGAGATCCCCACTCATTCTTCTAAACTCCAATGAGTTTACCTACAGCCATCAAACGCTCCACAGGTGTTAACCCCTTCACTTCAGGGATCATTCCCTTGAAACTCCTCTGGACGGTCTCCAATACTGACTGATCCTTTCTTAAATATGGGGCTCAAAACTGCTCATAATACTCCAAATACAGTCTGAACAATACCTCATAAAGCCTTATCATTACATCTTTCTTGCACCTCTTTATCTACTTGGACTGCACCTTTTCTGTGGCTTCTGCACTGCTGTTGTTTTGCCCAGTACTACCTCAAAGCACCGTGTAAAGATTTGTTCTGTGTGATCAGTATGTAAGACAAACTTTTCACTGTAGATAAGACAACAATAAACCAATTCCAAATCAAATCCCTTCTGTAATAACAACAGAATGCAGAATAAAGTGAATAATGTCACAGAGAAAGTGCGGTGCAGACAGAAAATAAGGTGCAAGGTCACAACAATGTACTAAATTGTGAGGTCAAAACCCATCTCATTGTACTAGGGAAGAAGGACATAGCAGTAGGGAAGAAGTTGCCCTCGAGCCCGGTGGTATGTGCTTTCAAATTCTACCCAATGGAAGGAAGGGAAAAGAACAATGTCAGGGTGGATGGGATTTTAACTCAAACTCCCAGTAAGGCCTCACAAACAATTTAAGATGGTGCTGGTGAAACTCAGCGAGTATTTGCTGGTAGCAATGAACATAGAAACATAGAAAACCTACAGGCCCTTTGGCCCACAAAGCTGTGCCGAACATGTCCTTACCTTAGGACTACCTAGGCTTACCCATAGCCCTCTATTTTTCTGAGCTCTATGTACCTATCCTGGAGTCTCTAAGAAGACCCTATCGTTTCTGCCTCTACCATCGCCGCTGGCAGCCCATTCCATGCACTCACCACTCTCTACATAAAAAAACATACCCCTGACATCTCCTCTGTACCTGCTTCCAAACACCTTAAAACTGTGCCCACTTGTGCTAGCCATTTCAGCCCTGGGAAAAAGCCTCTGACTATCCACACGATAGTCAGAATTAAAACGGAAACATCTAAATACTCTATTAATAATACTTTTTTCTGATAAGTGATCACTGCAATCAATAGCTTGTAACTTCCCTGTCAAAGATGAGCTTTTGAATGGTCTGTATGCCCTGGCATTTTTGCAGTGTGAACTGAAGTCTCGGTGCAGGGTGCTTGTGGTGCAGCGTGTACGGGCTGAATTGTGGTGGCGGGGTCCGGGCTGGACAATAGGGAACAAACCAATGTTTGGTCGCTGCTGGAGTGGACTTGGAAGCAATTCAATGTGGCGAATGAGGCTAGGCAAACCGGAGTTGAGGTGGAGTTCGGGCCGAAGACCGCGGAAAGACCTGAGGTTTGATTGATTTAAGCACCAAGCCAAATTGAAAGGTTCAGGTATGGGCCGAATCACAGTGACAGGGTTCAAACTCGGGAGCGTGTTGAAGGGGCAAGTCCCGGGCCCGATACTGAGGAATGACCTGAGGTTTGGATGATTTAAATGGCCAGGCTAGATTGGAAAGCTCTGGGTTTCGGAGACAGTTCATCTTGTTGCTCAAAGAGGCTTACTTGACTTTGCACTGAACTGAGGCTGTGGCGTGCAACTGACAGGCTTCTGTGGACTCACCCTCGTGAACTTCAGTTCTGGGTGCTGCTTTCTTACTTTTGTTGTTTGATCAATTTGTTTTTTTTCTTTTCATTGGGTGTTCAACAGTCTTACTTTGTTTACTGGGTTCTGTAGGGTTTCTTTGTTTTGTGGCTGCCAGTAAGGAGACAAATCTCAAGGCTGTATAAAGCATACAAACTTTGATAATAAATTTACTTTGAGTATTGAACATGACCGTCCTTAAATCTAATGTCAGACTGTATCTAGGCATGGTCATGTGACTGATTGTTGTGCACATTGGGATGTTGGGACAGGCTTGAGATGCCAGATGGCCTATATCCTTGTGTTCTTATGTTTCTGTGCTGCTCCCCTTGTAAATCCAAGATTCCATCAGTTGTCTGCCTATTGATGTTGAAAGGCCTTGATAGAGTGGATGTGAAGAGGATGCTTCCTATAGTGGGGGAGTCTAGGACTGGGAGCACAGCTTCAGAATAGAGATGAGAAGATGAGAAGGAATTTCTTTAGACAGAGGGTGGTGAGTCTATGAAATTCATTGCCACAGATGACTGTGGGGGCCAAGTCATTGGGTATATTTAATGCAGCAATTGATAGGTTCTTGATTAGTAGGGACATCAAAGGTTATGGGGAGAAGGGAGAAGGCAAGAGAGTGGGGTTGAGAGGGATAATAAATCAGCCATGATGGAATGGTGGCAGAGACTAGATGGACCAAATAGCCAAATATCACTCTTATGTCTTGATAACTTAACATTGCCTTTTTCATACATGCCTAGAACAATACTAAAGAGAGCCTCAATTTGCTTTAGCAAAGGAAAACATTTTAAACAAGGTCTTAATTTCAGCAAGAAAAGAAAAATAATTTCCAGCATTCCAGAAAACACATGCATGAGCAAAAGGAACAATTTGTGCATTCTCTTTGAGTCATGGAAGCTGTTGAATTAGTTGTTCACTTCTATAGCCAATCAATACCAGTTAAAAGGAACATAAGTATTTCTCCCTTCTTTTATTACGTAGAAGTCATGTTTTGTGGCCAACTGATTTTTAAAATTGATTTTCTGTGGGCGTGAATGGAGTCCAAGGGATCGGTATACATTCCTTGGCCACTTTATTAGGTAGTGCAGATCACACAGCATATTACTGGAAAGAGTCGTTTCCCAGTGTTTAGTCGTGCACCTTAGTAACACTAGCCCTGCAGGCCATGTCTCACTTACATTTGTGATTCATGTTCCCTTGAGACTGTTGTTTAAGTGCTAACATGAATTCATCAGGTGAGCGGATACTGTATTGGCAGGTATCATTTTGTCTCTGGTACAAAGACTTTGTAATTTACACTCAGTGGCCACTTTATTTGGAACACCTTTACTCCAGCTCATTAATGCAAAATCAAATCAGCCAATCGTGTGGCAGCAATACAATGCACAAAAGCATGTAGACATGCAGAACCTGGGCCTCTGTACCTCTATCTGCAATTGGATCCTTGACTTCCTAACCGGAAGACCACAATCTGTGCTGATCGGTGATAATATATCCCCCTCGCTGACGATCAACACTGGTGCACCTCAGGGGTGTGTGCTTAGCCCACTGCTCTACTCTCTCTATACCCATGACACTGTGGCTAGGCATAGCTCAAATACCATCTATAAATTTGCTGATGATACAACCATTGTTGATAGAATCTCAGGTGGTGACGAGAGGGTTTACAGGAGTGAGATATGCCAACTAATGGAATGGTGCCACAGCAACAACCTGGCACTCAACGTCAGTAAGACGAAAGAGCTGATTGTGGACTTCAGGAATGGTAAGATGAAGGAACATATATCAATCCTCATAGAGGGATCAGAAATGGAAAGAGTGAGCAGCTTCAAGTTCCTAGGTGTCAAGATCTCTGAGAATCTAACCTGGTCCCAACACATCGATGTAGTTATAAAGAAGGCAAGACAGCGGCTATACTTCATTAGGAGTTTGAAGAGATTTGGCACGTCAACAAATACACTCAAAATCTTCTATAGTTGTACCATGGAGAGCATTCTGACAGGCTGCATCACTGTCTGGTATGGTGGGGGGTGGGGGGGGGGGGGGGCTACTGCACAATTCAAGAAGCTGCAAAGGGTTCTAAATCTAGTCAGCTCCATCTTGGGTACTAGCTTACAAAGTACCCAGGACATCTTCAGGGAGCAGTGTCTCAGAAAGGCAGCGTCCATTATTAAGGACCTCCAGCACCCAGGACATGCCCTTTTCTCACTGTAACCATCAGGAAGGAGGTACAGAAGCCTGAAGGCACACACTCAGCGATTCAGGAACAGCTTCTTCCCCTCTGCCATCCGATTCCTAAATGGACATTGAATCTTTGGACACTACCTCACTTTTTTTTAATATACAGTATTTCTGTTTTGTGCATTTTTAATTGATTCGATATATGTAATTGATTTACTTGACTATTTATTATTAATATTTATTTTATTTTATTTATTATTATTATTATTATTTTTCTCCCTGCTAGATTATGTATTGCATTGAACTGCTGCTGCTATGTTAACAAATTTCACATCACATGCTGATGCTATTAAACCTGATTCTGAAGAGGTTCAGTTGTTGTTCAGACCAAACATCAGAAAGGGGAGCAAATGGCTTTGTGACTTTGACCATGGAATGATTGTAGGTGCAGATGGGGAGGTTTGAGCATCTCAGACTCACAGATGGGAGTAGGCAGTTTAAATGGTTTGTCGCTGACTAGATGGGCCAAATGGCCTGTTCATGTGCTGTACTTTTCAATGACCCTATGGGTCTATGACACTAAACTGCTGATCTCCTGGCATTTTCACGTGCAACCTTGTACAATGAAAAACAGGATAAAAAAGTCCAGCGAGCAGCAGTTCTGTGGCTGAAAATGCCTTGTTAATGAGAGAGGTCAGAGGGGAAGGCCAGACTGGTTCAAGCTGACAGGAAGGTGACAGTAACTCAAATAACCATGCACCTCAACAGTGGTGTGTAGAACAGCATTTCTGAATGCACAACATGTCGAACCTGGAAGAGGATAGACTACAGCAGCAGAAGATCATAAACGTGCACTTTGTGACCACTTTGTTAGGTACAGAAGGTATCTAATAAAGTGGCCACTGAGTGGAGTTCACGGAGCACTTCCCTGGAAAGGACCACTTCCCAGTTTGTAGTTTGGCACCTTTGTAATATTAGACCTGCGGGCCATATCTCAGTGATGTTTGTGATTTATGTCCCCTTGAGAAAGTCATTTCATAAGGTGAACAGATACAAAATAACTGTATCATCGGGCATAGTTTTGGTCACTAATACAACGTGTTTGTAGGTTTTATAAGCTGCGGCACTGCTGGTGCATTTTATCAGTTTACAACGTGCTGTGTTGACAGAATTTGTTCTTTGCAAACTAGCTGCTTACATGAGAACAACAGAAGTAGAATGAGGCCATTCAGCCCATTTAACTGGTTTTATCATGGTTGGATTCTCTAACTTGGCTTCACTTTTTCTACAATATCTTTACAAGTATAAGAAAGAGGAACTATGATAACAAAGAAAAGCTAAAGGGAAAAGAAGTTATGGTTGTCTCATATTCAGAGTAGAGATAACAAAAATGTCTCGCTCTTGGGCCTAAAACTCACCACCTTGACTATTCTTTGTCTCGCCACGGATCTGCTGCTTCCATCTGGCTCCAAGTCTGCACCAGCAAAGGCCAAAAATTGGCTCTTTGCTCCCTCTCGGGCCCAGGCCCCATACACACCGTGCCACAGCCATCCTGCACCCTTGAGACTTCAGTTCACACTGCAAAAATGCCAGGACGTACAGGCATTTCAAAAGCTTAATTCCAAAAGGGAAGTTGCAGGCTATTGATTGCAGTGATTATATCTGAGAAAAAGTAGGAATAAAAAAATAAGTTTTTGGTTTGTTTGCTGCCAGTAAGGAGTCATTGAGTTTCACCAGCACCACCTTAAAGCAATGTGTTGTCTGCACTTCAATGCAGACAAGTGCGAGGTGTTCCACTTCAGGAGGGAAAAAACAGGGTAGGACTTACTGTGCACGGTGAATGGTAGGGCTCTGAGGTGTGTGGTAGAACAAGGAGACTTGGGAATAAAGATAGTGAAGCCCATGAAAGTAACATAACAGGTCATAAAGAGAGCTTTTGACACATTGGCTTTCATAACTCAGGACACTGAGATACTACGTAGAAGTTGTGTAAAAACTCGGTGAGGTGGAATTTGGAGCATTCTATTTAATTCTGGTCACACAATATCAATAAGTTTGGAAGAGTGCAGAGAAAATTTACAAGGATGTTGCTGAGTCCTGAAGTACAGGGAAACATTGTATTGCTTATAACTTTGTTCCCTGGAGTGCAGAAGAATGGAGGGAGATCTTATAGGCTCTGCAATGATTCAACCTTAGCAGGGAAGTGATGAACCCTCTTCTGTTAGACTGTCTGAGGTAACTTATTTTTTATTCTTTCTTACCTCTATTCTAATATTTGTATAACTGTGCACTTGTAATGTTACTGTGACACTGTAGTGGTGTGCTACACGCAGCGCTAAAATAACGACACGGAGTCGGTAAACTGCAATTAAAGAAGATTTTATTTGAACTTCACAGCCTTGCTTTAAAACCTCCCTCATCCTGCCCTCCCCGGGCGCGGATGCTGTAAGGGGCACGTACTCACAAACCCCCGCAGGCTTTTCCCTTTGTTGGTGAAGCAGACCTGGCCTTTGTGCCGGCGCGCTGGCTATTTGTGAGCCGGTTCGAGTGCGCTAGGAAGTGGGTCGCCACAACACCGTAATTTCCTTTGGGGTCAATTAAGTATTTATCTATCTAGCAAAAGATGTGTGTGTGTGTGCACATGTGCAACCTTAGAGCAAACAGTGGGATGGGGAAGGGATGGACAAAATAAAGGGAATAGTTCAGATAAAGTGAGTTACAACGTAAGTGTGTTGTTTACACAAACATCTGTGGCCTTTTCTTTCCCTAGATGTTGACGTTTCCATACCAGGTTGTGATGCACTCCGTTAGGATACCTTTCACTGTGCAGTCATAGACATTTGTCAGAGGTTTGGTGACATGCCAAATGGTGTTCAAAGTGCTGTCTATTTAGCAGATGAAGAAACAGAAAGAATGGAACGGTGCCCTTACAGAAATCAGAGTGGGAAGTCAAATCAGAATCATTGTCATGTGGACAATAAATGATGAGGTACAAGTCCAATGAAAATCTTGCAACAGCATTACAGGCACAGAGATTCAGACAACACACAGAACATACATTATTCATAAATGGTTTAAGACAGGGAAGAAAACAACTTTGCAGAACAAAGCATCAATGTTTAAAAAATACAATCAAAAGACAAGTCCACAGTAGTGCAAGTGGTGGCCTGTTGTGTTCCACTGTTGAGGTAGAATTAGGGCTGGTCAAGAGGCAGAAAGCTATGGGAAAGTAGCTGTTCTTGAACCTGATGGTGTGGAACTTCAGGCTTCAGAATCCCTTGCCTGATTGAAGCAGTGTGGCCTAGATGGTGGGGATCGGTGGGGATAGTTGTTGCCTTCTTGAGACAGCACCTTGTGTAGATGCTTTCAGTAATGGGAAAGCTCTGCCCACGATGAACCAAGCTGTGTACACCATTCGCTGTAGCTTTTTATGTTGTCACGCATTGGAATTGCAACTGCCCAGGATACCTTCAACAGTACCCCAGTTGTGGTTTGTTAAAGACCTGACTGCCGGGCCTTTCCTATGTTGGGTCATCCAGGAATCTCTTTCTCATTCATAGAACCTCCTCTTTGTTTCCCTAACCAATGAATCCCCTATCACCACAGCTCACCTCTTCACCCCCTCTCCTTTGCCTTATGAATCATAGAGCCAGACTCATTGTCAGAGACCTGACTGCTGTGGCTTTCCTCTGTTTGGTTGTCCCCACCAACGGAATCCAAAATAATATCTTTGTTGTTAATGGGAGCACCCATAGGGGTACCCTGCCTATCCCTTCTCCCTATTGTGATGGTCACCATGTTGCCTGTGTCCTGCACCTTAGGTGTAACAAACTTCCCGTCTCTCCTGACAATCAATCCCACAGCCTCTTGAACGATCCAGCATTCATCTAGCTCCATTTTCAGTTCCCTAGCATAATCTGTAAGAAGCTGCAGTTGATAGCACTTCTTGCAGATGTAATCATCGGGGACACTGGAGGTCTCACTGCTTTTTCACATCCTGCAAGAGGACCATTACAATATCCTAACTGTTCTTCCCACTGCTCTAGCTGTGAAAGAAAGACACATACCAGAATATTACCTTAGCTTCTGCCTCTTCTTGCTGAAACTTCGTAAGCCAACGCCTCAACTCCCCAATCTAACACTAGCCCACTCCCACTTCGGCCACTCTGCTGAAACATAACTTCTTTTTACTGGTCCATGCCAAGTGCCTAATAACCAAAATGATCTCGAGCCCCACAGAAAAGTCTCGACAGGTAACAATTACCACAAGCAACAATTCCTGCAATCTCAGTCTGACTTGTTCAAACTGTGCAGGTAATATTGAGTGGGTTTATATTTGCTTAAACAACATTGTTTAAGTGAAACAATGATTCACATATTCACACTATTCTCTATTTTTTTCATTTAAATCTGTCTTGTTTGGATTGTCTCTCTCCAGGATTTGCATATAATGTTGTATCTGTGTCTCCTCCGCTCTCCTTCCAAAGATTTAATAGAACTGAGCACAGTTATGTTCTCCACTACACTGGAAATGCAGCAGGACTTTACCTGTGGAATGTGGCATCTTTCCATTGTTTAGCAAGAGGTTTGCAAATCGTTTTCCCATTAATTCCCAAGCAGCATTGTAACACTTGTTTCTTCAATGCTTTTCTGACACTTCTCATTGATCTCTCTGTTGTACCATTTGACGGTGGTTGATGCAGTGAAATAAGCATGTGTCTAATGTCATTTTGTTTGATAAAGCATTCAAGTGGATATGAGTGATATTGAGACATGTTATTCAAAGGTATTTATTCTCATAAAACCTAACATTAGGAAAGCTTTCTTCTGTTGTAGAGAACTCCATTGAAATACAAAACCAACGTAGTTCATGCTGGCCCATTTCAAAGTTCAAAGTAAAATTATTACCAAAGTATGTATATGTAACCATGTACTACCTTGTGATTTGTTTTCTTGCAGGCATTCTCCATAGAACAAAGAAATACAATAGGATAGAATGAAGAATTACACACATAGTCTGACAAACCACCAATGTGCAAAAGAAGACAAACTATACAGGTATAAATATATAAATACTGACAACGTGAGCTGTAGAGTTCTTGAAAGTGAGTCCACTGGTTGTGGAATGAGTTCAGAGTTGAGGTGAGTGAAGTTGTCCACATTGGTTCAGTAGCCTGATGAATAATTTCACTCATCTCAACTCTGAACAAATTCCAGAACTTATGGACTCACTTTTCAGGCCTTGACAACTCATGTTCCCAGTATTATTTATTTATTTACATTTGGAGTGACTATTTCTAAATAATATGAAGCTATCAATCTACTGCTGAGAACAAACAAAGAGTCTACCCTTGTTCATCATTTTCAACTATATAAAGATGTCTTTGCTGGTTTATCTCTGCAACCTGAACATGTTTACTAGCTATTACCATGTCCAACAGATAGTACAGGGTATATTGCCTGCTAGAGCTACAAGCTCTCTTTCTAATCAAGGTCAATAAACCAGATTTGTAAGTATTGCTTTCACATTCTCTGGAATGTTCAGTCATAAACTCTTCTGACATTTGCACTCTGTTTGCAGTTAGTATTGTGGGTCTCTGTGTCTCCATTTAACACAATATTCTTCTGTCAATAACTCATGTTATCTTTGTTATGTTTTGAAACTCCAAAACTTAAAACTAATTGCAAGAAAGATGGGAGCCCAGAAGAATGGGCCTTTGCTTTAAGGGAAGCACACACATTTGACGTGGTGGTGTAATGCCGTACACCATTCATATACTTTACATATAACCCATAATGAATTATTTAAATGAACAAAGAATTCTGAATCAAAAAATATTTACAATATTACTCAATTATTACTGAAATATTAAATACACAACATTCCTCCTTGCTTAGCTATAAACTCTATCTCAATATAGAATGCATCTCAACTATATACACAGTATACCATATAATAAAACTACTATATAGACATCCATAGCATAGTAAATTTTAAATTGTCCCATTTAAGCAGAAAGACTTAATCACAATGGAGGATTCCTTACTCTTGTGGTAGGGTGTGTTTCCTGACAGGTGTAGGAGGGTCACTCTGCTTGGCAGGACAGACTTGTGGCTATGAAACGATCTCAGGTTCTGGGAGCACCTCTTTGGTGGTTGTAATAGTTGACTTTGGGACTGCAGGAAGTGGCTCTGACAGCTCTGGATACTTTTCTTCTGGATATGTAGGCAAGTTTCACTAGATGATATGAATCATAATGTGTGATTACAGTGTCTGATGTCACCATTTCTTTTGGCACCACGCACTGCCTTTTGCCATTTCTTCCAGATGTGCAGTAATGATTTCAAGGGGTGGAGCACAGCAGCCAGGTTTGGCAGGAATCTGTCATAGTAAATGACAAATTCTAAATGGATCGCAACTGTGACATGTCCTTTGGCCTTTGGACATTGTCCACTGCTTGAATTTTCTCAGCACACTTGTGTAACTCTTGCGCATCAATGGTGTGACCACAGTAAGTGATGCTTGGTTTAAAGAATTTACGCTGGTTGCATTGTGCTCTGAGCGCATAATCTTCCAATCTTTTTAACACTGTCTTGAGATTTTGGCGATGACCTTTGTCATCCTTGACAGTTACAATGATGTCATCCAGGTAACACTGAGTGCCTGGGCAGCCTTGCAGCATCTGGTCCATAGCATTTTGCCAGAGTGCAGGTGCAAGTGCCACTCCAAAAATAAGCCTAATATAGTGATAAAGCCCTTTGTGAATATTTATAGTGAGAAACACTTTGGACACTTCTTCCATCTCCATCTATATGTAGGCCTCATCTAAGTCCACCTTGCAGAACTGTTTCCCTCCAGAAAGGTATGCAAAGATATCCTCTATCCTGGGTAGAGGGTATTTATCTACTTCCACTACTGGGTTGATGGTGACTTTAAAATCACCACAGATCCTGACAGACCCATTCTCCTTGGTTACTAGTAACGCTGGTGTTGCCCCATGTGCTCCATTCAACCTTGGAAAGAATTCCTTCAGCCTGTGTGTGATCTAGCTCACTGGCAATGTTGTCATGGGGATGATATAAGGAACCAGCCAGGCTTTGTAAAACTCAGGTATGGCATTTGCATTTAACGCTACTTTACCCTTGATATGGTTAGATGGGTTGTGGAGTAGATTAAAATGTTGGCACAACAATGTACACTACAGAGCCTGTACTGTGCTGTATTGTTCTATGTTCTAAACTTTTCCTTTCGATTAACTTCTCCAACTCCTCACCTGAATGCGTTATAAAGTTCACCATGATTTTTGTCAGTGGTGCTTGGTTGAAATGTATCTTTGACCATTCTTGCATTATCTGCTGCCATGGTGATGCTCAAAGTGATACATTGACCATTTAGCCATCTAGCTGCCCAACCCTCCATGCTCTCACTGGATTGACTGCAGTACTTACATACTCTTGGTAACTTAAGGCCATGCAAAGTCCTCTCTCTGGTGAGATCACACAACAGATTAGGCCACTCTCAGGTTGGAGGACCAACACCTGATATTACAATAATAGCCTCCAACCTGATGGCATAAGCATCAATTTCTCCCTCCTTTCTCCTTCTCCCTTTTTCCATTCCATATTCTGGTGGCTGCCCTCTTAACATCTCTCTTCCTCGTTACCTGTCTATCACCTCCCTCAGGTACCTATCCTTCTTTCCTTTCTCCTTCCCTATCAGTTTCCTTCTTCTTCAGCCCTTTCTATTTTTCACCTCCTAGCTTCTCACTTCATCTGCCCTCCCCCTCCCACCCACCTGGCTTCACCTATCACCCATCAGCTTGCACTCTTCCCCCTCATCCCACCTTCTTATTCTGGCTTCTTCTGCTTTCTTTTCAGGAAGCAATTCAGGAGTGGTTCTCCCCTCTGCCATCAGATTTCTGAATGGACGTTGAACCAGTAAACACTACCTCACTATTTTTTCTCTTTTTTTGTATTACTTATTTGATATAAGTCCAGGGTGAGTACTCGAAGTGTGCATGGCACAGCTGGCTGGTGTGTTTACAGACATTTCTAATCTCTCCCTGTCCAAGCCCTCCTGCTTCAAAGCATCAACCAGTGTCCCTGTACCAAAGAAAATGCTAATATCTGTACAACTGGAGTCCTGTCACACTGAAGTCATTCATAAGCAAGTTCTTTGAGAAGGTGGTCAAGGACTACATCTGCAGAATGCTACCATCCACACTAGACCCCCCCCCCCCCTTATATTTTGCCTACCAACACAACCGATCAACAGAACGCCAGAGCCACACGACTACATACTATCCTCACTGACCTGGAGAAGAGGGATGCTTATGTTGGAATGCTGTTTACACCATAATTCACCTCAGTCTGGACAAGAAGCTCAGAGACCTCGGCCTGCACCCCGCTCAGTGCAGCTGGATCCTGGACTTCCTGTCGGATTGCCAGCAGGTAGTCAGGATGGCACCCTCACCTCTGCCCCCTGACCCTCAACATAGGAGCCCCCAGAGCTGTGTCCTGAGCCCCCTCCTCAATGCCCTATATACCCACAAATGTGTTGCCCCGTGCAGCTCCAATCTGTTGATCAAATTTGCAGATGACATGACACTGATAGGTCTTATTTCCAACAATGATGAGGCAGCCTAGAGAGGAGAAGTCAACGCCTTGACACAATAGTGCCAAGAAAACAACCTCTCCCTCAATGGTGAAAAAACAAAGGAGTTGATTGTGGATTACAGGAGCAACAGAGACAGGCTAGCCTCCACCAAGACACCAATTGGACTGTAGTTGTGTGGGTGACTGGTTTCAAGTTCCGCAGTGTACACATCACTGAGGAATTCACCTGGACTGTACATACTGGCTGTGTGGTGAAAAAAGCACAACAGAATCTCTTTCACCTCAAGTGGCTGAAGAAGTTTGGCATGAGTCCCCAGATCCTCAGGACTTTCTACAGGGGCATCATTGAGAGCATCCTGACTGGCTGTGTCACTGCCTTGCATGGGAACTGTACTGCCCTCAATCACAAGACACTGCAGAGAGTGGTGCAGATAGCCCAACACATCTAGAGATGTGAACTTCTCTCTATTCAGGACTTTTACAGCAGCAGGTGCATAAAAATAGGGCCCTGAGGATCATCAGGGACACCAGCAACCCCAACCACAAACGGTTTCAGCTGAGTTTGTCTGGCCCATGGTACCGCAGCATTAAGGCCAGGACCAACAGGTTCCAGGACAGCTTCTTTCACTAGACCATCGGATTCATCAATACACATTGATCTGGTTGTATATCTGACTGTACATTATATCTGGCTGTACATACATGTATACAGGCAATTCCGCATGCAATCTTAGTGTTTGGGCAATATCCTCCCTCAGTTCCCTTCCTTATTGCATGAACATACCAATGGAGATGCAACATAAAGATTTTTACTCTCTCATGTTGTGGGATGGATGTAAGAAATAAAATTCTGTTGTCTATTGACTATATAACTTTAAAAAATGTACATGTTCTCACAGTAATAATATTTTTATTATTATGTTTTGCAATAAATTGCTGCCGTATAACAACAAATTTCATGACGTATGTCAGTGACATTAAACCTGATTTTGATTCAAGTTCTGATGAAGGGTCTCGTCCCAAAATGTCACAAATGATGCTGGTGTCTATATCAACACACAAGGCGCTAGAGGATCTAAGCAGGTTAGGCAACATCTCTGGAGGGCTGAAGTCTGAAAACATGTGGCACCAGGCTCTCTTACTAATGGAAACACTCTCTCCACGTCCACTCTATCCAGGCCTTTCAGATTTCAGCAGGCTTCAATGAGATCCTTATTCACTATTTCATATTTCCAACATGTCATTTTTTTTTTGCTTTCTGATCTAATTCAAGAAGTCCTGTCAAGAAAGCACATCCTCAGACATGCTAGGTGCTCCCATGAGATTTATTGCTAAAATGTGAAACTCTCACCTTCTCAAAATTAATCAGTGATTAAATGTCTCAGTTTCTAGGATGGATGATTATCTTTACCTCAAGGCGTCCAATTCCGGAGCCTCAAACACTTGAAGAAATCAAAAGTGATGATTAATTCAAACAATCACTTTAATTGCTTTCTGTCATTCCTAAGTCCTTGCACATAATATAAGATCATAAGACCATAAGACATACTGAAGGAGCAAAATTTATCCACTCGGCCCATTAAATCTGCTCTGCCTTTCCATCACAGCTGACATATTAACTGTCTCATCTCCTTTCTTCTGCCTTCTCCCCGTAACCTTTGACACCCTTATTATTCAAGAAGCTATCATCCTCCACTTTGAATATACCCAATGATTTGGTCTCTGCAGCCGTATGTGGCAATGAATTTCACAGATTCACCACCCTCTGGCTAAAGAAATTCTTCCCCACCTCTGTTCTAAAGGGACATCCCTCTAATCTGTGCCATCTGGTGCTAGGCTCCCCCACTATAGGAAACTCCCTCTCCACTGACTAGGCTTTTGAATATTTGAAAGATTTTAATGAGAGCCTCCCCCCCTCACATTCTTCTAAAGTAAAGCCATCAAATGCTTCTCATTTAACCCTTTCATTCCTGGAATCTTTCTCATGAACTTTCTCTGGACCCTCTCTGACGCCAGCAGATCCTTTCTTAGATAAGGGACATATTTAATTTTTATTTGTATTATTATTCAGAGATATAGTGTGCACCGTGCAGCAACTCACCTAATTAACCCTAGCCTAACCACAGGGCAATTTACAATAACCAATAATTGACTAACAGGCTTGTCTTTGGGCTGTGGAAGGAAACCGGAGCACCTAGAGGAATCCCACACAGTCATGGGGAGAGCATCCAAACTCGTTGCAGAGGGTACCGGAATTGAACTCTGAACTCCAACACACCGAGCTGTAATAGCCTCATGCTAACCACTCCGCTACTTACTTCAAGTCTAGTGTCTCTACAGGGGTTGACACCTCTTTTCATTTCATTGATAATTCAGAATCAATCAGATTCAGTGGTATGTGAAGCTTACCAGAATTGATTGTGGTTCGGTGCCAAGCATAAAACACAGGACAGTACGTAATGGACAACACAATAGCTAGCAACCATTAATTTACAGGACAATAGTGCAAACAGCCATGACCAATCAACAATTAGCAAAATGGTCACATGCTCAAGTATCACCAATCAAACTTAAGTACAGCACTCTGCAAAAGACTTAGGCACATATATATTGCCAAGGCGCCTAAGACTTTTGCACCATACTGTATTTGTCAATGTGGAGTGGAGAGCGAGTTTGTGAGTATGGCAGGAACAAAGGCTTTAGGAATGGTGAGGTGGAGTGCTACAGGACGGGTGTGGGACAGGTGGTAGAGAATAAACGATGGGGCACAGGGTGGCACGAGGGCAGATACATTCAGCCCTGAGATACCAGGCAAGATCATTTACTTAAAAACATTTGGTTTATTGATCATTACAGAATGTCTCTCTGGTGCTTCCTGCTCCTTCAGCTCTCCCTTCCCCTTTTCTCAGCCATGATTCTCCTCTCCCTGCCCTCTTCCCACTCTCAGTCTACAATGGAGACCCATATCTGAATCAGGTTTATCATCACTCACATATGTCATGAAATTTGTTATTCTTTTGAGGCAGAAGTTCATTACATAAAATTACTGCACTAATGTGCAAAATCCTAAGGCACCATAGCGATACTGTATATATGCGCCTAAGACTTCTGCACAGTACTGTAAGTGGAAGTGTTAGTCAACCCTTGCCAGTGAAGAAAGTTCTGGATTTATGTCGAACTCCTGTAAATGCAGGATAGATGCAGGCATGTTTATCCACTTGGATTCCAGGAGAGAGCCCAGTTCCAAAAGTATACCTTGTATTAACCATTCCCAAAGCAACAGACACAAGATGCTGGAGGAACGCAGCAGGTCAGGCAGCATCTATGGAAATTAATAAATATCCGACATTTCAGGACTGAGAGGGAAGGGGGAAAACATCTCTGTGAAAAGGCAAGGAGAAGAGAAGGAGGCTAGCTAAAAGGTGATAGGTGATGTTAGGTGGATTGGAAAGATAAAGGCCTGGAGAAGAAGGAATCTGATAGGAGAGGAGAGTGGGTCATAGGAGAAAAGGAAGGGGGAGGGGACACTGGTGAGGGTAATAGGCAAGTGAGAAGAGGTAAAAGGCCAGAGTGAGGTTTAGAAGAAGAGGAGGAAGTGTGGAGTGATCAGTGTGGATTTCTAGCCTGGGAAACAATCTCTGGCTATCCAATCAATATGGCCAATCAAATGGCCTTTTGTAATCTTATACACCTCTATGAAGTCAGATCTACTCCTCCTTCACTCCAAAGAGAAAGGCCTGAATTCCCTCAATCCATCCTAATAAAAAAACATGCTTTCTAATCCAGGCAGCATCCTGGTAAATCTCCTCTGTACTTTCTCTGAAGATTCTAGATCCTTTCTTTTTCGCAGTGTGCAGAATTGAACACAATATTCCAAGTGTGAGATGAGAAGGAAAAGACTACTTCAGTTTTTTTTCTTTACTTTATTGCTTTCTTTAGTATTTTAATCACATCATTTACTATTTAAACAGCATTAATGGCATCTTTGGATTTCAGAGATAGTTGAAGTCCACTTATCGTTGTGACAGCTTTGATGGATGAAGAAGCTCCACTCCCAACATGAAGATTTGTCACTAAAGATACTGGGGGATGGGGTGCGTCACTGCAGAGGATCAAAGTACACTGCAGACAGTTGTAAACTCAGTCAGCTCCATCATGGGTACTAGCATCCTGAGCATCCTGGACATCTTCCAGGAGCGATCCCCCAAAAAGGCGGTGTCCATTATTAATGGATATTAATGGACTCCTATCACCCAGGACATGCCCTCTTCTTATTGCTAAGATCAGGGAGGAGGTACAGGAGCCTGAAAGCACACATTCAATGATTCAGGAATAGCTTCTTCCCCTCTGCCATCCGATTTCTGAATGGACATTGAACCCATGAACATAGAGGGGAATGAATAGTCAATATTTTTGGCTGTGACTCTCCATCAGGAATCCATTCTGTAGTGCTCTAGGGGTTAGTTAATTGTCAGGCAGGTATTATGGGCAGTGAAATGGTTTTGTCTGCATGCCATCTAGGCTGATCACTCCACATCTAAGTACAAGGAAGTACAAAGGGCCAAGTGATAAAGGAATGCAGAACATGGTGTTACTGTGATTGAGAAAGTGCCCTGCAGGTAGACAAATAAAGTACAAGGGTTATGGTGAGCCAGACTCGAAGGTCAAGTGTTCAGCTTTACCATATGATAGGAATATTCAAGAGACTTTCAATTGGAATTGGAATTTGTTTATTATTGTTACGTGTACTGACATACAGTGAAAAGCTTGGCTTGCATATTGCTCATCCAAATCTAATTATTACACAAGTGCATTGAGGTAAAATATTAGCAATGCAGAATAAAGTGTAGCAGCTAATGAGAAAGTGTAGTGCAAGGTATACAGTACTGTGCAAAAGCCTTGGGCACATATATAACTGGTGTGCCAAAGACTTTTGCGTAGAGCTGTATTTGTCAATGTGGAGCAGAGAGCGAGTTTGTAAATCTGACGAGAGCAAAGGGTGTTGGGTGTGGCAAGGGTGGGGCCTTGCAGGATGGGTGTGTGACAGGTGGCAGAGAATGTGAGCTGGGCGGTGGGGGGCGGCTGAGGGTGCAGACATACCCAGTCAAGGTCACTTGATTTCAAACAATTGGTTATTTATCATGACAGAATATTTCTGTGGTGCTTCCCACTTCCTCCCATCTCCCTTCTCCTTTTCCCAATCTGATTCCTCTCTCCTTGCCCCCTTCCCACTCTCAGTCCATAACAGACATCCATATCAGAATCAGGTTTATCATCACTCACAGAAGTCATGGAATTTGTAGCAGCAGTACAGTACAAAATATAAAATTACTACAGCACTATGCAAAAGTGTTGTGTGTGTGTGTGTGTGTGTGTGTGTGTGTGTGTGTGTGTGTGTGTGTGTGTGTGTGTGTGTGTGTGTGTGTGTGCTTCTGCGCACTACTGTAGGTAACCGCAGAATAGAAGCCATCCTTGAGTCTGATGAGGTATTTCTGAACCTATTACACCTTCTACATGATGAAAGCGAGGAGAAGAAAGAATGACCAGACTGTGAGGAGGCTTTGATTTTGTTAGCTGCTTTCCTGAAGCAGCCAGATTTGTCGAGAGAGTCAGTAGGGGATAGCTGAGGCTTCTTTACAACATCGACCGGACTGTGGACTGAGAGTGGGAAGGGGACAGGGAGAGGGGATTCATGGTTGGGAAAGGAGAAGGGATAGGAGAGGGAGTGGGGAGCACCACGAAGATTCTGTAATCAATGAAAAATTACACACAAAGACCGCAAGCAACCAATATGCAAAGAAGACAAACTGCAAATACTAAACAGAAATAATAAATAATAAAGTAAACATTTAAATTATATTATATATAATAAATGTCTAATACTGATAATTTAAGTTATAGAGTCCTTGAAAGTGAGTCCATAAGTTGTGGAATCAGTTCAGTGTTGAGGTAAGGAAAGTTATCCATGCTGGTTCAGGGGTCTGATGGTTGAAGGGTAATAACTGTTCCTGAACCTGGTACTGTGGAACCAAAGACTCCTATACCTCCTGTCCGATGGCAGCAGTGAGAGGAGTGGGTGGTGGGGGTCTTTGATGATGGAAGCTACTCTCTTGTAGATGTGCACAGGGGTGAGGAGGGCTTTGCCTGTGATGGACTGGGCTGTATCCACCACTTTCTGTAGGGTTTCCCATTCTCGGGTATCGGTGTTTCCATCTCAGGCCGTGAGGCAATATACAGAGTGAGCTGAATTCAGATCAGTTCTATTCAGTTTTAATCATGACAATTCCCAGAGGAGAGACAGGCTTCCACTGTCTTCAGTGGGACTTCCAGGCAAGGGGAGCAAAAGCAGAAAAGCAAAAGCAGAAAAGCTTATCCAGCACAGTAAACTCCTTCCTCTTTCTCGATCAATAGAATGTGACATTTTCATCAAGTTTATTAGTGGTGTCTCAGGAGAAAAACACAAGAGATGGAAAACTAACAATTGGGTAAATACAGAGGAAAAAATGATTAAGGTTTGAGTGCTCATAAATAATGCATTGACCTTGAGTTGACTGAGAGACTTCAGGTAAAAAGTGTGAAAATAGATATTCTGCCAAGTTCAGAAACCTATTGATTACTTCAAGTAAGTACGGCTGACAGTACTTATAAAACATCTGCTGAGCAAAGAGTCTATGTGTGACATAGGCGTGTGTGTAAAAACTGAAAATTAATACTAGATCCATGGTCGTTAATACAAGGGTAATAGAAGAGAATGTACTTTAAGTGGCCACTTTATTAGGTACACGCATACACTTGCTCATTAATGCAATACCTGATCATCCACATCCAAAGCAATATCTTTACAATCTTCAACTCATGCGGAATGACACTGCTAGACTTTTAACAATAAACCAGGACGAGGAATTTGACACCGTATTGTCTTCCTGTAACTTTTTGGACTGATTGTAAAGTTCTCTTCCATGTTTTTAAAGCTCTAAATAGTCTGGGGGCCGAGTACATCACAGAATCACCTTCATTTTATAATCCTGTTCAGGCTCACAGGTCTTCTGTCTGTCTCTTAAGCTTAAACTATCTGACTCGAAAGATAATTGGCAGGTCAGCTTTTTCGAGCTACCCTCCTAAACTGTGGAATTCAATTCCTAAAACTATAAACGGTGCAGACACATTTGGCATGTTTAAACATTGGCTCAAAACCTATTTATTTAACCTTGTTTTTAACTAACATCTTTTTGTTTTCTAACTTTACGTTTAGTTTTATTTTTAATAACCATGGAATTATGGTTGTGAAAAGGGGAAGGGAAAGGGGAAGCACTAGAGAGACATTCTGTAATGATCAATAAACCACAATTGTTTAGAATCAGATGACTTTGCTTGCTATCTCAGGGCTGGGTGTGTCTACACCCGTGCCATCCTCAGTCCTGGCACTCCTTCTCTAACACCTGTCCCACACCCCTCCCACAGCACTCCATCCTCGCCATTCCCAAAATGCTATGCTCCCACCAGATTAACAAATTTGCTCTCTGCTTCATTAGAACATAAGAAATAGGAGCAAGAGTAGGCCATCTGGCCCATCAAGCCTGCCCCGCCATTCAATAAGATCATGGCTGATCTGTCCGCAAACTCAACTCCATCTACCTGCCTTTTCCCCATAACCCTTAATTCCCTTACTATGTAAAAACCTATCTAACTGTGTCTTAAATATATTTAGCAAAGAAGCCTCAACTGCTTCCCTGGGCAGAGAATTCCGCAGATTCACCATTCTCTGGGGAGAAAACGTTTCTCCTCATCTCTGTCCTAAATCTTCTTCCCTGAATCTTGAGGCAATGTCCCCTAGTTCTAGTCTCACCTACCAATGGAAACAACTTTCCTACTTCTATCTTATCTATCCCTTTCAAAATTTTGTATTTTTCTATAAGATCCCCTCTCATTCTTCTGAATTCCAGAGAGTATAGTCCCAGGTGACACAATCTATCCTCATAGGTTAACCCTTTCATCCCTGGAATCAACCTGGTGAACCTGCTCTGCACTGCCTCCAAAGCCAGTATATCCTTCCTCAAGTATGGAGACCAGAACTGCACACAGTACTCCAGGTGTGGCCTCACCAGTACCCTGTATAGTTGCGGCATGACCTCCCTGCTCTTGAATTCAATCCCTCTAGCAATGAAAGCCAACATTCTGTTTGCCTTCTTAATAACCTGTTGTACCTGCAAGCCAACTTTTTACAATTCATGAACAAGCACTCCCAAGTCCCTCTGCACAACAGCATGCTGCAATCTTTCACCATTTAAATCATAATCTGCTCCTCTATTATTCCTTCCAAAGTGGATGATCTCGCATTTACCAATATTGTATTCCATCTGCCAGACCTTGGCCCACTCACTTAACCTATCTATATCCCTCTGCAGACTCTCCACATCCTCTGCATAATTTCCTTTTCCCAGTTTAGTGTTATCAGCAAATTTTACTACGCTCCACTTGGTCCCCTCTTTCAATTCATCAATGTAAATGGTAAACAGCTGTGGGCCCAGCACCGACCCCTGCGGCACCCCCCTCACCACAGACTGCCAACTGGAGGAACACCCATTTATACCAAATCTACTATCCATGCCAATACACTTCCTCCAACTCCATGCATCCGTATCTTATTTATAAGTCTCTTGTGCGGCACCTTATTGAATGCCCTCTGGAAATCTAAGTATACAACATCCACCTGTTCCCCTCTATCCACTGCACTCATTATGTCCTCACAGAACTCCAGTAAGTTTGTCAAACAGGACCTGCGCTTTCTGAATCCATGCTGCGTCTGTCTAATGGAGCCCCTCCTTTCTAAATGTTTTGCTATTTCTTCCTTAATCACAGCTTCAAGCATCTTCCCGTCTACAGATGATAAGCTAACTGGCCTATAGTTGCCTGACTTTTGCCTACATCCTTTTCTAAAAAGTGGTATGGCATTTGCTATCTTCCAGTCTGCCGAGACCTGCCCAGAGTCTAGAGAATTTTGTTAAATGATTACCAACACATCTACCATAACCTCCGCCAATTCCCTCAGCACCCTGGGATGCATCCCATCAGGACCAGGGGACTTATCTATCTTCAGGCCCTCTAGTTTGCTCATTACTATCTCTTTAGTGACAGTGATTTTATCAAGGTCCTCACCTCCTATTTCATCCATAACATCATTCTCTGGCATATTAGATGTGTCCTCCACTGTGAAGACCGACACAAAATAGTCATTCAATGCCTCAGCCATTCCCTTATCACCCAAATATTGATTTCCGCTTCTCGTCTTCCAAGGGACCTACATTGACTTTAGCCACGCTCTTCCACTTTATATATTTATAAAAACTTTTGCTATCTGTTTTTATATTTTGTGCTAATTTACTTTCATACGTTATCTTCCATTTCCTTATTTCTTGTTTAGTTGTTCTTTGTTGCTTTTTAAAGTTTTCCCAATCCTCCAGCCTCCCACTACTCTTTGCGACTTTGTACAAATGAGCTTTTAATTTGATACTATCTTTTATTTCCTTAGTTATCCAAGGCTGGCTCTCCCCACACTTTCTGTCCTTAATTTTGACTGGAATATACTTTCGTTGAGCACTGTGAAAAATCTCTTTGAAAATATTCCACTGTTCCTCAACTGTCCTACCAAATAGCCTGTGCTCCCAATCCACATTAGCCAACTCCTCCCTCATCCCATTGTTCAAGCATAATACACTAGTTTTAGATATAGTTCATCCTCCATCTTTATACGATATTCAATCATATTATGATCACTCTTTCCAAGAGGATCCTTGACTACATGATCGTTAATCTTACCTGACTCACTGCACAGGACTAGATCTGAGATAACATTTTCCCTTGTAGGTTCACTAACATGCTGCTCATGAAAGCCATCACAGATGCATTCTATGAAGTCCTCCTGTAGACTTCTTTGACCAACCTGTTTCACCTTATGTGGAAGTGAAAATCTCCCATGACAACTGCCATTCCGTTCTTACAAGCCTTAGTTATTTCTTTGTTAATCACCTCTGCCACTGCAATATTTTTATTAGGTGGTCTATAGACAACATCCACTAGTGATTTTTTCCCTTTACTATTCTTAATCTCTACCCAGATGGACTCAACATTCTGCTCCATAGTTCTTATATCGTCTCTCACAATCACCCTCATCTCATTCCTAATCAAGAGCGCCACCCCACCTCCTGCCTATCTTTCCATATTACCTGAAACCCTTGGATATTTAATCCTCAGTCATCTCCACCTTGCAACCAGGTTTCTGTAATAGCCACTAAATCATATTCCTTGGTACTGATCTGTGCCACAAGTTCACTAACCTTGTTTCTAATACTATGGGCATTTAGATAAATTGCCCTTATACTCATTGTCGTTTTTGAATCTAGTGACCTGTGCAATTTTTGCTTTTTAATTTTATGCACTCTACTCTTACTTTTTTCTTCACTAACTCTATCTTTGGTCTCTGCATCACTTCCCTCTTCTTTTCTGTGTGGGTTCCCATCCTCCTGCCATATTAGTTTAAAACCTCCCCAACAGCACTAGCAAACAATCTCCCTAGGACATTGGGATGGCCCAGCCCAGATGTAGACCATCCGGACAAATGTTGACAAATACAGTAGTGTGCAAAAGTGTGACGCTACATCCACACTAGACCGGATAATTTTGAAAACGCCGGTTTCACATAAAAACGATAGGCATCCACACTATGCGTTTTTGAAAATATCTCTATCCACATTGAAACGGAGATTTCGGTGAATCTCCTCCTCCTGCGCATGCGCAGGACACATCTACTGAAAACAAGCGATATGTTTGGTGTCGAATCTTGTCGTAAAAGTGTGCATTTGTGTAGTTATAGACTAGAAAAACTTAAAATGATGGACAGCTGTTGGCTTTCGCGCAGGGGAACTTAAAGGTAAGAAAAAACAAATACTGGAATGTACGGAGGCAACCAACAGGGAGTTCACGAACAGATTGACCCGGCTGACGACGAACATTGAAAAACTGTCTAACTCTGTTGCATTAATAAAGCACCTTTTTAAATGTATAAATGTTTTAATGTCTGCATCAGTGTTATCGTGTATTTCCACATAACGTTACATTAGGCTGTTACACATCTATTGTCAGAGAAGTACTTGCATAAATAGGTAAACCACCTTCATACGAGCAAGGACAGAAAACAGGGCAAAGTGAGTATACTTATTTATTCAGTAAGTTATGGGTCAAAGTATTTGGTGAGTACATTTCTAACTCTTTTGGCTTCAGTCTCGTTGCCATCTGTTCTGAAATTGATAGGTGACATTCAAGAAAACAATGAAATAGCTGCTGTCTGATAGCATTTTCAGATTTCTCCGGTTTCCGTCCACACTGATCTGCCTGAGCAGCGTTTTCAAAAATACCCACCCTGGAAAACTTTTCTGAAAGCTCCGGTTTTGGGGGACGAAAACACCGTCTTAGTGTGGACGGAGGGTAAAAACGAAGAGAAAAAGCTTTGGTTACAGATTTATCCGGTGTAGTGTGGACGTAGCCTGAGGTAACCTATGTGTGCCTAAGACTCTTGCACAGTACTGTCGAAAATCCCAGCCTGCTAAACCTCCCTCTATAATTCAGACCCACGAGTCCTAACAGTGACCTAGCTAATGTTTTCTAAATTAAGTTAAATTAGGTTCATGTTTAATTGTTATTCAACCATACACATGAATACAGCCAAATGAAACAGCATCATTCTGGGGCCAAGGAGGAAAACACAGTACCAACAATCACACACAGCACATAATGAACGTATAATTATGATAGAAGAAACAAAACAAGACATTAAAATTCTACCAGCAGCATTCAGCATGAGCTGAAGATAGTCAACAGCTGCAAAAACAATCATTTAAAAAGTAATAATAAAACCCCAGTCTCTGAGTGGCATGGTCTGAAGACTGTTGGTGCATATGGGATGTTATCCTGGAGCCGTGTTTCTGCCAGTACAAGCCTGTAGCAGTTCCTCATATCATGCTATGCAATCCAGCTTGTCTTCCACTGAGCGAACCCAGGAAAGCATCATCTATGGGAGTGGCCAGCCCCAAACTGAGTACGCTTTTTCCAGCTTAATAGTACAAGATGTACAGATGAAGTGAGCATCCATCATCATATGTTCATTATTAGCTCGTGAAGTACAAGGAAGGCCATTTCGCCCATTGGATCTAGCCCAGCTTTAATGGAGAGGATCTGAGTTCGACCCCCATTCTTCCTGCCACCATATCTTCTTCACTTATGTATCCAATTTGCTTTTGAAGACTACTGTTCGCCTTGTACAGTGGAACAGTAGAAACCTTACCTCACCCTTATTATGCAAAAAACACTTTTCATCTTGATCAACACTCACAAAGTGCTGGAAGAACTCAGCCAGTCAGGCAGCATCTATAGAGGGGAATAATAAGCAGTCGATGTTTTGGGCCGAAAGTCCTTGTCAGGACTGCAAAAGAAGGAGGCAAAAGTCAGAATAAGAAGGTGAAGGAAGGGAAGGAGTAGAAGATACAGGTGATAGGTGAGATCTCTAGTCCCCCTCCTCCTTCCCTTTTCTTCCATGGAACACAGGTTTGCTTCAGCTGGTATGAGGAATTAATTTGCCGGGGGAGCAGAACCAGAGCCATAAGGCCAAGGATGGGGCAGTTGGTATACAAGAAGGTGCAACGTGCAACATGCAGTGAGACAGTGAGGAAGGGAATGCATTTGATAGGACAAAATTGCAGTTAGTGGGATGAGTCACAGTGTAACAGTGGGGGGATAAGATCATAAAGAGTGACAATACAGGATTTGTATTTGAATGCACGTAGTTTACAGAATAAGGTGGATCACCTTGTAGGTATGATGTTGTGGGCATCACTGAGTTGAGGCTGAAAGAATATCATATTTGGGAGGATAACATCCAAGGATAAACATTGTATTGAAACGACAGGCTTGTAGGCAGAGGTAGTGGGGTGGCTCTGGTGGTACAAAAAATGAAATCAAATTCTTAGAAAGAGGTGACATAAAATCAGATTATGTAGAATCCTTGTGGGAAGAGTTAACCAAGTCTTAGTCCTTTTATATTGTACGGATCTGGGGGAAGAAAATAAGGGGAATTAGGCTGAAGGGATTAATTAAATAAGATTCACATTATAATTGAACCACATGGCCTCCTCTGTGCCCTTGTAAATAAGTGTGTGTGAAATGTAGGGAACTAGAGCTACCATAAAATCAGGCTCCTTGTCATTGGTGATAAGGTAAGAACGTGGATTTCTTGAGGATAATTTGGCAACTCCAAATGAAACTAATTGTTTTTCTCCACCACAAACAAAAGAAAATCTGCAGATGCTGGAAATCTGAGCGACACACACAAAATTCTGGAGGAACTCAGCAGGCCAGGCAGCATCTGTGGAAAAAAGTACAGTCAATGTTTCGAGCCCAAATGATTCGGCAGGACTCAAACCTTTTGGCAGTGTCCTGCCGAAGGGCTTTGGCCCCAAGCGTCGACTGTACATTTTTCCATAGATGCTGCCTACCCTGCTGAGTTCCTCCAGCATTTTGTGTGTGTTGTTTGCTTTTCTCCATGTACTGTAACTGTCAGGAAGGTTGGAGGGATGTAAAGCTAAGACTTTATAAGGCATTGGTCAGACCACACATGGAGTATTGTGTGCAGTTTTTGCTCCTAATCTAAGAAAGGATGTGTTGATATTGGAAATGAGGAGATCCATGAGAATGATCCTGGGAATGAAAGGGCTAATGCACGAGAAGGGTTTGAAGACCTTGAACCTGAACTCGTTGGATTTTTAAATGAATGAGGGGGGATGCCACTGAAACTATTCAATATTGAAAGGTCTAGATAGAGTGGATGTGGAGAGAAAGTTTCCTATAGTGGGGGGAGTGTCAGACCAGAGGCCACAACCTTAGAATAGAAGGACATCCCTTTAGAACAGAGATGAGGAGGAACTTCTTTAGCCGGAAGCTGGTGAATCTGTGGAAGTCATTGCCACAGATGGCTGTGGAGGCCAAGTCACTGGGTATATATAAAGTGGAGGTTGATAGGTTCTTGATTAATCAGGGCGTCAAAGGTTATGAGGAGAAGGTAGGAGTATGGGGCTGAGAGAGAATAATAAATCAGTCATGATGGAATGACGGAGCAGACTCGATGGGCTGAATGGTCTAATTCTGCTCCATGCCTTATGGTCTTATGGATACCCCTGAAAGTATGCACTAAAGTGGAAATTATAATTTATAAAACTGTTAAACTAGGAGCAGGAAGAATAAGTCCATTTATTGCAGTGGAATGGAATGGCTGTGAGGGAGAGAGGTTAATTCGGGATTATTCACAAATGTTTGCTCTACTTGAGTAAACTGAAATGAATTTAGTTCTTTTATTTTTGGTAGTTATTAAGTAATAGTCATGTTTGGTTGGTGTTAATTGAGTGATTAATCTTTAACTAATCTTGAAAGTATTTGCAAATCAAAATGGTTTGAATACATTTGGAAAGATGAAGGAATGAGGAACAATGGAAGCACAAAGCATCATCTCTATCCTGGTCACCAAGCAAAAAACATGGTGGGTGTTACCTCTTGATGCAGCCCATGACTGAGTGTGGGAGTCATGAATGGATGATAAAGTTTATGGCCTTAACTGTAAGCACAGTACATTAACATGAGTGCAATAAGATAATTACAGACAATCACTTGTAGGCAGCCAAACAATGAGATGACAGTGACAAATGCATCAGTACCCCTCCTCCCCCTTAGTCACATTGAAAAAGGAAATGTAAATGCTAACAGCAATCCACTAGTTTACTACCAATCAGGATTTTCAGGCCGGGGGGGAATTCTTCAGTTAACTAATGTTTCCTTCAATGGTAATTGGAACACCATAGTTGTGACTGGGATATTAATTCAGCTAAATCCATATCGTACTTGCTTCAGGCTCAGAGATTACAGGATAAAGCTCCAGGCTTTATTTTAAGATATTGTAAGATCTTCTGCCAGAATTCTCCTGATTGGTGCCAAAAGTTTGGTTAACTTTAATGTATGCCTTATCCTTCAGAGGAACAGCAGTCAGTACAGAGAATTCCCTCAGAAATTCCTCAAGTTCTTTGTGAAATCATTTCAGTGTGGCTTCAGAGGGGTTGGTTGAAGACTCTGTTTTATGTGTGGATGATAATCAGAATTGGAGGGAGGCTGTGGCTGTGCCTTGACTACTGGTCCAGAATGGATTTGTAGCATCATTGTCACATTATCAAGGAAGGTGGTCCTCTTTGCACCTAGACAAGTATTTCCTGGTGAAACCAACACGTGCTGAGGTCAGTGGTTAAATACCCACCATTCAGTGTCTGTGTGCATCACAATTTGATATGGTAGTATCTCTGCTTGGGACTAGAAGGAATTGGACAGAGTGTCAGCTCAACACAAAAACCAGCCTCCCCTCCATGGACTCTGTCTATGCTTCTCACCGTCTCAGTAAAGCAGCCAGCATAATCAAATCTCCACTGTCCCTGGACATTCTCCCTTCTGCCTCTTCCCATCAGGCAGAAGATAGAAAACACAGAAAGCACGACCTACCGGACTCAAGGACAGTTTCTACCCCACAGATGTAAGGCTATTGAATGGTTCCTTTGTAAAATAAGATGGACTCTTGATCTCAATATTTAACTTATTACGATATTGCAGCTTATTATCTGCCTGCACTGTATTCTGAGACCCTTTGTACCACCTCAATATTGTAAAATGTGAGAGGCCTAGATAGTGTGGATGTGGAGATGAGGTCTTTTATAGTGGAGGAGTCTAGAACCAGAGGCCACAGACTCAGAATAGAAGAACATCGCTTTAGAACAGAGGTGAGGAGGAAATTCTTTAACCAATGAATCTGTGGAATTCATTGGCACAGACAACTGTGGAGGCCAACTCATTGGGTGTATTTAAAGCAGAGGTTGACAGTTGCTTGCTTAGACAATAAGACTTAGGAACAGCATTAGACCATTTGACCTTTTGAATCTGCTCTACAATTCCATCATAGCCAATTTATTATACCTCTAAATCCTAATCTCTTTCATTCTCCCTGTAACATTTTACGTTCTGCCCAACCAAAGGCCTATGAAACTTCACTTTAAGTATACTCAATGACTTGGCCTCCACAGCCATCTGTGGCAATGAATTCCACAGATTCACTACCCTCTAGCTAAAGAAATTCCTCCTCATCTCTGTTCCAATATGGACATACCTCTATTCTGAGGCTGAGTCCCCTGGTCCTAGACTTACTCACTATTGAAACTAACTCTGCATATTAATTGTATGTAGATCTTTTAATATTCTATAGATTTCAATGAAATTCACCCTCTTTATTCTGAACTCCAGAGAGTATAACCTCAGAGCCATCAAACACCCTTCATTAGTTACCATAGATTTCGCACTACAGAGCGCACCTGATTAAAAGCCGCTGGCTCTAATTTTAGAAAGAAAATCAATTTTGTACTTGTACAAGCCGCACCGGATTTTAGGCCGCACCCGATTTTAGGCCGCAGGTGTCCCACGTTGTAATATGAGATATTTACACAGAAAGATATTACACGTGAGGATTTTTTAACTTTTAATTAAATCCATATGGTAACATAAACAAATACATATTGCAAATGCTTTTTTTCGAACCGTGCCTGTAACACGGCTACTTTTAAATATACATACGTATCGGTAACACACAAATTACGTTGCGTATACATTCCAATATCTCCTAACGACTGGTAAAAAAAATATACACTGCAGCCTACCAGGAAAAGTTATTGATCGCCTTTAACTTAAAAGCAGCGTTTCGCGCTCGCCTAATGCCCCCACCTTCCCGTTTATCGCAAACCGGTATTTCCCACAAGACGCGGCGAAACCGGATGTGACGTCATAGTATCCCGGGATGTAGTACTTCTAACTTTAACTAGAAAATACTAACAAATGAATTACTAAGCGAAAATATTATAAACTAAATAACTGCCATAAAGGCAGCACAATGCTTTTCTTCGAGTGTTTTCCATGTTGATGAGGGTGAGTACAAATGGCTGATTTACAATAATTTGTGAAAGTGCGCTTGATTTATCGTACAATTTCATTGGACCTCTGTGAACTACTCATCAATTTTATTGGTCTACTGTTACGAGGCAAAATGTTTTTGGCGGCATGAAAAAAAATCATGCATTAGCCGCACCGTAGTAAAGGCCGCAGTGTTCAAAGCTGTTCAAAATGTGGGAAAAAAGTAGCGGCTTATAATCCGACATCTACGGTAACCTTTTTCTTCCCAGAATAATTCTCATTAAACTCCTCTGGACCTTCCCCAATGCTAGCACATTTTTTGTTAGATAAGGGGCCCAAAACTCTTCACAATACTCCAAGTGCAGTCTGACCAATTCATTATAAAGCCTCAGTATTACATGTTTGTTCTTATATTCTGATTCTCCCAAAGTAATTGGGAACCTTGCATTTGCTTTCCTCACCATTGACTCAGCCTGAGAGTTAACCTTTAGTGAATCCTGCACAAGGACCTGAAGTCCCCTTGCAACACTGATTTTTGAAATTTCTCCCCATTTAGAAAACAGTTACACCTTTATTCCTTCTACCAAAGCGCATGACCATAAACCTCCCTATGATATAGTCCATCTACCATTTCTTTGTCGATTTTCCTAATCTCTCTAAGTTCCCTAACTTTCTGCTCATTTTTGCTATATTATAGGCCCTCCCTTTTGTTATAATGCTGTCTTTGAGTTCCCTTGTCAGCCATGGTTGCTCAGGCTTCCTTTAGAACACCTTTTCATCTTTGGGATGTGTCTGTCTCACATCTTCCAAATTGCCCCAGAAACTCCAGCCATTGCTGTTTTTCCATTATCTCTGTTAATGTCCCCTGCCGATCAACTTTGGCCTGCTCTTCTCTCATGCTTCTATAATTCCCTTTATGAAACTGTAATATTGATACATCTGACTTTATCTTCTCCCTCTCAAATTGCAGAGTGAATTCTATTATATTATGATCGCTGGTTCCTAATGGTTCCTTTACCTTAAGCCCCCTAATCAAATCTGGTTCATTGCACAACACCAAATCCAGAATTGCTTTTCTCCTAACAAGTTGCTATAAATAGCCATCTCGTAGGGCTTCTGTAAATTTTTTCTCTCGGGATCCAGCAACAACCTGTTTTTTTCCCCAATCTATTTTCATGTTGAAATCCCACATGACTATTGTAACATTGCCCTTTTGACATGCATTTTCTACCCCCAATTGTAAATTGCAAATCATATCTTTGCTGCAGTTTGGAAGTCTGTATATAACTTCTGTAGCCCCCTGGGTCGCCTCAGGCTCGCTCAGCTCATTCTCATCTAGGGGGAGCAGCCTTCGGCCCCGCCAAACTGGGTAATCAGCTTGTGTGGATGCTGTGTGATGTCCCCGCCTTGCCCAAAAACAGACAGTACACCATATGCGATTAAATGAGTACAATTTATAAAGGTTACTATAACTAAGTGATTAATAACAATACAGTATATATGAATGAAAAAGCAAAAGGCGCCAAACTTATCAAAGTCCAAACCACTTCGTGCACAACCGTTGGAGCTCAATTACTGAAGTCTTCTGGCCACCATGCGATCCCCTCCAAACTCCTCGACTCGCAGCTTAGGACCACCTGAAGTGGTCAACCAAGCACATCTATCGTCGTCTCCTCTCCTCAGGGTACCTCCTGGCCTTGGACCCCCCCCTTGGGGTCCGTTCCTCGCCCAGCTTACAGCATCGCGTCCTCTCTCTCTCAACCCCTCGCGCCGATCTGCCCAAAAGCCCGCCAACAATAGCTTACAGACTCAGAAGAAAGAACAACATTAATCCCAATTGGTTTACAAAGGAATACAATTCTCGTTATCAGTAAATTTTAACCCAAACAAGCTTCCAGCACTCTCTCGCAACAAAGAAGCATTCCTACTTTTAACAAAACAAAGAAGCCATTTTGATTACATACACAGTAACAAAGAAAAAGAAGAAATCCCCTTTACACTTCCATCAGGGTCTGTTTACCTTTGCGGTTTCTTAGCTCTTTTACACCTTCTGATCCTATGTCATGCTCTTCTAAGGATTTGATTTAATTTTTTACCAACAGAGCCACCCCACCCCCACTGCCTACCTGCCTGTCTTTTCAATCCAACACGTATCCTTGAACATTAAGCTCCGAGCTATAATCTTCATTCAGCCTCGATTCAGTAACGCCCATGTCATACATGCCAATCTGTAACTGAGCTAGAAGTTCATCTACCTTATTTCATTTACATTCCTTTTCTGTCTTCCTTCGTAATTTGTACCACACGTGCTAGCTACTGTTCAGAAGCTTGTATAGAACTCCCATCAGGGTATTTTTACCTTTACAGTTCTTTAACTCTACCACAAAAGGGTTCTACATTTTCTGATCCTATATCATCTCTTTCTAAGGATTTGATTTTATCTTTTTTTACCAACAGAGCCACCCCACTCCCTGTGCCTACCTGCCTGTCCATTCAATACGAAGTGTATCCTTAGACATTAAACAGCAAACTGTTAATTTGATCATACTTGTTAATTTCTAACTGTGCTACAAGATTACCTGCCGTATTCTGTATACCTCATGCATTCTGGTATAACACCTTCAGTCCTGTATTCAGCACCCTTTTTTTCAGTTTTGCCACCATGTTACACTCGGCTGACTACAATTTTGCCCTATCATCTGCCTGTACTTCCTGACAGTCTCACTACACATTGCATCAACTGTACTGGTATACCTACTGCCCCATCATCAGCCCTATCACTCTAGTTGCCATCCTCCTGCCAAACTAGTTTAATGATTAAGGGTGTCAAACGTTATGGGAGAAGGCAGGAGAATAAAGTTGGGAGGAATAATAAATCAGCCTTGATGATATGGTGGAGCAGACTTGAATGGATTAATTCTGTTCCTATGTGTAGTAGTTTTATATTGATGCGATCTGTACTACAGCTTGGAAAACAATGTTGTTCATTGTACCTCAGTACCTGTGATAATATAAAACCAATTTATCAATTTACCACTGAGCACGGAAAGAAGGTTGTGAACAGCTCTGGAACAGAAGGAGAATCAACCCATTTTATTCCTGGAGCCTGTTAAACAGAATTCGAGATTTCTTCATGGTACCCAGCTGATCGAGCAGTAGTAGTTCAGAGGGAGGCTAGAGATTGAGGGAAGGGAGAACGGAAGGGCAAATTAACATCTTTTGAATCTGACAGTGTGGGGTTCATGAATAGCTGGAATTGAATGAAGTTGAATTGGTTTTTGGGAGTGGTTTCAAAGATCAAAAAGTTTAATGTAAATTGATTATCAAACAATGCCATCATATGCTAGCCTGAGATTCATTTTTTTAACAGGCATTCATAGTGGAACAAAGAAATACAATAGAATCAATGAAAAACTACACACAAGCAAGTACTAAGCAAAAGAAGTCAATCTGTGATAATTAGCTTACTTTGAACTTTGAACTAAGCTTTGTATAGTCCATTTTCAATCTATTCCCAATCAATAAAGGAAAGAACACCCTCCCCGTTATTTGTGGGATTTTACTGTGCAATCTGACTATCACCAGCAGTAGCCATATAGCGAAAGGCTGGGATATGCCCTTGGATATCCTGAGAATGAGAAACAGTTAATACTGCAAGTCCTTTCCATAATACTTCAGTAATTCTTTTGTGCATTTCGTTAACTTTAGGATCGTGAATATTTGAATGTAGAATTATAGCTGACTGAATAATCTATTCCATGAGGCATGAGTTATGCAAATTCTAAGCCTGTTTCTATCATAAATATGTCTAAAAAGCCTGCCTCTAATTGCTATTCCAACAAAATTATACGTGTTCTATTACAAATTACTCATTACACAGATAAATGTCTGTCTATTCTGCAAGCCTTACCATTATTTTATTGGAACAGTGATTGTGCCCAGAGCTGGTATTTGTACTGGCTTTGTTCCCATCAGGCAGTGGTGATTTTGCGTCCTGTTTTCCTTACAAAATTATGTCTCGGCACAGATGGACCATCTCTAGGATTCATGGGATGCTGTGACAGCATAGTGGATAGCACAGTGCTGTTGTAGCTCAGGGCATTGGAATTAGGACTGCAATCCCAGCACCATCTGTAAAGAGTTCGTACGTTCTCCCCAGAACATCGTGGACTTCCTTGGGGTGCTGCAGTTTCCTCACACATTCCAAAATCATACTGGTTAGTAGGTTAATTGGTCATTGTAAATTGCCCTGTGATTAGCAAATAAGCGCGTTCCTGGTGGGCTGAACAAGGTGAGGGTAGCCAACGGCCCCATACCCCGATGAGATAGGGGTGCGCCTGTCATAGCATGCAAAGTCCGCTCAGGCAGGCTGGGGGGAAGGCAGGTACTGCAACGCTCAGCAGAGAGTGAGGGGCAAGACGGGGCACAGAAATCCTGATCACTTACTGCAGCAATGGAAGACCCCAGTCTGTGATACTTGTTCATGCCACTGAACCCGGACTCCTGAAGTCGAGAGAGTGGAACTGCCCCAGCACAATGGCTTTTCCACTTTAAAAACTCTCCTGCAGGTTTCCTGTCATCGTTGGGCATGACGGACAACCAACATTGATAGTACAGCTCACTAGGTAGAAGGACTTGCTCTGCACTGTATCTCTTAAGAACTAAAATTGGACTGTCCTGTATTCCCAGGAGGAGAGTTTCATGGTTTCATGAAGCATCCCGTGAGCCTTTGACAGTAGTGAGCCATTCAGGGTGCTTCTCCCAGAGAATGGAGACTATAAAATAAGAGATGGGTGAAATGTTGGTTAAACGCATCATGAAAAAACTTCAAAAACATGGACTTAGTGGAGCTTGATCAGAAACATCAACTCTTTATTCCTTTCCAAAGATGCTGCCTGACCTAATGAGTTCCTCCAAAAATTTGTTTGTGCTATTCTGGATTTGCAGCGTCTGCAGAATCTCTTGTGTTTATGATTTTATCCCTTTGAACATGGGGGGAAGGGGATCTGATAGAGGTATCAAATCCTCCCCTCATTCTAGAACGAGACTAGAACTAGAAGTAAAGGGTTAAGGGTGAAAGGTGAAATGGGTAAAGGGGAACATGAGCCAGAACTTCTTCAGTTAGAGTGTAGAATGAGCTGCCAGTCGAAGCAGTGGATATAGATTAGATTTCAAAAGGTATTTAGGTAGGTACATGGATGGGAGGGGTATGGAGTGCCATGTCCAGGTGCAGGTCATTAGAACTAGGCAGAATAATGGTTGGCGTGGACAAGGTGGGCTTTAAAACTCCACAACACTATAATATTGGATTTATCCATTGCTAATATTGACATTAAACCCTGCACAGAAACAGGTAATCTGGCCCTTTGAGATTATACTGACCAGTAGGCACTCATTTGCACCTATAGTCTTTCTTCCACCATTTGGTAAAATGGTTCTTCAAGTAGAACAAAGGGATCCAAGAATACAGGTCCAAAATTCCTTGAAAGTGGTAGACAGGTTTGTAATGAGAGCTTTTGAAACTAAAAGCTTCATAACTACTGAGTACAGGAAACACACACAAAATACTGGAGGAACTCAGTAGGCCAGGCAGCACCTATGGAAAAAAAAAGTTTGCCCTGAGACCCTTCGGCAAGAGTTGGGATGCTATGTTGAAGTTGGGGAAAAAAATTTGGTGATGCCTAATTTGGGGAATTGTGTGCATTTCTGGTTCTTGTAAGCCGCACGCCCAATGGTTTTGTTATTGTTGCTGGTAACTTCAACCATGCTAACCTAAAAACAGTCCTGCCTAAATTCTATCAGCATGTGGACTTTGCTACCAAAGGAGAGAACACATTAGACCTGGTTTTTCCAGCATCCCTGGTGCATACATTGCTGCTACCCACCCTCACCTCCATTTCTCTGATCACTTGTCTGTTATGCTAATACTTGCATACTGACCAAAGGAGTTAAGGTAGTTCAAAGCAAGATAAAGGCCTGGCCAGAAGGAATATTATGGAACTGTTTTGAAAGCACAGATTGGAGCATGTTTATTCAGGCACCTACCTATGACGGTTACTTTAACATTAATGAATGTGTGAGATCTGTGACTGCCTACATAGAGAAGTACGTGATGCCACATGAGGACGTCACTGTTATTAGTCACATGTATGTGAGGGACACTCGGAAGCCATGGCTGACAGCAGAGGTTTGGGCATGGCTGAGAGATTATACTGCCTTCAGCTTGCGGGATAAGACAGCTCTCAGATCAGTAAGAGCTGCACTTTCCCACATCATCAGGAAGACAAAATGGGATGATTCACAGAGAATATCCTGCCATTTCTGTGACACTAGAGACATGAGGTGGATTTTGCAGGGCGTTCAGACTATAACAGACCATAACAAGTCCACTCTGCGTGTCAACAACAGTGATGCTTCGTTTCATTATAGGCTGAATGTCTTTTCCTCTTGGTTTGAGGCGTGGATCGATGTGCCAGTGAGGAGAGCCCACCCTTCTCGCAGTTGATGTGAGGAAGACCCTAGCCAGGGGCAACCCATGTAAAGCTGCCTGATAATATATCTAGTCTTGTGCAGCCCATTTAAGAAAGATTTTAACAGACATCTTCTCTCTGTGGAATAGTCCACTCTGCCCTCAGGATTCAAGGTGGACATCATCATCCCAGTACCCAGGAGATCGAAAGTAAGCTGTCTCAACCACTACTGTCCAGTGGAACTGACCTCAGCAATAATGAGTTTTTTGAGTGGCTGTTTACCGATCATATTAAATCCTATCTTCCTGCTATACTGGACCCTTTCCAGTCTGTTTATGCCTCAAATTAGTCCACTGATGATACATAGCTTCTGTACTCCACCCCATCCAGTCCCATCTGGAAAATAGAGCCCCATATGCCAGGAAGCTGTTTATCAACTTCAGCTTGGCATTTAATACAATCATCCTTCAGAAGCTGGTGGGTAAGCTGCCCTTGTCGGGTCTCAACATCTTTCTCCGTAAGTGGATCCTGGACTTCTTGACAGAAAGACCAGAGTCAGTACATGCTGGCACAGATATCTCCGGCTCTGTCACACTAAGCACTGGCAGTCCCCACGGTTTCCGATCATGCTGGACACAGCCAGATCCAACTCAAACCAAACACATCAATGGTTGGCCTCATCAACAATGATGACCAGGCGGCATACGGAGAGGAGGCAGAGAAGCTGGTAGGATGGTGCCAGCCCAACAGCTTGAGCCTCGGCATGGACAAGAACAAAAAGATTAGTGTGGACTTCAGGAAGGTGCAGGCTGACCACCCCTCACCGCACATACGTGGCTTCTGCAAGGAGAGTGTTAGGAGAACCATGATCTCATAACAGATGATTTCACCTAGTCCCTTAACACCACCTCTTTTGTCGAGAAAACACAGCAGCATCTCCACTTCCAGAGGAGATTGAGGCAGGTGAGGGTCCCCCCACCATTCTAAACTATTTTTGCAGGAGCACCTTTGGGAGTGACCTGACCAGGTGCATCGCCCTCTGGAGTTGCAAGGCATCTGACCACAAGTCCCTACAAAGGATTGCAAGGACTGCTGAGAGGATCCCCAAGCTCTCTCTTCCACCCATTAGAGATATTATTTTTAAAGCTATTATTAATGCTTTTTGAGATGGTGATTTAGATGCATATCATATTTTTTTTTTACTGAGTTAAGTATTGTATGTAATTAGTTTTTCTACAACAAGTGTATGGGACATTGGAAAAAAGTTGAATTTCCCCATGGGGATGAATAAAGTATCTATCTATCTAATCAGGAGCACTACATACACAGGGCCTCTAGCATTGTTAATAATCCCTCCCATCCATCCAACAATCTCTTTGACCCTCCACCATCAGGCCAGAGGTATCATAGCATTAGGACAAGAACTGCTGGATGGGAAACAGCTTCTTCCCTCTGGCCATGAGACGACTGACTTCCCTGCTACCAGCCCAGTCTCATCATGCATGAAGCACCAGTAGCGTTACACTGTTTACTTTTTAACCTGTGCCATAAGTGCAATTTGTTATTTGTTGATTAATCTGCGGCAGCATTACCTTATGTGTTGTGTGTGAGTTATGCATAGTGTGTTGTGCAACTTGGTTCGGAGGGACTTTGTTTCATTTGGTGGTATACATGTGTACGGTTGAATGCCAATAAACTTGAATTTTTGAACTTGAACTTGGTTACCTACCAACAGGAAAGATGTAAATAAGATTGAACGAGTACAGAGAAAATTTCAAAGGGAGTTGTCAAGACGAGGACATGATGAATCAAGAAAGGTTGAATAAGTTATGGCTTATTTCCTGAAGTGTAGGAGAGTGAGGGGACATTTGATGGAGATATACAAGATTATGAAGGGTATAGATAGGATGAATGTAAGCAAGCTTTTTCCACTGGGGTTGGGTGACACTACAACTAGAGGTCATAGGTTAAATGTGAAAGGAGAAATAATTTAGGGGACCTGAGGGGGAACTCTTTCACACATGGTGGTGATAGAGTGGAATGAGCTCCCAGTCGAAGTGGTGGATGTGGGCTCAATTGCAATATTTAAGGGACATTTGGATAGGTACATCAACGGGAGAGGTATTGAGGGCTATGATTCAGGTGAAACAACTGGAGAGGACTATGTAGAATACTCATTTGGTATGGACTAGATAGGCCAAGGGGCCTTTTTCTGTGCTGTAGTGTTTTATGAGTCAAAGTACTTGCAACTAGAGCCAAATATTGCCCCTGTTTTTGGTCTGGTGGCTGCTGTGCTATCTGTAGTTTGTTGTTTGAAACTGGGCCAGTTAATTAAATTAACATGTGCCTGTTGTATCCATGATGCTCATTGCAGAACAGAATCAGCGGAATGTACACACTGGATTTTGATGCTGCTGCTGTGTATCAGAATTATGGTGACACCAGTTGGGGCGAGGGCACGGAAGGAAGTTTGATTGGAATTTCAAACTAGCTGTGATGCTCTTAAATCCCTTCTAACATTCAACGGAGTCATAACCAATCTATACCTTATTCCATTTGCTCTCCTTGGTGCTGTCTCCAACAATAAACCGATCAATCTCCATCATGAATTTTCAATTTGACCTCCACCTTCAAAAGTATTTTTGTTATATTTATTCACAGGATATGGACATTGTTAAAAGGCCAATCACGACGGCTCATCTCTTGAATTGAGTTCAAAAGTGCAAATCAACAGACACAAATGGAGCTACAGATTGTGATTTTCATGCTGAATAGCAAATACTTTTCTGAGCATAGAACGTGGAACATGGGGGGCAGCGAGGTAGCTCAGTGGCTAGTGTAATGCTTTGCATTCCCTGCGACCCATGTTCAATTCCCACCGCTGTCTGTAAGGAGTTTGTACGTTCTCCCTGTGACAGCTCTGGGTTTACCTCAGGTTCACCTCTGGGTGCCAACATTTCCTCCCACTTTCCAAATACATACAGATTAGTAGGATAATTGGTCACATGGATGTAATTCAGTGGCACAAGATCTTTGGGCCAAAAGGACCTGTTTTCTGCACTGTATCTCTAAATAAGTACAATAAATAGAACAGTACAGCTCAGGAACAGACCCTCCGACCCACGGTATCGTGCCAAACTAATTAAGCGAGTAATCAAACTCCCACTAAACTAATCCCTTCTGCCTAGTGTACACAATGTCCATATCCTTCATTTCCTACACATTTTAAAGCCTCTCTGTCACATCTGCTTTCACCATCACGCCAGGGTGCACATTCCAGACACACACTGGTCTCTGTGTAAAGAAACCAGCCCTACACATCTCCTTTCTACTTTGTGCTCCTGCCTTAAATCACAGATAGTACATCACAGGTAAATCCCTCCCAACCATTGTGCACATCTACTGTACATGAAACGTTGCCGTAGGAAAGCGACATCCATCATTAAGGATCCTCACCAGACAGGCCATGATCTTTTCTCACTGCTGCCATCAGGTAGAAGGTACAAGTGCCTCAGGACTCGCACCACCACATTCAGCAACAGTTACTACCCCTCGACAATCAGGCTCTTGAACAAAAGAGAGTAACTGCACTCATTCTATTTTGGTGTTCCCACAACCAATAATCTCACTTTAAGGAATCTTTATCATGTTATTTCATGCTTTTATTATTTATTGCTATTTATTTATATTTGCATTTGCACAGTTTGTTGGCCACTGATCCTGTTTACAGTTACTGTTCTATAGATTTGCTAAGTTTACTGGCAGAAAAACATCTGAGGGTTGTATGTGGTGATGTGCATGTACTCTGATAATAAATTTTACTTTGAATGTTGAACTGCATGCCTGCTCTGAATTTGATTCTTTGATTTCTCTCCCAATTCCTCTTATGACCTTCCAATGAATACGCTCCTTGCTCTTGTGAGCCCATTTCCACCAAAATGCTCATCAACCCTATTGGAATTGCAAATGGTTTATCATTCTCACACGTACTGAGACACAATTAAAAGTTTTTGATTGCATGCCATCCAGGACGTATCGCTCCATCCGTAAGTACATCGTGGTAGTTAAAGAGGAAATCAGAATATCCAATATAATGTTAAAATTAAAGTCTAATGCCGATATGTGCATAGCTCCCTATTTTTCCTTTTCTTATTGTCAATATCCCCATTCCTCTTCTCAAAAACTTAATGCCTGCACCATGTAAACAGAGCATTTATTTTCCTTTTCCCCTTCAAAGTCTTGGAAATGTTGTAGATTCTCAAATCAGTGCTCATCCTTTTCTTCTATGTGTGACCGCAACACAGGAAATATTTCTTGCAACAACTTGGCTTTCTTTAACCACCCTTCTCTCTTATCATGCCACTTCTGTTTTCACCTCACAAACAAGAGAAAATCTGCAGATGCTGGAAATCCAAGAAACACACACAAATTGCTGGAGGAACTCAGCAGGCCAGGCAGCATCTATGGGAAAGAGTGCAGTCAACGTTTCATGCCGAGACTGTGTTGCTTCTGTTTTCACCTATTTAAAATCATCATTTTATCATCACAGTTTTATAGCGCGATGCCTTTACAGCTTAGGGCATTACCGAGTCTGGAGTTCAATCCTGGCACCACCTGTAAGGAGCTTGTACATTCTCCCTCATGACACATGTGTTTCCACTAGGTGTTCCACTTTCCTACACAGTCCGAAGACCTACTGGTTAGTAGGTTAATTGACCATTGAAAATTATCCTGTTATTTGGCTGGGGTTGAATAGCCTGGCAGTGTGATTTGCTGGGCCAGAAGGGCCTGCTCGATGCTGTATCTCAAAATAACATATATAAGAAATAAAAACACTCCCAATGAAGATCTTGGCCCAGAATTTCATCTGGCTGTTTGAATGTTTGACAGTTCATTCTCCTCCCTAAATGCTGCTGACCTACTGAGTTCCTCCAGTATTTTGTCTGTGCAGCTTAAGATTTTTAGCATTTGCAGTAACTCTTGTGGCATAACTTTGATTACCACCAGAGCACTCCGCCCCCCCCCACCCTCAAAGAACCATTCTTAACCTCCTCCTTGTGTTTAGCCTCTTTTGAATCTAATCTGAAAACAGTGATTGGACGGATTCTGATTACGCCATATACTCTGTGTTCACTTTATTAGGTACACACGTTAACGAAAATAATCCAATCAGCCAATCATGTGGCAGCAACCCAAAGCGTAAAAGCAAATGGCATGGTCAGGAGGCTCAGCTGTTGTTAAAACCAAACATCAGTCTGGGGAAAAATGTGATCTAAGTGACTTTGACCGTGGAATGATTGTGCCAGATGGGGTGGTTTGAGTATTTCAGAAACTGCTGATTTCCTGGGATTTTCACCCACAACAGTTTCAGAGTTTACGGAGAATGGAGCAAAAAACAAACAAAAACAAAACATCCAGTGAGTGGTAGTTCTCTCGGCAAAAACATTTTGTTAATGAGAGAGGTCAGAGGAAAGCAGCCGGACTGTGTCAAGCTGACAGGAAGTTAACAGCAACTCAAATAGCCACACATTACAACAGTGGTGTGCAGAAGAGCATCTCTGAATGCACAACATGTTGAACCTTGAAGTGGGTGGGCTACAGCAGCAGAAGACCTCGAACATAGACTCAGTGGGCACTTTTTCCAGTACAGGAGGTATCTAATAAAGTAGCCACTGAGTGTATGTCACTTCATCACCATTTCTCTTGACTGTTTGTTCCACAACCAATAACAGAATAGCAGCAAACAATAACTGAAGTAACTTACTCCAACTATACATCGATAAAACTCAAGCTTTTGTTCTTTGGAGGTACTTTATAAGAAAGAATTTGGTTTCTGTTTCCAGCACGTTTGATATAACTGGAATCATGTGGTGGGAAGAAGACAAGCCTGTGCACAAAACGGCTGAAAGACATGTGCCAGCTGCTGGAGTCATGTGCAGCTTAGTCATCTGTCAAATATTATGAACATTATGTATGTTTGTGGCATTCTATAATGAACAGATATATTTTATATTTCAAACATTTAAAATATTAGGTTAAGCATTTAAAATCAAAAGATTAGAAATCATTAACTGGTGAGTTGTGAGTGCATTGAATGCCCTGTTAGGGGCTGGTGATAGAGGCAAATATATTAGCGACATTATGAAAACTAGGCCAATAGATGTTAGAAAAATGGAGGGCTGTGTTGGAGGGAAGGGTGAGGTTGATTAGATCATAATACTGTAAGACATAGGAGCAGAATTAGGCCATTCAGCCCATCGAGTCTGCTCCACCATTCCACCATGGATGATTCCAAATCCCATTCAACCCCATACACTTGTTGTCTCACTGTATCCCTTGATGCCCCAACTAATCAGGAATCTATCAACTTTTGCTTTATATACCCACAGATTTGGCCTCCACTGCAGCCTGTGGCAGTGCATTCCACAGATTCACCACTCTTTGGCTAATAACATTCCTCTTTACTTCTGTTCTAAAAGGTCACCCCTCAATTTTGAGGCTGTGCCCTCTAGTTGTGGTACCCCCACCAGAGGGGACATCCATTGTATCTAGTCCTTTCAACCTTTGGTAGGTTTCAATGAGATCCCCACACATTTTTCTAAATTCCAGTAAGTACAGGCCCAAAGCTGCCAAATGCTCCTCATATGTTAACCTTTTCATTCCCAGTATCATCCTCGTGAACCTGCTCTGGTCTCTCTCAAATGACAATACATTCTTTCCGAGATAAGGGGCCCAAAGCTGTTGACAATACTCCAAGATCTTTCAGTAGGCCTGTACGTTGAAGGTAAATTCCATGTACTATGCTCTAACTTGATCATTTTGGAAAATATTTAATGTTATGAACATCTACTTTAGTTCAATCAGCTGCCCTCCTCCGTTGAAATCAATAAAACATGATTTCTAGTTCCAGGTCAAACCTGCTGCAAGATGTTTGGACAGTTTCCCCACATCTCTACAACTTCACAGTCCTTCTGTAGTCGCCTTTGGAGATCTTAAACTTGCTGATAATCAAGCTGTACTACAATAATACCTGAAACCCTTATCTTCCTATCTAACTGGCTAGTTAAGATTGTGTAGGATTAACTGTACAGCATCTCCTACTGAATGCTTAATGTTCACAACAGAGAAATGAGGTTTGCTAATTCATATCCAAAAATTAACATTTTTCCCACTGGCCTCTCTCAAAGGCATTCCACATTTAATACCGTTTATTACCAAATTATAGCAGAGAACATACTTACATTAATAACAGCTTTAGGGCACTTCAAAACAATTATCACTAAATTATGACCATTCATGAGTCACACAGAGATCCTCACAAGAAAGAAGAATGCAATTGCTCCAGTATTGTTTTAATGAGAGACACTTGCAGTCAGTGCAAGATTTCTGAATCTGCGTCAGTTGAATTCAAATGCGGGTTTCAGAATGGAAGCAGCCCCTTCAGCCCAAATCATCCATGCTGACCAAAGTACCTACCCAAGTTAGGCCAATTTGCCTGTGTTTGGCCCATGATAAGGTCAAAGTCAAAGCAAATTTGCTGGTGGCATCTGTCGGTCTCGAGAGACCATGGATCTGCGCCTGGAGTTTCCAGGTCACAGGCCTGGGCAGGGTTGTATGGGAGTCCGGCAGTTGCCCAAGCTGCAGGCCTTCCCCTCTCCACGCCACCGATGTCGTCCAAGGGAAGGGCAGTAGGACCCATGCAGCTTGGCACCAGTGACGTCGCAGAGCAATGTGTTGTTAAGTGCCTTGCTCAAGGACACAAATACGCTGCCTCAGCTGAGGCTCGAACCAGTGACCTTCAGGTTACTAGTCTGATGCCTTGCCCACTAGGCCACGTGCCAACACAAAGCAATTTTATTATCAAAGTATATATACGTCAGCATACACTATACTACCTTGAGTTTCATTTTCTTGCAGATATTCACAGTAGAACAAAGAAATACAATAGAATCAATGGAAAACTAAGACTGACAAACAATCAATGTGCAAAAGAAGCCAACCTGTGCAAATGCAATAAATAAATAAACAAACAAACAAACAAACAAATAAATAAATAGAGTCCATAGCTTGTGTAAATGAAGTTATCCACACTGATTCAGGAGCTTGATGGTTGAAAGGTGATAACTGTTCCTGAGTGCAGTGTTGTGGGACCACCTCCTTCCTGATGGCGGCAGCAAGAAGCGAGCATGGCCTGGATGGTGGGGGTCTTTGATGATGGATGCTGCTTTCTTCTGGCAGTGCTCCTTGTACAAAGTTTGTAGGTGTACTCAATGCTAAGGAGGACTTTGCCTTTGATGGACTGGGCTGTATGCACCACATATTGGAAGCTTTTCCATTCAACCTTTCCTGTCCATGTTTAGAAGCATATAAAACATTGCAATTGTTTCCACCTCCACCACTTCTACTGGAAATCTGTTCCATAAACCCACTCCATTCAGTATAAAATACTTAGCCCTCAAGACTGCATTAGATTTTACCACTTTAACCCTAAAATCTAGACTCTCCTACCTTGGGAAAAATGACTGAAACCATCTTGTGTATCTCAGCCCCTCATGATTTCACAACTCTTTCTCGGGTAACTTCCTTAATCTTCTGTACTGCAGGGACAAAGTCAAAGTCAAGGTTATTTTCATATGTAAGAAACCTACAGCAGCGTCACTGCCACGTTGCATCAGAGATACAGCATTCACGAGGAAGACATAAATTATGTAGAATTATACAAAAAAGAGCATAATTAGAGCAAAAAATAATAATACATTATAGTGACAAGCAGTCAAAATGGTCACAGATGTGTCGCTATACTGAGGTAATGACTGGTGTCGTGCAAGTTGATTCAAGAATCAGATGGTTGACAAAAGCAGCTGGTCTTGAACCTGATATTGGAAATTCTTTGAGCCTGGTGTTGTGGGACTTCATGTCACAGTGTGCACTGGCAATGACTGAACCAAGGTGTGGAGGAACAGCAGACTCCTATGTTGATATGGAAACAGGAGATTTTACATAAGGATATCAACAAAGCATCAGTGGCACAATCGAGAGACACCAGAAGACAAATCATTTTCAACACAAGCACTCCTGTTCTGGTTACCTCACCACAGGAATGATGCGGATACTATAGAGCGAGGGCAGAGGAGATTTACAAAGATGTTGCCTGGATTGAAGGGCGTACTTTATGAGAATAGGTTGACTGAACTTGGACTTTTCTCCTTGGAGCGACGGAGGATGAGAGGACCTGATAGAGGTGTATAAGATGATGAGGGGCATTGATCGTGTGGATAGTCAGAGGCTTTTTCCCAAGGCTGAAATGGCTAACAGGAGGGGGTATAGTTTTAAGGTGCTTGGAAATGGGTACCGAGGGGATGTCAGGGGTAAGTTTGGTGCATGGAATGCACTGCTGGCAGCAGAGGTGGAAGCGGATGCAATGGGGTCTTTTTAAGATCCTCTTAGAAAGGTACATGGAGCTTAGAAAAACAGAAGGCTATGCGCTAGGGAAATTCTAGGCAGTTTCCAGAGTAGATTACATGGTCGGCATAACACTGTGGGCGGAAGGGCCTATAATGTGCTGTGGATTTCTATGTTCTATCTTCCATGAACAGTGTTTAACAGGAGTCTACATTAAATAATCACAGAATATGGAATACTCATGCCAGTCACAAGTAACTTGACAAGATTAAATAGAAAGCACAAGGTCTTAACAACTGGAGTTGACAACAGTGCAGGTGCTTGGGAAACATAGAAGCCTAACACTCTATGGCATACCACAGAGGCCCACAGGGCTCATGATACTTCAGGCTTCTGTACTTCCTGCCCAATGGTAGCTGTGAGAAGATGGCATGGGGATCTTTGATGATAGATGTGTCCTTTTTAAGGCAGTGTTTCCTATGGATACAACCAGCAGTGTGGAGAGATGTGTCTGTGATGTATTGGGCAGAGTCCACCACTCTCTTCTGCTTCATACATTCCTGCATATTTGAATTGCCATACCAGATCAGAATACAACCAGTCACGATACTTTCAACAGTAACACAACAGATTTTGTAGATTTTGGAAATCTTGAGCAGCACATACAAAATTTTGCAGGAGCACAGAAGGTCACACAGCTTCTATGTGAGGGAATAAACATTCAACGTTTTGGGTCAAGACACTTTATTGGGACTGGAAAGGAAGAAGGCAGATACCAGAATAAGAAACTGGAGGGGGGAGGTGAAGGAGTACAAGGTGACAGGTGATGTGAGACCAGGTGAGGGGGTAAATGGGTGGGTGGAAGAGGGGGATGAAGTAAGAAGCTGGGAGGTTTCAACAGAAGATTTGCTGCACAAGGATGTGAGATGATGTGGTATATGTTAGAGTATTTCTGTGAGTGGACATGCGGTACTGTTTGTCGGGAAATATCAAATTAGAATGCAAATGCTGGAATAGGAGGAAAATGAGAAATGATGGAAGAACTCAGCAAGCAAGCTGCATCTATCGAAAATGAAGTTTCAACTTCACGAAGTTGAAGTTTGATGAGTCAGTTCTAAAGAAGGATCTTTGACTTGACATATTCACTGGTTTCTCTTTCCACAGATGCTGCCTGACTGGCTGAGTACTTCCAGTATTTCCGTATCTGTTCCAGAGTTTGTCAGGTTGATCTCATTAAGTCACTGGTCAACAATAAGCACTTTGTGAAAAGACCAAGAACCAGGCTATATCTTAGAATAGAATCAGAGCAAGAAATTGCAACAAGATTTTTTTTTAGCGTCTGTAAGATAACTTTTTTTATATAGTTCTCTATGCACTAATTCAATTCAGCAGAAACCATTCCTAGTATTTCTCCAAGAATAGAATGGAACATATTTATTTGGATTTGCCTGGGCTGTGATTATTTTCTTCAAAGCAAGGGAGATCGAGTGTGTGAGGGAAGAGTCAAATGATAAAACAGAAAATACTCTCAGTGTCCACTTTATTAGGTACCTCCTGCTACTCTTCAGCTCAAAACATCAATTCTTTATTCCTCTCCATAAGTGCTGCCTGACTTGCTGAGTTCCTTTAACATTTTGTATGTGTTGCTCTGGATTTCCAGCAACTGCAGAATTTCTCGTGTTCCATACACTGAACACTTTTTGGGTGGTTGTTATTTGAAAGGAGCTGCCAGAGGAAGTGGTTGAGGTAATTACATTAACAGCATTTGAAAGGTACTTGGACCAGCAGAAGGATTGCAAGAATTCAAAGGGGTATTAGCATGCATGGAGAAATGGGACTAGCTTAGATGGGGACCTTAGTCAACACCGGCCATTTGGGGTGAAGGGCCTCTTTCTCTGCTCTATGACTGTACACTCAATAGCCACTCTGATTAGGTACAGGAGTGGAACACAGTGTGGTCTTCTGTTGCTGTAGCCGATTCACTTCAATGCTTAGCATGCTGTGTGCTCAGAGATGCTCTTCTGCATACCACTGTTGTAACACATAGCGATTTGAGTTGCTGTAGCCTTCTTGCCAGCTTGAAACAGTCTGGCCATTCTCCTCCGACTTCTCTCATCAACAAGGTGCTTTTGTCCGCAGAAATGCTGCTCGCTGGATGTTTTCTGTTTTCGCACCATTCTTTGTAAACTCAAGAGACTGTTGTACATGAACATCCCAGGAGATCAGCAGTGTCTGAGATAATCAAACCCCCCTGTCTGGCAGCAGCAATTATTCCATGGTCAGCATCACTTAGATCACATTTCTTCCACATTCTGATGTTTGGTCTTAACAACAGCTGAACATCCTGAACATGTCTGCATGCTTTTATGCTTTGAGTTGCTGCCACATGATTGGCTGATTAGATATTTGCATTAATGAGCAGGTGTACCGGTGTACCTAATAAAATGGCCACCAAGTGTATGACTCAGCAACTTTAATATCAGTACCAGTTCTCATTGCCTCCGGCAGCTGTTTCCAAATATTGACTATCCAGACAGTGGTCGGTGTATGGAATGAGCTGCTAGGGCAGGTACATCAACAAACCATAGGAGGCAAAGGGCATTCCCTATTTCAGCGCCACCACCCCCAATCTCATGCACCCACCCCAACCTTACAGCAATCCTGCTCAGTGTCTCCACTGGGAGAAAGAAGTCCAAATGAATGCAAAGGAGGAGAATTTATTTGGATATTACTTCAGTGAAGCTGTCAAACTTCAAGCCTAAGATCACATTGGAGTCTGCAACTAGGAAAAAAATTGATTCCATATTCATGAAGAAAGAGCTGTATTTTTGCATCCCCTCTGGTGAACGGCAAACTCCAAGCACTAATCAATTATTCTGAATGAGCGCGACAGAGCAGTGTACTTCCACCAGAAATTACAGTGTAAATTATTAACACACTGCAGGAAATCCCTGAGCCTTATATCTTGTTAAAGATGTTTTCTTTTTATCACCATTGACTCTCTAAAGCTGCAAATGCAATTGCACACAATTATTGAACAAACATTTTCACATTTACTCAAGATGCATTTTCAATTATAGGAAAATGGGTGGTAAGACAGGGTTCAAAACAAGAACAGGATGGTTATTGATGTGTGGGTAGCACCTCAATACCTAGCAGCAACTTTAGTGGGAGATGAGCCAACCTGTTCAATATCTTCCTGAAGTAAAGAATCAACCACTTAAATGGAAAACTTTATATCCAAAGCTTGCAATATTTTATTGATGACTTTGTGAATCAATAGTTACACTCTTGGCTTGGTGTTAGTAGCTATTAAGTCAAACTTAAGGTGAACATAAACTCAGTGGCTACATTTTTTGGTGCACTGTACACCTAAGTTGGCCGTGGACGAACTCAAGTATGGAAGAAAACATCAAACTCGAATGGGTAAATAACAGTGGATACAGACAGACCAATTGTTCTTGCCATGAGTTTGAAAGAATGTCCGCTGCCATTCTGTGAAGCTGCTCTGCACCCTCCGTTTTGTGAACTGGTTTTTCTTGGCTGAATCGATGTTTCATAGTAGACACAATGATTCTTCAGGAAGTCTGCTGGACTAGAGATAATTTCCAAACATAGAAATATAGAAAACCTACAGCACAATACAAGCCCTTCGGCCCACAAAGATGTGTCGAACATGTTCCTACCTTAGAACTACCTAGGCTTTACCCATAGCCCTCTATTTTTCTAAGCTCCACGTAGCCATCCAGGAGTCTCTTAAAAGACCCTATCGTTTCTGCCTCTGCCACTACTGCCAGCAGCCCATTCCGCACACTCACCACTCTGTGCATAAAAACCTTACTCCTGGCATCTGCTCTGTACTTACTTTCAAGCACCTTAAAACTGTACCCTCTTGTGCTAGCCATTTCAACCCTGGGGAAAAGTCTCTGACTATCCACACGATCAATGCCTCATGAAGTTATTTGTGAGGTGTTCTTTGGTATGATATAACATGAAGGTTTGTCAATGGTGGGGTTTGCGTCTGCCCTGAGTGATCTGTGCTCTCAGTACCTACTTTATTAGGTACTCTGTATATCTGCTCATTACTGCAAATATCTAATTAGCCAATCATGTGATAGTAACTCAATGCATGAAATATGCAGATATAGTCAAGAGGTTCAGTTGTTGTTCAGACCAATCATCAGAAAGGGGAAGGAATGTGATCTATGTGACTTTGACTGTGAAATGATTGCTGGTGCCAGATGGGGTGGTTTGAGTATCTCAGAAACTGCTGATCTCCTGGGATTTCCACATACACCAGTCTCTAAAGTATGGGTTCCCAATCTTTTTTTATGTCATGGGTCAATACCATTAAGCAAGGGGTCTGTGGTCCACAGGTTGGAAACCACTGCTCTAGAGTTTACAGAGAATGGTGCAAAAACCAAAAAGACATACATTGAGTGGCAGCTGTATGGGCGAAAATGCTTTGTTAATGAGAGAGGTTGGAAGAGAATGGCCAGACTGCTTCAAGCTGACAGGAAGGTGATAGTAACTTTAAAAAAACACACATGGACAATAGTGGTTTGCAGAAGACCATCTCTGAACACACAACACATTGGACCTTGAAGTGGATGGACTACAGGAGCAGACCACAAACATACATTCAGTGGCCATATATTAGCTACTGGAGGTATCTAATAAAATGGCCGCTGAGTGCAAATACATGCTGGTATTTAAGTATCCATACTGTCTCTAACTTCATTTTTTCGATAATTCTTTTTGTTTCTATTTTTATTTGTTGGATATTGTACCCTGCCCTCAGCAAATTCGTAATACATGTAAATGTATATGGTGAATAAAGTTGATCCTTGATTCTTAAAAAAATATCAGGTAGAATAATTTTCATCAGCAGACATCTAGGATTAGAAACATTAGCACTGTTTCTCTTTCCACAGATGCTGCCTGGCCTGTTGAGATTTTCCAGCACATATTTTTTGTTTGAATTCCAGGTTTCCAGTTAGTGCAATTTCTTTATATATTTTCATCTGGGAAGGAAAATTGCACACATTTAATTATCTCCTTTTGAAAGTGAGAAATGCATGATACAATCCCAGTGTCTGAGAGGCTGAAAATTATAGTTTGAACAACAATCCCCGGGTAAAGGGGAAAAGAAATCGGCAATCAAGGAACACTCAGGCTGGAGGGACAACACCTTATATTCCATCTGGGTAGCTTCCAATCTGATGGCATGAACATCAATTGCTAGAATTTCTGGTAATGCCCCCCCCCCACCTTCGCCATTTCCCATCCCCTTTTCCCTCTCTCAGCTTATCCCCTTGCTTGCCCATTGCCTCCCTCACCCTTTTCTTTCTTCTATGGCCTTCTGTGTTCTCCTAAGAGATTCCAGCCCTGTATTTCTTTCACCAATCAACTTCCCAGCTCTTTCTTCATCCCTTCCCCTCCTAGTTTCACCTATCAACTTCTGTTTCTCCTTCCCCTTCCCCCCCACCTTTTAAATCTACTAATCATCTTCATCTTCTCCAGCCCTGCCGAAGGGTCTCGGCCAGAAACGTCGACAGTATTCTTTCACATAGATGCTGCCTGGCCTGCTGAATTCCTCCAGTATGTGTGTTGTTATCAGGGGACATCTTTCTTTCTCATTTTTTTTTGTAATTTGTGAGATACAACATGGTGACAGGACCTTCCAGCCCCACGAGACTGCACTGCCTTCTGCACTCATGTGACCAATTAACCTAGTAACCTGTATATCTTTGAAATGTAGAAAGAAACTGGAGCACTCAGAGGAAACTCACTCAGTAGGCATTGAACCCCAGTCAGCACACTGTAAAGCATCCCACTGCCATGTTCTATGTTCAAAAAAGGGGACCAAGTTAACGCAGCAGCTAGCATGATGCTATTACAGCTTGCGGTGTTAGAGTTCAGAGTTCATTTCCAACGCGGTGTTCCCGAGAGCACGTGAGTTTCCTCTGGGTGCTCGGGTTTCCTTTCACAGTCCAGACATGCGGTCAGTAGGTTAATTGGTCATTGTAAATTGCCCTATGATTAGGCTAGGGTTAAATATTGTGTGTGGGTTGCTGGGCTGTGGACCAGAAGAGCCAGTTCCACGATGTGCCACTAAATAATTAAATAAATAGACATTAGGAAAGCATTCTCCATTCAGGATGAAAATTAGAATCTGTAGCTCCTGATCATAATCATCATATGCTTATGCTTAGAAGTAAAAGCACTGTATTGCACAGATGATTTCAATAAACAGGAACTCCTCATCCCCAATGGCTGCCAGTTTTGGGTCTATTGAAGCTGTCAAGGCTGACAAATGTTTTTTTGCATAAGTGGAAACAAGGGACAGTAGACTGTCAGATACAGATCAACCACGGCTTAAATGAAACGTGCAGTAAACCCAAGAGGCTGAATGGCCTGTTTTAGTCACACAAGCAGGCAGTGTACAAAACCGATCTGCCCTGTAGGGGTTGCTGTTGGACCCAATTGATTTTAAGGTATTTAAAGGTTATTTCAAGCAGTCATTATATATTATGCACACATTTATGAATAAATAAAACAGTATTTTGGTTTTACATAATTTCATCTTACAATAGCTCTTAATTCCCCTTCAGAAAATGACTGCAATTTAAGTAAATCATCTGCTCAAGCTTCTATCAGTAATTAATTTTAAGCAATGTAGCTGGACTTTGCATCAATAAACTATAGTTCCCGTGATAGGCCCATTTATAATTAATATCCGATGCTTTCTTAAGAAGCAGTTTTCATCTTGTTTAAATGCCTTGAGGTGTCATTTTGTTTTAATCAGTTGGCTTTTGAATAATATTATAAATTATCTGATTAATATTTAATATTCATTAGGCATATGCCCCTCTCCTTAAAACTGTCACCGAAATAGATTACAAGCATATTAAATATGTCACTCCATCTTGGATATCAGCACAGGAGCTAAAGCATCTAAAGACACAATGAAACAAGTGATAATCTTTAAATTCTTTAACTCAAAGTGTAAGAGCGAAATCTCCAATAGGAAGGTCGTACTTATTACATATTTCATCCTCAAGGTATCTCACAGAACATCAGGGAGAAGTTTGATTTTTTAAAGACTTATTTATGTGTTTTCAGAATTGTAGGCTTCATTCAACTTTTGTTCTTCTTTTCCTTCTATATCTTACAAAGCCAAAGGCCAAAGTAAATTTATTATCAAAGAACATATATACTACTCCGATATTCATTTTCTTGCAGGCATTCATAGTAGAACAAAGAAATACAATAGAATCAATGAAAAGCTACACATAAACAAGGACTGACAAACAACCTGTGTGCAAAAGAAGTCAATCTGTGATAATAAATTTACTTTGAACTTTGAACTAAGCTTGTACAGCCCATTGTCAAACTACACACAAAGAATGACAATCAACGTGCAAAAGAAGACAAACTGCAAATACAAAACAAAAAGATACAGTACAGCACAAAAGTCTTTGGCACATAGATATAGTTAGGATGCCTAAGAATTTTGCACAGTATTGCATTTGACAACATGAAGCAGAGAGTGAGGTTCTGAATCCAATGGAGCAAAGGATGTTGGGAATAGCAAGGTTGGAGTGCCTTGGGCTGGGTGTAGTAGTAGGCATCCGTGAGTCTCGTGAGACCATGGATTTGCACCTTGGAAGGTTTCCAGGGCGCCGGCCTGGGCAGGGTTGTATGGGAGACCGGCAGTTGCCCCAAGCTGCAAGCCTTCCCCTCTCCATGACACTGATGTTGTCCAAGGGAAGGGCACTAGGACCCAAGCAGCTTGGCACCGGTGACATTGCAGAGCAATGTGTTGTTAAGTGCCTTGCTCAAGGAGGCTCAAACCAGTGACCTTCAGATCACTAGACCGATGCCTTATCCACTAGGCCACGCGCTAACACGGGAGGGGTGTGGGACAGGTGAAAAGAAGGCATGCCAGGAGGGAGGGGTTCCCAAAAATGCAGACACTCCTGACCCTGATTCACCAGTCAAGGACATTTGATTGTAAACAACTGGTTTATTGATCTTTACATTGTCTCCGAGGTGCTTCATGTTTCCTCACCTCTCCCTTCCCATTTTCCCAAACATGATTTCCCTCTCCCTTTCTTGTGGCAGCGCTCCTCGTAGACATGCTCGATGGTGGGGAGTGCTTTCCCTGTGATAGCTGTATCCACCAGTTTTTGTGGGAGTCTCCCTTCTTGGGCATTGTTGTTTCCCTACCAGGCCATGATAAACCAGTCAGGAAACTTTCCACTGTGCACTTACGGAGTCATGGGATATAGGGAGAAGGCAGGAATGGGGTATTGATTGTACATGATCAGCCATGATCACAGTGACTGACGGTGCTGGCTCGAAGGGCCAAATGGCCTACTCCTGCACTTATTATCTATTGTCTATTGTCTTACAAGTGCTGGTCAAGTTTTTAGATGTCATGCTGAATTTGTGTAAACTTCTAAGAAAGCAGAGACCTTCTTTGTAATTGTACTTATGTGCAGATCCTTAAGGGGTTCCTGACATTTTTTATATCTGGTTGAGAATCGCTGATATGATCTGATAAATTATTCTGCTTCTTCTCAGTAGCTACCTGACCTACTGGGTATTTTCAGTATTTTTTAGCTTTGTTCTTTTTTTGTTTAATTCTGATTCTGATTTCTCAGAGCTAAAAATAACAATGACACAAAAAACACACACACAAAATGCTGGAGGAACTCAGCAAGTCGTGCAGCATTTTATGGTGGGGAATAAACAGTCAATGTTTTGGACAAAGACGCTTCATCAGAACTGGAAAGGAAAGAGGAAAGAAGCCAGGTTGAATAGGTGGAGAGAGAGAAGGTGTACAAGCTGGTAGATGATAGGTGAAGGCAGGTGAGGCAAAGGTGTGTGGGTGGGGTTGGGCTTATGAAGTGAAAAGCTGGGAGGTGATAGATGGAAAAGATAAAGGGCTGAAGCATCTCTACCATTTCTATCCCTTATATTGATTGATTATGTCACTTGATAGGTTGAGAGTGTGTGAACTTACCTTGATCAGGATCTCAAACCCAGCCTGAGCATGAAAACAGTTCCACGCTTGATAGCTGCACTTGCCATTGTTATAAGTGTAATAACTGGTCTATTTGAGGATGATACACCAAATATTGATTAGGGACAAAAGATAAGTAGAGAATTACTGAACACATCAACCTAACAATGATTAAATACTAGATCAAGCCAGCATGGCACAACATTGTCTAAGATAAATGCTGTTTTTAAATATTCACCTAATCGTTTAGTTGGTCCCATTGAGGCCAGGAAGGGAAATCTGGATCTACATCTATAGTTCATTTACCTTTGTGGATACATGGTACTTCAGCAATTTTCTACTCTGGCTGTAATTTATTTATGGGTATCTCCACAGAATCCCCCAAACTCTTTGACAGAGCACAGCTTGTGACTCACTGTGTATACCTGTTATTCCATAGATATAAACCACTGGAACTCTTAATTGAATCTAAGCTGCAGCTCACTCCCCAGGCACATCAGAAACAGCAGAATTGAGCCCTTCAGCCCATTGAGTCTGCTCTGTCATGCCATCATGGAGGGTTTACTAGCCTTCTCAAGACCATTTTCCTGCCTTCTCCCTTTGACAAGCTAACTAATCAAGAACTTGTTAACCACCTCTTCCAAACCACCTTTGTTAACCACTTCGCCTCAACAGCTGTCTGTGGAATTGAATTCCATAGATTCACTACCCGGAACCATTTGATTGACTCACTCAACCTATTTTCATAAGGCACACTCTCCAATCCAGGCAACATCCTTATAAGTCTCCTCTGCACTCTTTCTATAGTATTCACATCTTTCCTGTAGTGAGGTGACCAGAACTGAACACAGTACTCCAAGTGAGGTCTAACCAAGGTCTCATATAACTATAACATTAACTCATGTTTCTTGAACTCAATCCCATGGTTGATGATTGCCAACACGCCATATGCTTCTTAACAATGATGTCAACCTGCGCAGCAGCTCTGGGTGTCTATGGACACGGACCCTAAGATCTCTTGGATCCTCCACATTGCTAAGCATCTTACCAATAATATTATATTCTGCCTTCAAATTTGACCTTCCATTAAAACCACTTCACACTTATCCGGGTAGAACTTCAAACCCAGAAGTAAATGGTGGTAGGTGATAGGTGAAACCAGGAGAAGCAGAAGGACAAAGTAAAGAGCTGGGAAGTTGGTGAAAGAGATAAAGGGCTGGAGAAAGTAGAATCTGATAGAAGAGGGTAGAAGACCATGGATGAAAGGGAAGTGGGAGGAAAACCAAAGGGAGGTGATGTGCAGGTAAGGAGATAAAGTGCGAGAGGGGGAACAGGAATGGGGGAATAGTGAAGGTGGGGAAAATTACCTGGTTGGAGGCTACACAGATGGACTGTGTTATTGCTCATCCAACCTGAGTGTGGCCTCAGTGCAGATGTAGAGAATGTTAGTAGGTTAATTGGCCACATGGTTTCCTCAAGGGAAAATCCTGCCTAATAATTCTGTTGGAATTCTTTGAAGAAATAACAAGCAGGATAGACAAACGAGAATCAGTTGATGTTGTGTACTTGGATTCTCAGAAGGCCTTTGACCATGTGAGGCTGCTTAACAAGCTACAAGCCCATGGTATTTCAGGAAAGACTGTAGCATGGATAAAGCAGTGGCTGATTGGCAGGAGGCAAAGAGTGGGAATAAAGAGAGCATTTTCTGAGTCACTGCCAGAGACCAGTGGCTTTTCACAGGGGTCTGTGTTGGGACCAAGCTTTATGTTATATGTCAGTGATTTGGATGATGGAATTGATGGCTTTGTTAGAAAGTTTGCAGACAATATTAAGGGACAGGTAGTTTTGAAGAAGCAGAGAGGCTACAGAAGGATTTAGACAGATTAGGAGAATGAGCAAATAAACGGCAGATGGAATATAGTGTCAGGAAATGTATGGTCATGAACTTTGTTAGAAGAAATGAAAGGATTGGCTATTTTCAAAATGGAGAGAAAAAAAGTAAAGTGCCAAAAGACTTTGGAGTCCTTGTGCAGGATTCCCTAAAGGTTAATTTGCAGTTTGAGTCTGTGTTGAGGAAGGCAAATGCAATGTTAGCATTCATTTCAAGAGGACTAGAATATAAAAGCAAGGATGTAATGTTGAGACTTTATAAAGCACTGGTGAGGCCTCACTTGGAGTATTGTGAGCAGGTTTGGGTGCCTTATCTTGGAAGAAAGGATGTGCTGAAACTAGTGAGGGTACAAAGGAGGTTCATGAAAATGATTTCAGGATTGAATGGCTTATCATATGAAGAGAGCCTATATTCTTTAGCAATCAGAAGAATGAGGTGTGAGCTCTTTGGCGAAAGGCTGTGATAGACTGGATGTGGAGAGAATTTTTCCTATGGTGGGAGAGTCTAAGGTCAAAGGACACAGCCTCAAAATAGGGTGATGTCCTTTTAGAATGGAGATGAGGATAAATTTCATTAGCCAAAGGGTGGTGAATCTGTAGAATTCTTTGCTACAGGCAGCTGTGGAGTTCAAGTCTTTATGTATAGTTAAGGCAGAGATTGATAGATTCTTGATTGGTCAGGGCATGAAGCGGTGCGGGGTAAAGGCAAGAGATTGGGGGTGAGAGGAAAATTGGATCAATCATGATTAAATGGTGGAGCAGACTCAATGCGCCAAATGGCCTAATTTTGCTCCTATATCTTGTGGTCTTATGTTCTTATTACAGAATGTCTCTGGTGCTTCCCGCTCCCTCCCCTCTCACTTCCCCTTTTCCCAACCATGATTCCCCTCTCCCTGCCTCTTCCCACCCTCAGTCCACAATAAAGACCCATATCAAAATCAGGTTTATCATTACTCACATATGTCATTAACCTTTTTTGCGATAGCAGTACAGTGCAATACATAAAATTACTACAGCACTCTGCAAATGTTTTAGGCACCTTTGCTATATATTATATAGCTACTGTATATCTTAGTTTGCAATGAGATCAGAAAGGAGGTTAGATGCCACATAGTCTGCCATTTATCTGATTTTTGTGGATACATCCTGCTTGAGCAATATTCTAATCAGCTTGTAACCATTTCAATGGTATTTCTAAAACCACAAAAAGAAACCCTGAACCTCCCACTTGGATTACGGTCTACAATATATAAACGCCCAAATCTTATCTGAGCCCTGTTTTTTGGAAAGGATGTGCTGGCATTCGAAAAGATCTAGAGCAGAGTCTCCTAACCTGAAGTCCACAGACCCCTTGCTTAATGGTTTTGGAGCATGGCATAAAAAAGGTTGGGACCCCTGGTCTCAAGGACACCAAGTTCATGAAAATCACGCTGGGACTGAAGGAGTTAATATATGAGGAATGCTTGATGTCTTTGGGCCTGTACTCACTGGAATTTAGAAGAACCAAGGGGGAATCTCATTGAAATCTATCAGATATTGAAAGACTAGACAGAGGATAGTAGAAATCACAAAAAAGGCTAGTAGAGAGGATGTTTTGTATAGTAGGGGAGTCTAGAACCAGAAGACGCAGCCTCAGAATAGAACATCCCTTCAGTACAGTGATGAGTAGGAATTTCTTCAGCTAGAGGGTGGTGAATCTGTGCAATTCATTGCCACAGATGGCAGTACAGGCCAAGTCAGTGGGTATATTTAAAGCAGAGCTTGATAGGCTCTTGATTGGTAAGGACATCAAAGGTTATGAGCAGAAGGCAGGAGAGTGATGTTGAAAGGAATAAATCAGCCGTGATAGAATAGCGAAGCATTTCAGTGGGCTGGAGGACCTAATTCTGCTGCTATGTTTTTTTTAGTTTCATGGACTTATGATTGGATTCCATCTTGTATCGTGCTCCTCTGTTCTTGTTATTCAATGCATAAACCTCTGAGATTCCCTATTTGAATCCAGCCTCTAACCCATTCCCCAGCATCTACATAAAAATCCCCGAACACCCTCAGCTGGAACCCTGTCCGTCGGTCAGAGCTGAATATCTGGTACTTAGCACCCGATCCTACTGCTTACCTGGAAGCACAGAGTGCTGTGGAGTGTAGGTCTTCATTACTCCTATCTGGTTCATTGCCTTAGCTGCATCCTGTACTCACGACAGCTTCTTTATCTCATGTTGAGGTAATCTTGTCTTCTCTGATGTCAGTGAACTCAGGAGCAAGGTGAAGTGGATCAGTCTTCACGCCGGCCGGAGAGACTCTCTGTTGTGTTTTGCGCCAGGACAATTGCACTAAATGGGAAGACATCAAAGTCAAAGTCCTGTCCCGAGCCTTTGTGTCTCATCAGGCAGGTGCTTATGCCCCCCCAGATAGGATGCCAGTCTATCGTGAGGTTGATGCCCAGCATTTTTTTTTGCCGGTACCCATTTTCCATTTTTGAGGATTGTGTGCCTTGTTCAAGGACACACGCTGCCTTGGCTGGGCTCGAACTCATGACCTTCAGGTCACTAGTTGAACTCCCTAACCACTTGGCCACGCGCCACACAAATGGGAAGACATGGAACAGACGCAATCTCACTGACTCGCTACTCGAGCTTGAATCACCTGGACAATAACAACACCAATTTTAGGCTGCTGTTTGTTGATTACAGCTCAGCATACCTTCAGGACTAATCAACAAGCCCCAAAGCTTGGGCCTCTATACCTCCCTCAGCCACTGATCCTTGACTTCCTTATTGGGAGACTACAGTCAGTGCAGATCAGAAATAACATCTCCTCACTGACAGTCAACACTGGCACACCTCAAGGGTGTGTAGCTAACCCACTGCAGTGCTCTCTCTACACTCATAACCATGTGGATAGGCACAGCACAAGCACCATCTAAAAATTTGCCAATGACACAAGGGTTAGTCGAATCTCAGATGGTTGCGAGGAGACTACTGCTGTGAGATAGGCCTGCTACAATTTGCCTAATGCCACAATAAGTCTACAGTAGATGCAATCTCACAGGCTCTCCACTCAACCTTGGGTCACCCAGACAGTAGTAATATTTATGGCAGGCAACCATTTATTGACTAACAGCTTAACGTGATCATATCCTCAGTTGTAATCAGAAAACTCCAAACCAGGCCTCTATACCTCTGCACTGTCTCTGAAAGATCACAGACAGTGCAAATCAGGAACAACACCTGTTCCTCACTGATGATCAACACTGGCATGCTCACTCCTCTACCCAGGATATGCCCTCTTCTCATTGCTATCATCAAAGAGGAGGTACAGGTCCCTGAAGACACACACTCAATGCTTTAGGAACAGTTTCTTCCTCATCAGATTTCTGAATAGATGTCTGCTACCTCAATATTTTGCTCTTGTTTTGCACTGTGTATTTAATTTACTTTTAAAAATGTATTTCTTTTTGTGATTTATAGTTTTTTTTAATTAAGCATTGCAATGTACTGCTGCTGTAAAACAATATATTTCATGAATCATGCCAGTGATTCTGATTCTGAGATCTGGCAGCACAAACAACAGTATCCATGACATTTAGTGAGCGATTGTCTGCAACACAATTATCCGCCACCACAATAGCCTGGTAGATCCCTCACTTTATATAGCTAGGAAATCTCACCTCCAAGAGGACTACAACCTTGTCATAGGGTTTGGAGTCTTGCATGCCTCAGTGACCTGGAGAGGTATGTTGGCTGGAGTCAGGGCTTTATGCTTTGTTTGGCTCTTGGTAGGGTCACCCATGCCAAACAGGTGAAAGGGTAGAGGCCAGATGAAGAGTGGCCCACCGGTCCTCCAGGTTCGGGAGTTCAGCTCAGGGCTAACAACACTGACTAGTAGGAAACAGCAATGGAGGTTCCTTCTACATCTGAGTCACCATCCGGGACCTGCATGACTGACAGTAGTGAAAAGCAAGAGGAAGTTGTTGAAGGAAGCCCTGAACACCACCAGAGATGGAGGACCTTCATTGCTACCCTGAACACCAACAGCATAACAGGCAATCTCAGCACAAGTTCAATGGAGACTTTCTGTTGGTAACAGCACTGTGCATATCCAAAGATGATGAGCCAGCAAAGTAAAGTTGAGTTTAACAGGCTCTGGCCTGTACTCTCTGGAGTTTAGAAAAATGATGGGGGGATCTCATTGAAACCTATTGAATATCAAAAAGCCTAGATAGAGTGGATGTGAGAGGATGTTTCCTAAAATGGGGGAGTCTAGGACCAGAGACCACAGTCTCAGAATAGAACAGAGAACATTGTCAGTTAATTAATGCACTAACAGTTTCTTCCCCCCAAGCCATCAGACTCCTCAATACCCAGAGTCTAGACTGATATCTGCGTTATTTATTATTATATTGAAATCTGTCCTCTACTGTGCCTATTGTCTTGTTTATTAATTAATTATTGTACTGCCCTGCACTGTTTTGTGTACTTTATGTGGTCCTGTGTAGGTCTGTATTCTAGTGCAGTTGTTGTGTTGTTTTACATAGTCGAGTGTAGCCTTGAGTTGTCTCACATAGTCTAGTGTAGTTTGGTGTTGTTTCATGTAGCACCAGGGTCCTGGAGGAATGTTGTTTCATTTTCACTGTGTACTGTACCAGCAGTTTATGGTTGAAATGACAATAAAAAGCGACTTGACTTGACCTAACTTGACCAAATGTTGAAATTGACCTGGCATCCACCACTTCCTCTGGTGGTTTGTTCCACTCTTTCACCACCCTCTGAATGTAGAAGTTTTCCCTCAGATTCCCCTTAAATGTTTCATCTTTCGTCCTTAAACTGTGACCTCTCGTTCTAGTTTCACCCAACCTCAGTAGATCAAAGCTGTTCTGTCCTGTCTGCTTAAGCATAAATGGTGATGGACAATTACCATTCATTACTAACAGGAGGGGGGGCACTTCAGTGCTCTTCCATCTTCAGTGCTTGCAGGACCAAGTATGTATGTGCTGTATAAGCTAAGCTATCATTTAACTTGTGGGTCAGATAGAATCAGAGTCATAGGGCACTAACTGGCCCATGGGTGTCCATCATCAGGGACCCCCTCCACCCAGGCCTTGCTTTTTTCTTGCTGCTGCCACCAGGAAGGAGGTACAAGAGCCTCAAACCTCACACCACCAGGTTCAGGGACAGCTGATACCTGTCAACCATCAAGATCTTGAAACAGTGGGGATAACTTCACTCACTCCATCATTAAAATGTTCCCACAAGTTGGTGTGGTTTTTCACTGATTCCATTATGGTTATTATTCTATTATGGAATAATTCAATATGTCCACAAGAAAATTCATCTCTTGGTGATATGTATTTACATGGTGATATATATGTACTTTGATAATAAATTGACTTCGAACTTTGAAATTTGAATTTCAAAACTGTTGCATTCACAGTCGTTCTTAGGCAGAATCTCCAAAGCAATCGGGCTGATCAATACCTCCAACATCAACTGATCCCGCCACCCCTCACCACCACTACACTCATATCAGCCTCTCATTTCTGTGCCCTTCATCCCCTATGCACTGCCACTTTATTCTGAGACTCCATAACTTGTACCTGAACTGACAGTCTCCTACCGTTTCATGTGCCCTGTTGCTACCTACTCTTGCCAAGAGTAAACTGGTCACTTTATCATTTCCTATCAGAGTCACCTCATGTTTGGATACTCCTGCCCCTAGTGTCACTTTATCTTCAAAGATCAAAGTGCATCTATTGTCAAAGTATGTATATGTTAACCTTGAGATTTATCTCCTTACAGGCAATCGCAAATCAAAGAAACCGAAAAGAACCCATAAAAAAAGACGACCGTCTAGCACCCAGGGAAAGAGAGAGAGTAAAAAAAAAATCACGTAATTAATAAAAGTAAGCAAATAGCATTCATAGCAAAAGTGAGTCCACAGACACAAAGCTCAGCACAGCCAGAGCAGGCCACAGCCTTAGCCTCAGTTCAGTGCAGAGCAGAGTAATGTACAATTCATATAATCAGTCCATGGAAATAATCCAATCTTATGTACTGTATATATGGCCACACCCAAACAACTACTTGTAGATTGTGTTTATTGGATTGCTTTTATATTTATATTTATTATGTTTTTATTAATACTTGTGTTTTTTAAGCTGCACTGGATGCGGAGTAACAATAATTTTGTTTTGCCTTACAGTTGTGTACCGAAGAATGACAATAAACAATCTTGAAGCGCTGCATGTACCTGGACTTTCTCCTGAGATGCTAGTCCACTCCAACAGAATGTGCCAAATCAGTGCCAGGAAGGGCAAGGGGAGCAAGTGCTTGAGGAACACCATCACTTGCAGGTTCCGCTTCAAGGTCACCCAAAATCTGACTTGGTAAAACATTGCCATTCTTTCATCATCACTGTATGTAATCAAAGAACTAAATCGACAACAGCACTTCAAGAGTACATATATGCAAAGGACTACCGTGACAATTCAGGTTGAGAGCTAAACATGGAACCAAAGTGATAAAGAAGGAATGCAGCCAACTTCCCTTCATCGGCCAGGCATTGAATTTTAAAATTGGAAAATCATGTTGCAGATGTATGTTTGGCCACACTTGGAGTACTGTGTTCAATTCTCATCACTGCCCTATAAGAGACCATATAGAGATTCACCAAGACGTTGCCTGGAATTGAGTACGTTACATATAAGGAGAGGTTGGGCCAGCTTGGATTGTTTTCTCTGGAGCATCAGAGGCTGAAGGGGCAACCTGACAGACCTTTATATTTATTAAGGTACAGTGCAGAATAGGCCATAGAAGCATACAAACCCCATTTCCAGAAAAGTTGGGATATTTTCCAAAATGCAATAAAAACAAAAATCTGTGATATGTTAATTCACGTGAACCCTTATTTAACTGTCAAAAGTACAAAGAAAAGATTTTTAATAGTTTTACTGACCAACTTAATTGTATTTTGTAAATATACACAAATTTAGAATTTGATGGCTGCAACACACTCAACAAAAGTTGGGACAGAGTTAAAATAAGATTGAAAAGTGCACAGAATATTCAAGTAACACCGGTTTGGAAGACTCCACATTAAGCAGGCTAATTGGTAGCAGGTGAGGTATCATGACTGGGTATAAAAGTAGTGTCTATCAAAGGCTCAGTCTTTGCAAGCAAGAATGAGTCGTGGCTCACCCCTTTGTGCCAAAATTCATGAGAATTGTCAATCAGTTCAAAAGGAACATTTCCCAACGCAAGATTGCAGAGAATTTAGGTCTTTCAACATCTACAGTACATAATATTGTGAAAAGATTCAGAGAATCCAGAGACATCTCAGTGCGTAAAGGGCAAGGTCGGAAACCACTGTTGAATGCGCGTGATCTTCGAGCCCTCAGGCGGCACTGCCTAAGAAACCATCAAGCTACTGTGCCAATTATAGCCACCTGGGCTCGGGAGTACTTCGGAAAATCATTGTCACTTAACACAGTCCGTCGCTGCATCCAGAAATGCAACTTGAAACTGTATTATGCAAGGAGGAATCCATACATCAACTCTATGCAGAAACGTCAGCAAGTTCTCTGGGCCCGAGCTCATCTCAGATGGACCGAAAGACTGTGGAACCGTGTGCTGTGGTCAGATGAGTCCACGTTTCATCTAGTTTTCGGAACAAACTGGCGTCGAGTTCTCCGTGCCAAAGATGAAAACGACCATCCTGATTCTTATCAGCGAAAGGTGCAAAAACCAGCATCTGTGATGGTATGGGGGTGCATCAGTGCCCACAGCATGGGTGAGTTACATTTATGTGAAGGTACCATTGACTCTGAGGCTTATATTAGGATTTTAGAGAGACATATGTTGCCATCACGGCGACATCTCTTCCTGGGATGTCCATGCTTACTTCAGCAGGACAATGCCAGACCACATTCTGCATGGGCTACAACAGCGTGGCTTTGTAGACACAGAGTGCGTGTGCTTGACTGGCCTGCTGCCAGTCCAGATCTATCTCCTATTGAAAATGTATGGCGCATCATGAAGAGGAGAATCAGACAACAGAGACCACGGGCTGTTGAGCAGCTGAAGTCTTATATCAAGCAAGAATGGACAAAATTTCCAATTGCAAATCTACTACAATTAGCATCCTCAGTTCCAAAACGATTAAAAAGTGTTATTAAAAGGAAAGGTGATGTAACACAATGGTAAACATGCCTCTGTCCCAACTTTTGTTGACGTGTGTTGCAGCCATCAAATTCTAAATTTGTGTATATTTATAAAATACAATTAAGTTGGTCAGTAAAACTACTGAAAATCTTTTCTTTGTGCTTTTGCCAGTTAAATAAAGGTTCACGTGAATTAACATATCACATTTTTGTTTTTATTGCATTTTGGAAAATTTCCCAACTTTTCTGGAAATGGGGTTTGTAGAAACATAGAAAACTTACAGCACAATACAGGCCCTTCGACTCACAGAGTTGTGCCAAACATGTCCCTACCTTAGAAATTACTAGGCTTACCCATAACCATTTATTTTTCTAAGCTCCATGTCTTAGAAAAGTCTCTTAAAAGACCCTATTGTCTCCACCTCCACCACTGTTGCTGGCAGCCCATTCCACACACTCACCACTCTCTGTGTTAAAAAACTTACCCCTGACATCTCCTCTGTACCTACTCTCCAGCACCTCAAACCTGTGTCCTCTTGTGGCAACCATTTCACCCTGGGAAAAAGCCTCTGATTATCCACACGCCTCTCATCATCTTATACACCTCTATCAGGTCACCTCTCATCCTGTTGCTCCAAGGAGAAAAGGCCGAGTTTACTCAACCTGTTTTCATAAGGCATGCTCCCCAATCCAGGCAACATCCTTGTAAATCTCCTCTGCACCCTTTCTATGGCTTCCACATCCTTCCTGTAGTGCGGCGACCAGAACTGAGCACAATACTCCAAATGGGGTTTAACCAGGGTCCTATATAACTGCAGCATTACCCCTTGGCTCCTAAATACAATTCCACGATTGATGAAGGCCAATACACAGTACGCCTTCTTAACCACAGAGTCAACCTGCGCAGCTGCTTTGAGCGCCCTATCGACTTGGACACCAAGATCCCTCTGATCCTCCACACTGCCAAGAGTCTTACTATTAATACTATATTCTGCCACCATATTTGATCCTACCAAAATGAACTACTTCACACTTATCTGGGTTGAACTCCATCTGCCACTTCTCAGTCCAGTTTTGCATCCTATCGATGTCCCGCTGTAACCTCTGACAGCCCTCCACATTATCCACAACACCTCTAACCTTTGTGTCATCAGCAAACTTACTAACCCATCCCTCCACTTCCTCATCCAGGTCATTTATAAAAATCACAAAGAATAAGGGTCCCAGAACAGATCCCTGAGGCACCCCACTGGTCACCGACCTCCATGCAGAATATGACCCGTCTACAACCACTCTTTGCCTTCTGTAGGCAAGCTAGTTCTGATCCCTTTGGGCCCTTCAAGTCCTGCTGCCCTGATGTAATGCTAGCCTAATCACAGGACAACTTTCAATGACTAATTCACCTACTAACTGGTATGTCTTTGCACTGTGGGAGGAAACCTACGTGATCACGGAGTGAACATACAAACTCCTTGCAGGCAGCGGCAGGAATTAAACCCGAGTCGCTTGTACTGTAAAGCATTGTGCTAACCACTACACTACCCTGCCACCCATTTAGAAACTTTTGTTTATATAGTTCTGAAAAGCATAGACAGGATAGACAAGACCCTTTTTCCCAGGGCAGAAATGTCAATGCTTGAAGGTGTAACTTTCATGTTACCGGAATAGTTTTAAGGTGTTTAAAGGAGATTTGTGAGGTGGGTTTTTTTGCGTAGAGAATGGAAGGTGCCTGGAATGAAATACCAGAGAAAATAGTAGAAGCAAACACTTTTGCCCACAGAACTACGGCTCACTGGATACTTTCCTGTTTTTCATTCCACTCTTTGTAAACTCTAGATTCTGTTGTGGGTGAAAATCCCAGGAGATCAGCAGTTTCTGAGATACTCAAACCACCCCTTCTGGCACCAACAATCATTCCATTCTCGAAGTTACGTATATCACATTTCTTCCCCATTCTGATGTTTGGTCTGAACAAGAACTGAGCCTCTTAACAATGCCTCCATATTTTTATGCATTGAGTTGCTATCACATGAATGTCTGATTAGATATTTACATTAACAAGCAGGTGTATAGGTATACCTAATAAAGTGGCCGCTGAGTGTATTTCTGCTTTGTAAACCCTAAAAGTGCCTCTTCAGAATTGCTCTATTTTGAATTGCAAAGCACTTTGGTGCTGTAGAACAAAAGGGCAAGATCTGTGACTGGTGGACAGGAAGGTGAAAATAATCTGAACTGATGAATTAAGGTTAGTAGTACAGAAAACATATTGAGAGAACAGTAAAATGTTTCAGCTTAAGTGTGTGTTTCTACAGTGAATTGGTACAGAAGAGATAAAGAGAGCTACTGATAACATTGCTGAATAGGACAAATGTCAGAGAAGGCCTAGTTTTCTGCTAAACCATTCTAGAGGCACTGTCAGACTAATCTATTAGATTGCAGAACAGGCACTTCTGAAGATAGCTCATATCGTAAGACCTTCAGGCAGTATTTATGGACGACTTTTGGGCTTCCAGTTAAGAGTGCTGATCTCGCAGTGATTACTTGCTCCATTGCCTGGCCCATTGATTTCTTCTTCCACTTTTACAATGTAAAGATTCCACCTAAGGACATGTTCTCCTATTATTCTAGCCCTTGATTTGCAATGGTGAAGGTCAGTTATTGTTTAGCTGCCACAGGGAAGAGGGAAGAGATAAGGTTAAGGCAGCTGGCTTTAAATAAAATGGAAGAGTGTTGAAGAATATCTTGCAGCCTTTGGCATTGATTTGCTGAGTTCTTTCTGCACGAAATGTGTGATAAATGGTAAGGGAGCGCAGAGTTTGGAGACTGCTTAGTTAGTCTGGTGTCAGGGAAATAAAATCAGGCAAGCACTTGAGCCAGCTAAGTCATGGAATAATAGAATGCTACAGCACAGTTACAGGCCTTTCAGCCCATCTAGTCAATGCTAAACTGTTACTCTGCCCAGTCCTAACAACCTGCAACTGGGCCAAAGCCCTCCATACCCCTCCCATACATGTACTTACCCAAACTTCTGTTAACTGTTGGTATTAAAACCACGTCCAGCTCAGCTGCTTGTTCCACACTCACATCGCCCTCTGAGTGAAGATGTTTCCCCTCAGGTTTACCCTAACTATTTCACCTTTCACCTCTAACCCATGACCTCTAGTTCTAGTCTTAGCCCAACTCCATTGAAAAAGCCCTTGCACTTATCCTATTTATACCCCTCAAAATTTTGTATATCTCTATCAAATCTCCATCTCGTTCTCCAATGCTCCAGGGAATAAAGTCCTAACCTATTCAACCTTACCCGATAATTGAGGTGCTCAAGTCCTGGCTACAAGTGTGGGTAGACAATAAGATGTAAGAATTATTTTAAGCATTGGCTAGACAGCATTTGGAGTATTGTGAGCAATTTCAGACCCGTTATCTAAGAAAGGCTGTGCTGACATTGGAGAGGGTTCAGAGGAAATCCACAAGAATTAACCCAGGAATGAAAGTGTTAATGTATGAGGGGCGTTTGATGGCTCTTGGCCTATACTCACTGGAATTTAGAAGAATGAGAGTGGATCTCATTGAAACCTACTGATTATTGAAAGACCTAGATTGGGTGGACATGGAGAGGACATTTCCAGTAGTGGGGGAGTCTAGGACCAGAGGACACAATTTCAGAATACAGGGATGTCCCTTTAGTCAAGTCAAGTCAAGTCACTTTTTATTGTTATTTCGACCATAACTGCTGGTACAGTACACAGTAAAAACGAGACAATATTATTCAGGACCATGGTGCTATATGAAACAGTACAAAAACTACACTGAACTATGTACAAACAACAGAGAAAAAGAAAAAAACAGAGATGAGAGGGATCAAATGACAAACAAGAGTAAGTCTGCAGATGCTGGAAATCCTAGCAAAACACACAAAATGCTGGAGGAACTCAGCAGGCCATGCAGCACCTATGGAAAAAAGAACAGTCGACGTTTTGGGCCAAAACCCTTTGGCAGGACTAGAGAAAAAATGCTGAGAAGTAGATTTAAAAGATGAGGGGGGGTTTCTTTAGGATAATGAATCTGTGGAATTCATTGACACCGACAGCTGTGAAGGCTAAGTCAAAGTATATTTAAAGCAGAGGTTGATAGGTTCTTGATAAAGCCGGGCATTCAATGTTATGGGGCAAAGGCAGAAGAATCCAGTGAAAGTGGTGGATAGGGATTCAATTTCAACATTTCAGGGAAGTTTGGATAAGTTAATTGATGAAAGGTGTATGGAGGGCTGCAAACTAGATATGAGTTGATGAGACTATGCAGTATAACAATTTGGCATGGACTATATGTGGTGAAGGGCCTGTTTCTGTGCTGTAGCATTCTGTGTGTATGACTATAATGGGGTTTGAGTGGGAAAGTAAATCAGCCATGATGGAATAGTGGAGCGGACTTGATTAGCCAAATGGACTACATTGTGCTGTTATATCTTACGGTCTTATGAACTAACTTGCATACATTTAGATGAAATGGAAGCACCCTGGGGAAATATTTGTGATGACAGGGAGTGCAGGCAAACTCCACACAGACAGCACTTGAGGTCAGGATCGAGGCGGTGTCTCTGTGGCATGAGGCTGTGTTACTGCAAGCATCCTGGCTACCTGACATTTCTTATTGCAATGGAGATGTAAGTAACTGCATTTGTACATAAATACAAGGGATTCTGCAGATGCTGGAAATCTAGAACAATGCACACACAGAATGCTGGAGGAACTCATCAGGCCAGGCAGCATCTATGAAGAGCAATAAACAGTTGACAATTCAGACCCTTCAACAGGACTGGAAAGGAGGTGTGAAGATAAGCCATACGGTCTGTCAAGCCTACTCCTCAACTTTATTTTGTCACATTGATTTCTCCTTCTGGTCCTTTGAAGGAAATCAGGGGAATATTCTCTGAAGAATATTGGTTTATAATCCTGGGAATGAAAGGTTAACCTATGAGGAGTGTTTGATAGCTCTGGGCCTGTACTTGCCAGAGTTTAGAAGAACGTGTGAGGATCTCATTGAAAACTGTCAAATACTGAAAGGTCTAGATAGAGTGAAGGTGGAGAGCAGGTTTCCAATAGTGGGGGCAGTGTCGGACCAGAGGGTAGAGCCACAGAATACTAGGATCTCCATTTACAACCAAAATGAGGAGGACATTTTTTAGCCAGAAGGTGGTGAATCTGTGAAATTCAGTACCGTAGACAGCTATGGAGGCCAAGTCATTGGGTATATTTAAAGCAGAGGTTAATAGATTCTTGATTAGGCAGGGCATCAAATGCTATGGGAAGAAGGCAGGAGAATGGGGTAAAAGAGGGTTAATAAATGGATTGGTGGAGCTGACTTGATGTACCAAATGGCCTTATTCTGCTCCTATGCCTTATAGTATAATGGTCTAACTCCATTTGCCCACAGGTGCTGTTTGACACGGTAACTTCCTCCAGCAGATTGTCTGGTTGATTGCGTTTCCAGGACCTGCTGTCCATTGAGTGCACATTTATCGGACTCAGCTCTGAACCTACTCAATGGCTAAAGACATACAACTCCCTGAGGTAGAGATATGACCAGACTATGATATGTAATTTCTTCTCATCTCTGCTCCAAGTGGCTCCCTCATCCTAGCCATGGAATCCAGGAGGTATACAGCATAGAAACAGGCCCTTCTACCCTCTGGATCAAGCAGCCATTTGAACACTGATCCAGCCCCCACCCATTTTATTCTCCCCGTATTCACATTACCTCTTGCCCTTCCCGGATTGTATCACCCAACTACACATCAAGGGTAACTTACAGAAGCCATTTAACCTACTGACTCACACATCTTCTGGCAGGCGGGAATAAACTTGAACATATGGAAGTCACAGGGACAGCATAGAAACTGTCAAGCAGGACTTGAAGTCAGGATTGAAACTTTTCCTCTAGAACCCACAGAAATCCAGACTTCATTTCTAGATTAGAGTCAGAATCAGGTTTATAATCATGGACAAATTTGTGAAATTTTAAAGATTATAGCAAAACATCAAAACATACAGTGAAATGTATCATTCAGGTCAAACCAAATCAGTGAGATTTATGCTGGGCAGCCCGCAAGTGTTGCCTTGCTTCCAGCGCCAACATTGCATGCCTATAAATTGATGCGAGTCCTGCAGCAGAGAAATAGGCCCTTCAGCTCAACAGCGGTGGAATGACAGGCTGGATTACATGTGTCTGTGCACTGCCAGGAAACTGTACCACCAATCTGCGGGACCATGAGAACAAGGCTCAGGGTCTTGGACTATATATGTTTTTTTGCATAACTATGATTGTTTATTCCTCACTATTTAGAATGTGCTGTGGATGTTTTGCACCCTGGCCCCCAAGGAACGCTGTTTCACACTGTATTCATATATAGTTGAATGACAGTTAAATTCAATTTGATTTAATTTTGATTTTGATTTTTTTTTGAACATTCTAGAATTGTATGCTGGTTCTAGACTTCAGCCTCTCTGAATCCACCTTGCCCCCAAAGCTCTTTGGATCATAAAAGATGCTATTGCAATGCTGGATTTTAATCACCATTCCTGCAGATTGACCCAATGTATTACCAACGTTATTAACAGAGTAACTCTCCTCTGCGTACACATCTTCCAAGTAATGAACTCAATGAAATGTAATGTAATGGATTTAGTTGTATCCAAATAACATTTTAATATAACATGCATCTTACCACATTAGGATGCACTTCAACAACTGGCATGGTATTGGCAGCAATGATCTGAACATAATCTACAAGTTAAGCAATGGTTCTGTATGAGCAATATTGTCTGTGTGAATTAAAAATTAATTTTTTGTAATAGGGTTCACTAGCGGAAAAAAATAACCTTTGTCTTACATTAATGCATTATAATAGAACTCTTGTAATTATTGCATTAATAACAGCCCTGTGAATTCTTCATCATTAAATTGGAAAGCACTATTTATTTCCTCATGTTGGTAATATATCTACTCCGTAGAATTTGAAAACAAGATTGCGAGCCTGGAATTCCAGAAATCGAAGCCCTGGGTCTGTGAATCTGAGAGTCCACGAGGGAAGTCGGAGATGGGTTGGTTGTGAGCGTACAAGCTCACTGGAGGTCCACAGACCTGCCCTGAGGATGGACGACTGTCCCTGTGTGTGAGTGGTGTGGACGGGTGGGAGGGTGGGTGGAATGGGGCTTGTTATGTTGTTGTTGTTTTGTTACAGTAGTTGTGTTGTTGTTACTGTTGAACATCGTTAGCACGCTATGTTGATGCCAGAATCTGTGACGACACTTGCAGGCTGACCCCAGCGTACCCTGCAGTTTTGTTGGATGCTAACACAAGTGACGCATTTCATTGGAGGAACGCAGCAGGTCGGGCAGCATCTATGAAGTCCTGAAGAAGGGTCTTGGCCTGAAACATCAACTCTTTATTCATTTCTACAGATGCGACCTGGCCTGCTGAGTACCTCCAGCATTTTGTGAGTGTTGCTTTAGATTTCCAGCATCTGCAGACTTCTTCGTGTTTATGAAACACTTCACTGTATGTTTTGAAATATGTATGATAAATAAATGAATCTGACTCTGAGTCTGAACCTAAATCTGAACAAAGCCCTTTCTGATTCTCACTCCCACAGATGTATCAGATGAAACGATGCATGCTCTGTAACCAAGTCAACAGTCTTTTCATTCCTACAGAATCTTCCTTTGTTAAGTTTTCCATGAGTCTGCTTCACTAGGAAGAAACCTGCTTTGAAAATTTACTTGGAAGAACATGGAACATAAATGGAAGCAGGAGAAGGCCACTCACCCCCTTGTCTCCACTCTGTCATTAAATTGAGGAGCGACTTCAAACTCCCTGATTTATTTCCTGAATATATTCAGTGACTAAACCTTCAGAGTAGGTGCCCAATTTTTAGTTCTTAGACTACTGGCTTTGCAGCCAAACTAACTCTGCAGACTTTTGACTCAATTTCAGAGACACTGCAGCTCATGTTCTATGTATTATTTGTTTACTTTGGTTGTACTATTTGCACGACTTGTTCTCTTTTACACATTGGATGTTTGTAGATCTTTGTAGTGCATGGGTTTTCATGGATTCTTCTGTGTTTTTTTTTGTTTTGAGGGTGACTGCAAGAAGATAAATCTCAAGGTTGTGTATGGTATACATACAGTACTCTGCAAAAATCTTGAGCACATATATATAGCTAGGGTGCCTAATACTTTTGCACAGTACTGTATTTGTCAAAATGGAGTGGAGAGCAAGTTTGTAAATCTGGTGGGAGCAAAAAGATGTTGGGAATGGTGAGGGTGGAGTGCCACGGGAGGGGTGTAGGACAGGTGGCAGAGAAGGAATGTCAGGAGTGGGGGTTTGGTACAGGAGCAGACAAACTTAGCTCTGAGACACCAGTCAAGGTCATTTGATTCCAAACTATTGGTTTATTGATCATTACAGAATGTCTCTCTGGTGCTTCCCACTCCCTCTTCTCTCCCTTCCCATTTTCCCAACCATGCTCCACCTTTCCCTGCCTTCTTACCAATCTCAGTCCACAATAGAGACCCATATAAGAATCAGGTTTATCATCATTCTCACATCAGGAAATTTGTTTTCTTCTGTGGCAGTAATACTGTGCAATACATGAAATTGCTACAATACTGTACAAAAGTTTTAGGCTCACTATCTATATATATGCAGCAAAGACTTTTGCATATTACTTTAAATAAAAACTTGTTATTTGAACATTAAACTTTGAACTTCATGGGCTTCTATTCAACATAGTATGCAATAAGTATTTTTCATTCTATCCTTGTACATGTGACAATAACAACCCAATTACAATGCCAATAACAATATCAGAATCATTCTCACAAGCAGAAGAGATTCTGCAGTTGCTGGAAATCTAGAGTAACACACACAAAATGCTAGAGGAACTCGGCAGATCAGGCAACATCCATGGCGAGGAATAAAGAATCAACCTTTCCATCCAAGACCGTTCATCAGGACTGAAAAGGAAGGGGGAAGAAGCCAGAGAAAGAAGGTGGAGGGAGAGAATGGGGTGCAAGTTGGCAGGTGATAGGTTAAGCCAGATGAGGGGGAAAGTGCCTGTGTGGGGAAGTGGAGGTGTGAGGATGGGTTAAAGAAGATGCAACAAACTTGAGAACATGTACCACCAGGCTCAAGGACATGTCACGGTGGAAGAGCAACACCTTATATTCCATTTGGTAAGCCTCCAACCTGATATAGATTTCGCTTTCCAGTTAAAAAATGCCACCGCCTCACCTCTTCTGTTATTCCCCATCCTGGCCTCTTACCTATTCTCACCAGCCTATCAACACCCCTGGTCCACTTATGGTCCACTCTCCTATCAGATTCCTTCCTCTCCAGCCCTTTACCTTTCCCACCCACCTGGCTTCAACTATCATCCTCTAGCTATCCTCCTTACCCTACTCCCACCTTTTCATTTTGGTTTTCTCCTTCCTTTCCAGTCCAAAAGAAAGGTCTTGGCTTGAATTCATTTCCATGGATGCTGCCTGATCTGCTGAGTTCCTCCAGCACTTTGTTTGTGTTGCTTTTACCCTTCTGTTATCAGCAGGACCTCAAGGGAAGTAATCTAGAGATTGTTGCCTGTGCCTTATGCCAGTGAGGATAGGAATAGAATGAGGTGGCAGATAATAGTGTGACTGAAGAATTGGAGCAGGAGGCAGGGATTCAGAGTTCTGGATAACTGGGACCTCTTCTTGGGCAGGTGTGACCTGTACAAAAGGGATGGGTTGCACTTGAATCCAAGGGGACCAATATGCTTGTGGGATGGTTTACTAGGGCTGTTGGGAGTGGTTTAAACTAATATGGCTGTGGGATGGGAACCAGTGTGATAGAGCTGAGGATAAGCCATCAGGTTTACAAGTAGATGATGGGTGTAACATGAATGTGAGGAAAGACTGGGCAATGATTGGGTACAAATACAGACAGAGCAAATAGTTAAATTGAACCACAGAGGCAAAATTGAAAAGGGCAAAGAATGCAGGAATGAAGGTGCAGTATTTAACCCTTACATACTGTTCATATTCTATACCTTCACAGTATGGTCTGGGTCAATTTTAACCCGACCCAAGAATCCCCTCATAACAAGTGTCTATACCAAATTCTGAACCACAGATCTATTTAGAATGTATAGATAGCTTATCTGACATTAATAAATGGGTGATTAATCCTTAATTAACATTCCAGAGATCTAAAATCCATTTCAATAGGTACAGGTCAAATTTGATCCAGAACAGCCTCAATGTAAAAAATTTGTAGCACCTGTACAAAAGTATAAAATTTTTAAATATTTTCATTTTTGAACATTTTGGGTCACTTTAGGAAAAGTCATCAAATTTCAGCTAAAAAAAATGGCATTTAGGGTGCTTTTACTGCTGTCAAATGTCAAAATGGGTCAAATTTGACCCAAATAGTATGTAGGGGTTAAATACACGTAGCATTCAGAATAAGGTGGACAAACTCGCGGTGCAATTAGGGATTGGTTGGTATGATGTTGTGGGCATCATTGAGTCATGGCTGAAAGAAGTCCAGAGTTGGGCAGCTTAACAGCAAAGGATATACTCTGTATCGAAAGGACAGGCAGGAAGGCATAGGAGTTGATGTGGCTCTATTGGTAAGAGATATAATTACATCTTTTGAAAGAGGTGACATAGGGTCAGAGAATGTTGAATCTTTGTGGGTGGAGTTAAGAAACTGCAAGGGTAAAAAAACGTTATGGGAATCATATATAAGCCTCCAAATAGTTGCCAAGATGTGGGGTTGAGATCACAAAGGGAGGTGTAAAAGTCATGTAATAAGGGTAATGTCACAATTGTAATAGGGGTTCAATATGCAAAGGGGTTGGGAAAATCAGGTTGTTGTCAGTTTGCAAGAGAGGGAATTTGTTGAATGCCTATGAGGTGGCTTTTTAGAGCAGATTGTGCTTGAGCCTACTCAGGAAAAGGCTATCTTAGATTGGGTGCTGGTTCTTATTAGGGAGCTTAATGTAAAGGAACCCTTAGGAGGCAGTGATCATAATACTGCAATTTGAGAGGGAGAAGCATAAGACAAATGTATAAGTGTTACATATCCCGTAACAAGGTGTCTGACCAGCAGAGAAAGAAGAATCCGTTGGAGTCTAGTGGTACCAAACTAAAGGTGTTTAATAGTAAACTACACAATACAATATCAAAAATGCAAATATACATATAATACAAGTTAACAGTAATAAACCTAAAAGTGTAGGAATAATAATAATCAATAATAAACAAGCTCTATCGATGTCTAGGAGTAAATGAATTGTCATAGGAAAGTATAGAGTTCAGTTCATAAATGCTGAGGTGGCTATGGTTGTTGTATTGAAATTGTTGGAGAGAGAGAGAGAGAGAACGAGCGAGATGTAACAGCAACAGCAGCCAAACCTTTTGTGGCTTTCTTAATCCGTCGTATCGTTGTGGCCATTCAGTTATGACCCCTCTGTTCTTCAGCTAGACCATTCTTCTGTGGTGGACTCGTCAATCTGGCATGAGTGGACACACACACAAGTCCCCTCCGGCCCTGCTGTAACACTGTGAGCTTTACTGACCAATCTCCTGGTTCGGTCTCCGAAGCCCCCACCTTTCTGTGGGTTCCCAACACTCAGTCAGTGTCCACTGATGTGTCTGAAGGGTGTCTCTCCAGACCTGTCTTTTTATCCCCACTCACGGGGTTTTAGCTATCCATCAACTCTGAATGACTGTGTCCATCAAATCAGGCCACTCCTGCTATCTCCTGAAGAATGTTAACGAGCAAAGTAAAGTCCTTGTAGTAGAAGGTAAATAATCCAGGAAGAGTCTTAATACAGTAAATCAACAGTCTCTCTCCCCCTCTTATCTGTAGCAAATGTTCTTGCCTGGGCTTTATCTCTCTCTCTCTCTCATGAGCAGCATAGCAACAGCAATAGTTCGTAGTTCTCAGGAGTGGGGGTTGGGAATGGTTAACTCTGCACCCCATTGTCCATCAGGTCTGTTCATCACTCATAACACCCCCATCTTTCTGGAAATTTTCACCAGAGTGAAAATTAACTAATAAAGCATGTTACTGAATTACAGAGTTTAACAAAATACAGAAGTGGTCTTAACTACAAGAATAATACAGATACACTTTCAAATCAACATCTAGATAAACAATCAGCAATTACATTGTCACTCCCCTTTACATGTTGTATTTTAATATCGAATTCCTGTAACAACAGACTCCAACTTAATAACCTCCTATTTTTATTTTTCATGTTAGCCAAGAATACCAAAGGGTTGTGATCAGTATAAACAATTAATGGTCTCTGTGCTGAACAGATGTAGACCTCAAAATGCTGAATAGCCAAGATAAGTGCCAACAATTCTTACTCCACAGTGGAGTAATTTCTCTGATGCACATTGAACTTTCGAGAGAAATACGCCACTGGGTGTTCCATTCCATCCCTTGCTTTCTGCAATAGAACTGCCCCTACAGCCTCATCACTTGCATCAGTCACCAGGGAGAAAGGTTTCAAGAGATCAGGTGCTTTTAACACAGGGCGATGGCACAGTATGGTTTTCAACTTCTCAAAAGCTTCCTGACAAGGACTGCTCCACTCAAATTTTTCTTCCTTCTCTAGGAGTTTTGTAAGCGGGAGGGCAATGTCCACAAAGTTCTTACAAAATTTTCGATAGTACCCCACCATGCCCAAAAACCTTCTCAATGCCCCCTTATTTGTTGGGACAGGAACCTCAGAAATAGCCTGTACTTTAGCCTGCACAGGAGCCAATTGCCCTGTCCTACCACATACCCCAGGTACGTGATCGTGGCATGGCCAAACTCACTCTTTGTGAGGTTCACTGTGAGGTGGGCTGCAGACATTCATTTAAACAGTTTCTCCCCAGCTTCAATGTGCTCATCCCAAGTGTCACTCCAAACTACTACATCGTCAATGTAAGCCTTTGTATTTGTTAACCCTTTAATCACAGTGTCGATCATTCTCTGAAATGTCGCTGAAGCGTTTTTCATTCCAAATGGCAACACATTGTATTCATAAAACCCTGATGGTGTGACAAAGGCTGAAATTTCTCAAGCCCTGTCAGTCAAAGGAACACACCAGTATCCCTTTAGCAGGTCAATCTTAGTGATGTATCTCGCTTTACCCACTTTATCAATACAATCATCCACCCTGGGGATAGGGTAAGCATCTGACTATGTGATGGCATTCACCTTTCTGTAATCTGCACAGAATCTTATACTACCGTCCGGCTTCGGTACAACCACACATGAAGATGCCCATGCGGAGGAAGATTCACGAATAATACCAACAGCTAGCATATGCTCAATTTCTTTTTCCACTAGCTTGCTCTTTTCCAAATTCATCCGATAAGGGTATTGTTTAATCGGCTGGGCTGAGGTAACAATAACATCATGCTCTGTTACTTTGCACCTCCTGGGAACATCTGGGCATAAATCTGCATGCCGGTTAATTAGTTGTGTCAGTTGCTCTCTTTGTTCAGGCTCCAAGTGACTGACTTTATCAGTAAAGTTGGCCAAAATAACAGAGTTCTCTAGTCTGGTGGGTACTATGCTTATCTTTTCAAAATGCTCGGACCCCTCCTTATCAATCCTTTCTGCCTCATCGGTCTTCGCGACAGCACCGACCACCGTGGGGGTCGCATCATGATAACCCTTTAGCATGTTAACGTGAACCAACTGGCTCGGCTTTCGTCTATCAGGTGTTTCGATCACATAATTCAGAGAGTCTATTTTCTTAATCACTTTGTACGGCCCTTGAAACCTCGCCTGTAGGGGGTTGGTAACTACAGGGAACAGGACCAAAACTTTATCACCCACTTGAAATTCTTGCTCTCAGGCTCATTTATCATACCATTGTTTCATTTTAGTCTGGGAGTCTTTAAGATTTTGCTTCGCAAACTCGCAAACTTCATGGAGCCTTTCACAGAACCTCAAAACATAGTCAATCACATTGACTTGCACATTCAGACTAGACCATTTTTCTTTTTTTTTAAAAAAAATTTTTTATTAGTTTTTCAAAACATTTCACAAAATTAAAAACCCCAAATCCCAGTGGGAAGCATTAATACAATGCAAGATTAAGCATACAATAACAATATGCTACAAACGAAGAGAATTTAACAAAAAAGCACCTAAATTAAAGACAAGTGAGCTTAGTGTCCTCCCCAATCCCCACAACACAAGAAAAAAACAACAACAACTCCAGACTGACCACAACACAATATAAAGAGTATAAATCAGGATAGTCAAACTCCCAGACTGTGAATACCCTTAGTAACAGAGGATAATAATGCCTACTACCAGAAAAAAAAGAAAAAGGGAGCTGAAAGTAAGGGACCGAAAAGAAGAAAAAAAAAACCCTAGTCAAGAGGAAGGTTATGAAAGTACTCGATAAAAGGTCCCCAGACCTTATGGAACTTTAGATCCGAATTAAGAACTGAATAATGAATCTTTTCGAGGTCCAAGCAGGCCATAATGTCGTTAAGCCATTGCGCATGAGTGGGTGGGGCAACATCTCTCCATCTGAGGAGGATCAAGCGTCTCACCAGGAGAGAGGCAAAGGATAGTATTCGGCATTTGGTCGGACCCAGACACAAATCTGTCTCGCCCCAAAAACCGAACAGAGCAATTAGGGGGTTAGGTTCTAGGTGCTGATTCAGAATACCCGATAATGTAGTGAAGACATCTTTCCAGAATTTCTCCAAGCTAGGACAGAACCAGTACATGTGGATGAGAGAGGCCACGCCCCTCTTGCATTTATCACAAAGCGGACTAATGCCAGGGTAGAATCGAGATAGTTTAGATTTAGACATATGGGCTCTATGAACAATCTTAAACTGTAAGAGGCAATGGCGAGCACAAAGGGAGGTTGAGTTGACCAATTTGAGAACTGAGTCCCAGCTCTCCTCGGATAAGGAGATATTTAAATCCTACTCCCAGGCCATTTTAATTTTATCCACAGGGGCCCATCGTAAGGCTGCTAGTTTATCTCGGATAATTGAAATTAAACCTTTACCTAGTGGATTAATGGAAAGAAATAGGTCATAGCATTTTTCGCAGGCATTTCAGGAAAGTTAGGAATTAAAGGAGCAGTAAAGTGTCGGATTTGGAGATATCTGAAAAAGTGAGCGTTAGGCAGGTTGAACTTAACGGAGAGCTGCTGAAAAGAAGTGAAGCGATTATTAATGAAGAGATCTTCAAAATGTCTAATGCCCTTCCTGTACCAAACATGGAATGCTGAATCGTACGTAGTAGGTAAAAAAAGGTGATTATGTGCGACAGGGCTAGAAACGAAAAACCCCTGGAAACCATAGCATTTCCTGAACTGAGCCCATATACGCAAAGTGTGTCTGACCAGAGGATTAGCTATTGATCTGGGCAGACTGCTAGGGAATGCAGAGCCAAGAAGTGCAGATATAGATAATTCTTTAGTGGAGCTCAACTCCATTGCCACCCAGTTAGGGCACTCGGGTTGACCGTAGAAGAAAGACCAGAAGGCAGCACAATGTATATTAGCTGCCCAGTAATATAAGCGAAAGTTAGGTAAAGCCATGCCACCCTCTTTTTTAGATTTTTGGAGGTGGATTTTATTAATTCTAGAGCGCTTATTCTGCCACAGATATGACAAAATAATAGAGTCTAAGGAATCAAAAAAAGATTTAGGAATAAAAATTGGGATAGATTGAAATAAGTATAAAAATTTGGGAAGAACATACATTTTAACAACATTAATTCGACCTACCAAGGACATAGATAGAGGTGACCATTGTACCAGACTCTGTTTTATAGCATATGAAAGATTGACAAAGTTTTCACGAAAGAGATCTTTAAACTTCCTTGTGACTGTAATTCCAAGATAAGTAAATTGATTATGGACTACTTTAAAAGGGAGATCACGAAATATTAGTTCTTGTGCTTTATTAATTGGGAAAAGTTCACTCTTATGTAAGTTAAGTTTATAGCTAGAGATCTGGCTAAACTGGTCAAGAAGTGAAAACATTAGAGGTAAGGATGTAGACGGATTTGAGAGTAAGAGTAATAAGTCATCAGCATAGAGAGAAACTTTATGCTCAACACCCCCTCTCCAAATCCCGGTCAATTCAGGACAATTTCGAAATGCTATCGCCAGAGGTTCTATAGCCAAATCAAAGAGAAAGGGACTTAAGGGGCATCCCTGACGGGTGCCACGTTTGAGATTAAATACTTGGGATTTCTGAAAATTAGTTAGAACAGAAGCAGTAGGACACAGGTACAGCAATTGGATCCAAGAGATGAAACTTTGGCCGAGGTCAAATTTTTCTAAGACTGCAAAAAGGTAGTTCCACTCTATACGGTCAAATGCTTTCTCCGCATCAAGGGAGATAACACATTCAGGAGTCCCAGTTGGAACTGAGTATAAAATATTAAATAGACGCCGAATGTTAAAAAAAGGGAGCCGGTTTTTAATAAAGCCTGTTTGGTCATCAGAGATAATGGAGGGAATAACGGTTTCTAATCTATGAGCCAACACTTTAGCTAAGATCTTTACATCAACATTGAGCAGAGAGATCGGCCTGTACGAGGAACACTCTGTTGGGTCTTTGCCCTTTTTTAAAAGAAGAATAATAGATGCCTCATTGAAAGAGGGTGGCAATTTGCCGTAATTAAATGCGTCAGATAATACTGAAAGTAACTGAGGAGAAAGAAGTGAGGAGAATGATTTATAAAATTCCACAGGGAACCCATCAGGTCCAGGAGATTTCCCTGAGGACAGTGCAGAAATTGCAAAAGATATTACTTCTGGTGATATAGGCGCATTGAGTTTGGCTTTGAAATCAGATGAAAGTGAGGGGATATTCAGATTCTGTAAAAATTGATCCACAGAGATATTGTCATTCAGGGATTCAGAGGAATAAAGCCGAGAATAAAAATTTTTAAATGCGTCATTAATTTCTAAATGATCCGATGTAAAGTCTCCGTTCTCCTTCCGGATCTTTGTAATATGTTGTTTGGCTTTGGAACGCCTCAGCTGATTGGCTAAGAATTTACCAGACTTATCCCCATGAATGTAAAAGCGGCTCTTGCATTCGAGAAGTTGGCGTTCGACAGGTTGAGTGGACAGAAGGTTAAATTTAGTTTGGAGTTCAACGCGCTTCTTGTATAATTCAGGGTTCTTAGTTTGGGCATATATTTGATCCAAGTCTTTAATCTGGTTAATGAGGTCTGCTCGATCTGCACGGGATCTTCTATTGAGAATTGCTGTGTAAGAGATTATTTGACCCCTCAGATATGCTTTCATGGCATCCCAGACAATCTGGGATGGCACTTCAGGTGATGTATTAGTGTTAAAATAAAAGGTTATCTGGTCCTTCATAAATTTTACAAAATCATCATCTGATAGTAAAGTTGAATCAAACCGCCAGTGTTTGTTCCTCTGAGGGAGACCAGGAAAGTTCAGAGAGAGGGTAATTGGGGCATGGTCAGAGATCAGTATACTCTGATAGTCACAAGAGTGGGCAAATGGGATAAGTTGGTTATCGAGTAAGAAATAGTCAATTCTAGTGAAGGTATGGTGAACATGTGAGAAAAAAGAATAATCTCTCTCCGTAGGATGGAGGAAACGCCATATATCAGAGATACCAAAATTAGAGAGAAACGATTGAATAGCTAAGGCAGATTTAGTAGGTGATCTGGTAACAGAGGACGATCGGTCCAGTTTAGGATCCAACCAACAGTTGAAGTCACCACCCAATATAAGAGAGTATGAGTTTAAGTCTGGTAGTGAGGAAAAAAACCGTTCAAAAAAGTTAACATCATCAAAGTTGGGGGCATACAGATTTGCTAGTGCAACTTTAGTGTTATATAGTTTACCAGAAACAATAATAAAACGGCCATTTGTATCAGATATTTTATTATGGAGTTCAAAAGGAATATTTGAATTAATAAGAATGGAAACTCCCCTGGCTTTAGCGGCAAAGGATGAATGAAAATGCTGACCCACCCACTTTGACATAAGCCGGGAGTTATCAAAACAACGAATATGAGTTTCTTGGAGGAAAGCAATGTCAGCTTTGAGTTGTTTAATATGTGTGAATACCTTCCTCCTTTTAACAGGGTGGTTCAGTCCCTTTACATTCCAGCTCACGAATTTAAGTGCACTAGTCATTATCAATTACTAATGCATAAAAGGCAGCAGGCATATAAAAAATCAAGCAGTACAATAGCAGTCTGGGAGCAGAGATGTAAACATAGATTCGTAAGGTCAAAATATAAACATGTCCTAAGCAATAAAGAGATGTTGGAACTGGAAAACCCACCCCACTCGCACAACCCAAAACTAGACGGCTACCAAAACAAGTAGCTAGCTCTACCAAAAAAATTAACCCAAATACAACTTCCAGATCTGTGTCATTAACAACAGTTCTGTATAAATACTATAGCAAATAATAACTAGTTTATGCACTAGAAAACATAACTACAGATTAGAACACCTTCTGCAGAAATATACAACTTAATACAGAGAAAATCGGAAGAAAACCAAAACTAACCTACCCGCGATAAATTATAGAAGAATAAAGTAAGAGAAAGGGGAAAAAAAGGTAAGAAGGAAAAAGAAAAAAGAAGGGGAAGGGGAAAATTATAAATTCAAGATGAGTATTTATCAACCATTTACAGAGAAGGGAGAGAAAAATTCAGAGATTAGAAAAAAGGGGTGAAGAAAAGAAAAAGATAAAATAAATAAATATTTAAAGCAAAGGAAAAATAAATCAGCAGTTGAACTGTGAACCGACAAACAGGGAGGCCTTCACTAAAGACTTCGAACCTCCAAAACAAGTTAGAATTAGTTGTAGAACTCTGTAGGTAAAGTTATACAAGAATAAAGATAGGTTACACACACACCAAATCCCGGGAGAGATTGTCAACAGCCCTTATAGTTTCGATGAATAATGTCTGAGTGATTCAAGTGAATTCCGAGTCCAGAGAAAGTAATTTTACTACGAGGAGTACTTATCCACCATTTTAGGAGGTCCGATCAGATTCCGAAGATGACTGGATAGCCGGAAGACTTGCCACAAACGCTTCAGCTTCCTTTGCTGATTTGAACCACTTGAATTCCCCGGTATTAAGCTTTATTCATAGCTCAGCAGGGTTACGGAGGGAAGGTTTGAAACCACAATCAAAAAGCACTTTCATTGCGCCTTTAAACTCAACGCGCATCTTTAAGGTCTGAGGTGCAAAATCTTCCACAAAGCGAATGGTTGTATCCTGGAAAGAAAAAGAGCCTCTGCGACGTGCCTCCACATTCAATGTCTGTAGTGAGATGCTGAAGATGTTCTATAGGTCAGTTGTGGAGAGCGCCCTCTTCTTTGTGGTGGCGTGTTGGGGAGGAAGCATTAAGAAGAGGGACGCCTCACGTCTTAATAAGCTGGTAAGGAAGGCGGGCTCTGTCGTGGGCAAAGTACTGGAGAGTTTAACATCGGTAGCTGAGCGAAGGGCGCTGAGTAGGCTACGGTCAATTATGGATAACTCTGAACATCCTCTACATAGCACCATCCAGAGACAGAGAAGCAGTTTCAGCGACAGGTTACTATCGATGCAATGCTCCTCAGACAGGATGAAGAGGTCAATACTCCCCAATGCCATTAGGCTTTACAATTCTACCGCCAGGACTTAGAACTTTTTAAAAGCTATTATTAATGCTTTTTGAGATAGTGATTTAGATGCATATCATATTTTTTTTACTGAGTTAAGTATTGTATGTAATTAGTTTTGCTACAACAAGTGTATGGGACATTGGAAAAAAGTTGAATTTCCCCATGGGGATGAATAAAGTATCTATCTATCTATCTATCTATCAGACTGTGTTTTACCTGGTATTGATGGAAACACAGGATTACTGGTCGCGGATGGGAACCCAGAATTCTGGGGGGAACGTAAACTCTGTGTGCCCGTTCGAGCTCGGGCGGCTTCGGAAGCAAATCTTTCCCGAATAACTCACAGAGAAACTCGGCGAAAAACTTCACGGTTGGTCCCTTTTCAGTCGCCTCTGGTAATCCCAGAATTCTGATGTTGCAGCGTCTGCTACGATTTTCGAGATCCACCATTTTGGAAAGAAGTTTATTAGATTTTTCCTCTAAGCTGGAACAGAGAGTCTCCAAGTATCGAACACGACTTTCTAAATCTTCAGAAGTCGAATCGATGCGAGATAAGTGTTCAGCATGTTTGTCCACTTTATCGTTGATCCGATGCAGTTTGTCTTCTAACTGTTTGAAAGCGGTTTTAAATTCCTTTAAGATTTCGTCTCGGAGCTTTCCCAGCGCAACCATCGTCTTGTCCGATGCGGTCATGGCTTCTTTTCTCCCGGATTTAGAACTCTTGCTAGACATTGTAAGTTAGATATATTCACAGGCAAGTAAGAGATACCGAAATAATTCCTAACTAAGGTTTAAAAAATGGAGACATTTAGTGCAAAGGTAGCAACAGTAACGGAACAAAAGTTCGGAGCAGCTAAACAATCGTCATCTTACCGGAAGTCCCATTTTTCTTTGAGTAAGGTTAAAGGTCCTCTGGGCCTGTGACCAAAAACGAGCTCTAATGGACTGAACCCCAGAGATTCCTGAGCTGTGTCCCTCACTGCAAATAACAGAAGTGGTAATGCATCATCCCAGTCACGAGTGTTTTCCTGACAGTAAGCTTTAATCATAGTCTTTAAAGTTGCCTGGAATCTTTCCAACGCTCCTTGAGATTCTGGGTGGTATGCAGAGGCTAGAATTTGTTTAACTCCCATCTGTGTCAACATTTGTTGAAATGCACGGGACGTGAAGGTACTCCCCTGATCTGACTGTATCTCTCTAGGTAACCCTACCGTGGTGAAAAATTTAATGAGTGCCTTTACTATCGCAGGAGTCCTAATGTTCCCCAGGGGCACAGCCTCTGGGAATCGAGTAGCAGCACACATCATGGTCATGACGTACTGCCGCCCGCTCGCAGTTCTAGCAAAGGACCCACAAAATCCACGATGATTTGGGAAAAAGGCTCCCCAAAGGTGGGTATGGGTCTGAGGGGTGCCTTAGGAATAACTTGATTTGGCTTTCCTACCACCTGACAAGTATGGCACCTTTTACAATAGTCAACAATATCCTTCCTCATATTTGGCCAATAAAAATCTTTCATAACCCTATCTACTGTCTTCCTTACTCCCAAGTGCCCACCTAGAGGTCCCTTGTGAGCCAAGTTAAAAATTTCATCCCGATAAACCTTCGGAACCACCACCTGGTGTACCCAGTCCTCATTGACTGGCACCATGGTCGGGCTCCACTTCCTCATTAACACTCCCTCCTTCAAATAGTATCCCCCTGGTTCCTTATCAATCTCTACCTCAGAAAGAGCTGATTCTTTCAACGCCACAAGCTCCTCATCATGACTCTGTTCCTTTATAAAATCCCTCCTTGCTAATGGTAGATCTACCTCCTCTCCTTTACTCTCCTTAGATCCACTATCCTTTTCCTTCTCCTCCGGTAACCCCTTTTCATACAAGGTTGGCAAAAATGTCTCCGCTAAATCAACCCTGGACTCATTTAAACTGGCTCCTTTCTCAGCTGCCTTTCTAGACATGCTGCGAGTGATTGTGCATGCGGGATAAATCTTGGAATCTAGGGGCGGGTCCTCAGCAATTACAGGCTTACTTGTTAATTTCAATGCTGAATACACGTCACCACCTGCCAGATTGTTACCAAGTAGGACGTCCACGCCGTCCATCAGTAGTTTCGACCTCACCCCTATTTCGACTGGTCCAGATACCAGGTCACATTTCAGACACATCCTGTGCAAAGGTACGGCCTTGGTCCCTTGTCTGATACCTCTTAACACAACCTCCCCAGTCTCAGTCTCAGCACCGAAGTCTAACATCTTCCTTAGAATCAATGACTGATCAGCCCCAGTATCTCTCCAGATCCGCACTGGAACTGGGGTTTCTCCCTCCTTCACAGACACCGTCCCTTCCGAGATAAATTTCTCATGCCCCTCTTGTGCTCTATCTACCTTTGCCTTCCCCATCGATCTGTTGACCGACTCAATGCAACCAGTCGGGACTGCCGTTTTCCCTTTTCCTGTCTCCTTTTTCGGAGGAAAGCACTTAGATGCTATATGACCAGCTTTCCCACAATTATAACACGTAAAGTTGGGAACCTCCTTACCTTTTCCACTAGCTCCCGGCTTATTCTCTGCCTTAGCTGGTGGGCTTTCTCTGCCATCCCTACTGCCTTTCTGGTAGCTCTTATTTAGGGAAAACTTTGTTTTGTGGGTTAAGGCTAATTTGGCAGTCGCAGACAGAGTCACTGTCTCCTTCTCATCCAAGTACGTCTTCATCCTCTCAGGGATACAACCTTTGAACTGCTCCATCAGTATTAACTGTAATAGTTTATCATAATCTCCAACGACCCCTTTTAAGGCGCACCAACGCTCACAATACATTTGCATCTCACGGGCAAACTCTAAATACGTGTGGTTCCACAGCTTTCTCAAGTTCCGGAACTTCAGCCGGTATGCCTCTGGCACTAACTCGTAACTCCTCAATACAGCCCATTTTACTTCCTTGTAACCCTTAGACTCATCCATAGACAATGCCGAATACGCCTGTTGAGCCTTCCCCCTAGGTACGCTCTGTAACAGAACAGCCCATTTCCCCTTGGGCCAGTTCTGATTCACAGCCACTTACTCAAAATGAAGGAAGAACTTATCGACATCCAGCTCCTCGAATGGAGGTACCAACTGGATCTCCTGACCAATCTTGAACCCCTCATTTGGGTTTGCAACCTGGTCTCTTCCCTGCGATGCCTTTAACCTCTCCATTTCCAGTGCAAACTGCCTCTCTTTCTCTCTGTCCTCCCTCTGCCTATCAGCTTCTTCCTTCTGCCTTGCAGCTTCTATCTCCTTTATCCGGAGCTCATGCTCCCTTTCCTCCTTCTCCGCAGCCAACCTTAATCTTTCTATCTGTATCTGAAGCTCACCCTCAACTGGTTTTTTTCTCAGGGAACAGGTCCAATACATCCGACGTGAACACACCCTCGGATACATAATGAACAGCTATTGCTCTCTGTATATCCAACTTGCTCATCGACGATTTCACCGCCAAGAGATTTAATCGTTTTGAAACGCTCACCAATTCCGCCTTCTTGGCATCGTCTAATGCCCCTGAAGTCGGGTCTTTTAAAAATTTGTCAATTTCCATTTCTTCTGGTTTCCTGTCTGGTTATCCACACAACCAGATCAGATAAGGGATTTTTATCCCAATTCACTGGCCCCCCAATTTGGTAATCAAATCCCAGACGAGCCCCCATTTTTACATAACACCCCATAACAAGGTGTCTGACCAGCAGAGAAAGAAGAATCCGTTGGAGTCTGGTGGTACCAAACTAAAGGTGTTTATTAGTAAACTACACAATACAATATCAAAAATGCAAATATACGTATAAAACAAGTTAGCAGTAATAAACCTAAAAGTGTAGGAATAATAATAATCAATAATAAACAAGCTCTATCGATGTCTAGGAGTAAATGAATTGTCATAGGAAAGTATAGAGTTCAGTTCATAAATGCTGAGGTGGTTATGGTTGTTGTATTGAAATCGTTGGAGAGAGAGAGAGAGAGCGAGCGAGATGTAACAGCAACAGCAGCCAAACCCTTTGTGGCTTTCTTAATCCGTCGTATCATTGTGGCCATTCAGTTATGACCCCTCTGTTCTTCAGCTAGACTGTTCTTCTGTGGTGGACTCGTCACTCTGGCATGAGTGGACACACACACAAGTCCCCTCCGGCCCTGCTGTAACACTGTGAGCTTTACTGACCGATCTCCTGGTTCGGTCTCCGAAGCCCCCCACCTTTCTGTGGGTTCCCAACACTCAATCAGTGTCCACTGGTGTGTCTGAAGGGTGTCTCTCCAGACCTGTCTTTTTATCCCTACTCACGGGGTTTTAGCTATCCATCAACTCTGAATGACCGTGTCCATCAAATCAGGCCACTCCTGCTATCTCCTGAGGAATGTTAACGAGCAAAGTAAAGTCCTTGTAGTAGAAGGTAAATAATCCAGGAAGAATCATAATACAGTAAATCAACAGTCTCTCTCCCCCTTTTATCTGTAGCAAATGATCTTGCCTGGGCTTTATCTCTCTCTCATGAGCAGCATAGCAACAGCAATAGTTTGTAGTTCTCGGGGGGGGGGGTTGGGAATGGTTAACTCTGCACCCCATTGACCATCAGGTCTGTTCATCACTCATAACAATAAGTATCACAATGGAATAAAGGGAATTACAGAGGCATGAGAGAGGAGCTTGCCCAGATGGATTGAATGTTGATACAGGTAGGGATGATGGCAGAGCAGATGGCAGATGGCTGAAGTTTCTGGGAATAATTCACAAGGTGCAGGATAAAAGGCGCAGGATAAATAGGTCCCAAGGAAGAAGAAGTTTTTAAATGGCAGAGGTAGACAACCATGGCTGACAAAGGAAGCTAAGAACTACAATAAAGCCAAAGAAAGGGCATATCAAGGTAACAAAAGTGAGTGGGAAGTGGGATGATTGGGAACTTTTAAAATCCAACAAAAGGCAGCTAAAAAGTGATAAAAAGGGAAAGGATGAAATATGATGGCAAACTAGAAAATAATGTAAAGCAGGATACCAAAAGTTTTCTCTCAGTTATATAAAGAGTAAAAGGGAGGCGAGAGCTGATATTGAATAACTAGAAAATGATGCTGGTGAGGTAGTAATGGAGGACAAAGAAGTGGCAGATGAACTTAATGGGTACTTTGCATCTGTCTTCACTGTGGAAGACACTAGCAGTGTGCCAGAAGTCTCTGAGGGTCAGGGAACATGAGTAAGTGCCATTTTTATTACAGAGGAAAAAGTGCCAGACAAACCCAAAGGTCTCAATGTTTATAAGTTATCTGGACCAGATGGACTAGATCCCAGATTTGTGAGAAAGGTTGCTAAAGAAATAATAGATACATTGGTCATGACGTTTTGAGTATCACTTGATTCTGGCATGGTCCCGGAGGACAGGACAAATGCAAATGTCATTTGACTCTTTAAGAAAGAAGGAAGGCAAAAGAAAGGAAATTATAGGCCAGTTAGCCTAACCTCAGTAGTTGGGAAAATGTTGCCGTCTATTATTAAGGATGAAGTTTTGAATACTTGGAGACTAATGATAAGATAATTCAAAGTCAGCGTGGTTTCTGTGAAGGGAAATCTTTCCTGACAAATCTGTTAGAGTTCTTTGAGGAAGCAACAAACAGTGTGGACAAAGGACAGGCAGTGCATGTCATTTACCTGGATTTTCAGAAAGCATTTGGCATCCTTTTTGCAACCTTGATGTACTTATTTCCCAATGACAGGTAGACTAAAACTTACTGCAGATACTTTGATACTTGTGACAATAGTAAACCAGTTACTAATTCATTACTTTATCGCAGTCAATGGTGACAGGCCTGTAGATCTTGTCACCAAAGGAAGTACTTGTGAGGTCAATCATTGGACTGATACAGTACTGTGCAGAAGTCTTACACACACATATATATAGATGGGTGCATAAGACTTTTGAACTGTACTGTAGTAATTTTATATTTTGCTCTGTACAGCTGCCTCAAAATAAAACAAGTTTCATGACTTATGTGAGTGATAATAAACCTGATTCTGATATGGGTCTGTATTGTGGACTGAGAGTGGGAAGGGGACAGGGAGAGGGGAGAGAGCGGGAAACATCAGAGAGAGCTTCTGTGATGTCAATGTTTACAAATACAGTACAGTGCAAAATTCTTTAGCACCCTGGCTGGACACAAACACACATGTATATGTGCCCAAGATTTATTTACAGATACAGCACAGTAACAGCCTCTTCCAGCCCACAAGATAGCATCACCCAGTTACACCTATTAGCCAATTAACTGTAAATGTATGTTTTTGCAATGTGGGAAGACACTGGAGCTCCTGAAGGAAACCTACAGAGTCACAGGGAGAACATGCAAACTTCTTACAGACAGCAGTGGGAATTGAACCCAGCTCACTAGCACTGTAAAATGTTATGCTGACCGCGGTGCTACAGTGCCACCCTCACTATGTGACTGTGCTGCCCTCATGGGCAAACAGAGTTACAGCAGCTATCAGGCACAATTTGATAGAACGGTACAGTAGTTGCAGTGGGCTCAGCAATCTCCTTCTGTAACAGCGTTCCCACAAGTAGTTTGCCCAGATGTCAAAGGTCAAAGTAAATTTATTATCAAATGACAGATATGTCACCATATACAACCCTGAGATTCATTTTCCTGCGGGCATACTCAATAAATCCAATAACCACAATAGAATCAATGGACGTGCAGCCAAACAAGGTGGACGTCCAACGTGCAAAAGACAACAAACTGTGCAAGTACAAAGAGAAAGAAAGAAAATAAATAATGATCATGACAAATGAAGAAGCAATAAATATCGAAGACGTGAGGTGAAGAGTCCTTGAAAGTGAGTCCGTAGGTTATGGAACAGTTCAATGAAAGGGCAAGTGAAGTTGAGTGAAGTTATCCTCTCTGGTTCAAGAGCCTCTGATAGCTGAGGGGTAATAACTGTTTCTGAGCCTGGTGGTGTGAGTCCTGAGACTCCTGTACCTTCTTCCTGATAGCAGCAGCAAGAAGAGAGCTTGGCCTGGGTGGTGGGTGTCCCTGATGATAGATGCTGCTCTCCTGCGACAACACTCCATGTAGATGTGCTCGATGATGGGAAGGGCTTTACCCGTGATGGACTGGCTGTATCCAATTTACTTCATGATCTTGATGAAAGAGAGAAAAATGACCAGCATTAATTCACTGTCTCCCAAATTCCCTTCATGATACCTCAGGTGCTTCTGAAGTATAGTCATTGCTGTTAATAAGGGAAATCAGATTCCAAACCCCTCGGTTCTCCTAACATGTAAAAATCCAATGATTTCTTTCTTGAATGTACTCAGTGACTAATCTTTCACAGTAGGCACTCTCTGGGACCACTAGGGAACCAGAAATAAGATATGTCTATACTACGCTGTCTGTACTTGTCGTTGCCTTGGTAAAGCAGACAGCATAATCCAAATGCTTGGTGGAGTGGAGCTACATTTCTACCAAAGGTGTTGTAAGACTCCTTACCTTCACTAACCTGTAGAACATCCTTGGGCAAAATGTAGCACCTGTTTAACCCCCCTGATCAGGATCATGTGAAGACATGGGAGCAGGTCATTTGAGCAGCTGGTGCTATCACAAGTCCTGGTTATGCGACCACTGACGCCAGGCAGACAATCTCTGAAAAGTATTGATAATGGCCGGGCTCTTGTAAAGACACTGCCCAGAAGAAGGCAATAGCAAACCACTTCTGTGGAAAAATTTGCCAAGAACATTCATGGTCAAAGAACACAATCGCCCATGTCATATGACATGGCAAATAGAATGATGCTGGATAGGATGATAGTCAAAGGCTCCGTACTTTCCAGACATTCTCTCTTCTCCCCAGTCCCACTGAGCAGAAGGTACAAAACCTGAAAGCGTTTAAAACCATGCTGAAGAATTGCTTCTACCCTGCGATTGAAGTGTCTGTAGCATGATAAGATGGACTCTTGACCTCACAATCTACCTCTTAATAATTTTGCATCTTATTGTTATCTGCACTGCTTTCTCTTCGTAGCTGTTACACTTTATTCTACATTCTGTCATTACCTTAAAGCATTGTGCAATGATTTGATCTGTATGCAAGCTTTTCACTGTATCTCTGTACGAGTGACAATAATAAATCAATGCCAAAGTCTGATTGGTTCAGAAGTCTGAAAGCAATGTGTAGAAAGCTGCTCCTGTGAATGGTTGTTCAGGCAGAAGAAAGAAAAGGGAAAAAAAGCTGATATGAGATGGCATACTTTTAAGATGTCTCGAGGAAAGTATAGTAGGAATGATGGCAGAGCAGCAATTGATTAGAAATTGCACAGGGTGAATATTGAAAGGCCTAGATAGACTGGACATGGAGAGGAGTGTAGAGTGGGGAACTTTAGGACCAGTAGTCAGTTACAATGGACAGCTGAGGAGGCCAAGTCATTGTGTAAATTTAAAGTGGAAGTTAATAGGCTCTAGATTTGTCCAGGCATCAAATATTACAGGGAGAAGGAGGAGAATGGGGAGAGAAGGATAATAAATCAGCCATGACAGAATGGTAGAGCAGACACACTGGGCCGAATGCCCTAATTCTCTTCCAATGATTTAGGATTTTATGGTCATCCAGCTAAAGGCAGGATGTCATACAACCCTAGGCCATAAGACCATAAGACATAGGAGCAGAATTAGGCCATTTGGCCCATCTAATCTGCTCCACCATTCAAGGCTGATCCTTTTATCTCCTCCTCAGCTGCACTCCCCAGATTTCTTCTGTAACCCTGTAACCTATCAATCTATGCCTTAAATACACCCAAGACCTAGTCTCCACAGCTGCCTGTGGTAACAAATTCCACAAATTCACCACCCTCCAGTTAAAGAAATTTCTCCGCTTCTTTGTTTTAAATGGAAAGCCCTCTATCCTGAGGCTGTGCCCCCTTGTCCTAAGCTCCCCACCAAAGCTGGAAAGGGATCTGTAATGGAAGTCGGAGCCTTCTCACAAAAAAAGATTCATTAAGATGTTGGCTGGACGAGAGGGCTTGACTCATGAGGAAAGAAGAGATAGGTTGCGACATCTTTCCCATGGGTGTAGCAGGTTGATTGATGACATTAGAGAGGTGCATAAAATCAAAAGGGAAGTAGGTAAGGTCATAGATTTTTCCTCAAAGTAAGAGTATCTAAACTAAAAGGCATAGTTTAAGGTGAGAGGGGAAAAGTTTCAAAGAGGAGCTGAGAGGTAATTCTTTACACAGTGGATGGTGGGTATATGGAATGAGTTGCCAGAGGATGCTGTAGAAACATGCACAATTGCAATGTTTGGGCAGGTTTGTGGATAGAACAGCCCTAGATGTTTATGGGCTAGATGCAGGAAAGTGACACTTGCTCAAATAAACCACTATACCATAAGACAGAGAGGCAGAATTTGGTCATTCGGCCCATCAAGTCTGTTCCGCCATTCCATCATGGCCGATTTATTGTCTCTCTCAACCCTCAAGTTACTGGCAGCTAACTAGAAAAGGCCACCGTTGTTCCCACAAGTTGCCTCCTTCCAGTCAGCCAATCTTCTATCCATGCTCGTATCTTTGCTGTTATAACATGGACTCTAAACTTGCTAAGTAACCTCATGCTTAGCACCTTGTCAAAGGCCTTCTGAAAATTCAAGTAAACAACATCTACTGGCTTGCCTTTGTCTATCCTGCCTGATATTCCTTCAAAAAATTCCAACCGATGAGACTTCTTTTTGGTGTGGACATTGGGTGGAAAATGACTGTTTCCATGTTGTATAACTCTATATTGTGGCTCTATATTGTTCCAATACCAGTAACTATCCTCCTCTATGTTGATGAGAACCATTGTAAATTGGAGAACCGCTTCATTGAGCATCTTCGCTCCATCACCAAAAGTCAAACTTCCTGGTGACCAAACTTTTTAATTCTGATTTCCATTCCCATTCTGAGATATTGGTCCATGGCCTCGTCTTGTGTTATGATGAGGTCACCCTCAGGATGGACGAGCAACATTTTATATTCCATCTGAATAGCCTCCATCCTAATCACCTGAGGGTCCTGGGCTGAAACGTCAACTGTACTCTTTTCTGTAGGTGCTGCCCGGCCTGCTAAGTTCCTCCACCATTTTGTGTGTGTTGCTTAAATTCCAGCATCTGTAGATTTTTTTTTGCATGCCAAATTCCTCCACCATTTTGTGTGTGTTGCACTGTAATTATTACTTATGGGATCATCCTTTGTCACTTGGGATCCCCATCACTTTTAAGTTTTCATTTTAACAAGAGAGAAATGTAAATCTCCTAATCACTCTTCCATTTCAATTAATTTGATGCAGAGTATCACATTCAGTAGATGCTCCCTGACAGCAATCAGACATTATCTAATATCTGACCTAGATTGCCATAAGGCAACCTTAAGGAGGACTCTCAGAGAACAGAAATTAGATTGGTGTAGACTCCAGCCGATTCCTTTGATATTTTGCTGCCTTTTATTTCAGGTGCCCAGACAACAAATGCTGGTTTGCTGCAGTTATTTGTTGTCTCAGTAACTTGACTATGATCATGAACTTATAATTCAGACTCCATTACTTTACAAATGAGCAAGCAGACTCCAAGTCTGACCTTTCTTCAGGTGAAGTAATGAGCGACACTAATAACTGTCACAACCTTGGGCTGTTCTGAAATACTTGAAAACCCAAGATCCTTTTTATTTCTCTCTCTCTGTAGAGCCTCAAGAAACTGCAGATACTGGAACTCGAAGAATTTTTTTTCTAACTGAATAGTAGAGGAGAGAGGAGATTTGATGATTTTGCAGCGTTTGCGGAGGTTGGCAATTAACTTGCGCCAGTCGAAATGTTATCCTCAGCGTGCAGACGTTGTTGTTTCCCTCTGGGAGTGCTCGCGTATCTTTGGCTTTTAGGGGTTTGTAGATGGCATCTATTTTGATATGTTTGTTTACAGAGTTATCAGAGGAGAACTATGATTCTAAACTTCTCATGCAGGCTTCATGCTCGCCTGCACCAGAACCTCCACGGTGTCCTTTTTAATGTGGTGTCCTTCTCAGTCTTCAAGTACTAAGATCAGTGATGGTGGATCATGTCTACATAAAGCCAATTTGTGTTCCTGTGAATTACAGGGAGCCACTTTATGCATAGGGAAGCCCCATAACGTCAGTAAGACAATGACCAAATAGGCCGCTAAATTCTGGTTAAGGGATGAAAGTAGGCCAGGACTCTTGTTGGAACCATAAGACATAGGAATAGAATTAGGCCAGTTGGCCTATTAAGTTTGTTCCACAAATCAATCATGGATTATATATTATATCTCTCAACACCATTTTCCTGTTTCCTCTCCATAACCTTTGACACCATTACCAATCAAGAACCTAACAAACTCCATTTTAAATATACCCAATGACTTGGCCTCCACATAATGTTTAAAAAATTCATTATGGGTTATATGAATAAATATGTGAATTGCATGCATCATCACGTGACTACATGATATGTGCATGCCTTGCTTAAAGAAAACACTAAATTAGACTCACATTTTGGACTCCCGTGTCTTCCTTTGAATTAGTTTACAAAACATAACACCTCTGGCTAAAGAAATTCCTCCTCATCTTATTTGAATGCCTTTGTCGCTTTTCTGAGGGATGTGATACTGACAAACAACTTTAGTCCATCCCTGAATGGCATATGAACATTTAATAAAGAGCACTCTTGCATCCATCTTGTCACACCTCCAAATATGGTTCAGGTGACCAAATATTCTTTATAATCTCCTTAGCCAGAGGATGATAAATCTGCAGAACTCATTGCCACTGATGGCTGTGGAGGCCACATCATTGCAAATATACTGCTTTATATAATCAGCTTTAATATTAGATTAAGGATAAATACTGGCCAGAATGCTGAGGATATCTCACATTGTAGTGTACCATGCTTTTCCCTGAAAAATTAATAATTCTTCATTCTTTTCTCAATTAAAAGCAACAATATCAAAACCAATGTTTCAGATTTTGTTTTCACTCCTGCTGATGTCCTGAAGATGGAAGTTGATGGTTTCTTGATTAGTCAAGGTGTCAAAGGTTACAAGGAGAAGTATTTAAAGCAGAAGTTGATAGGTTCTGAGTAGTAAGGGTATGGGGAGAAAGCAGGAGAACAGGGTTGAGAGGAAGAAGTATATCAGCCATGATAGAATGGCAGAGCAGACTTGCTGGATTGAATGGCCTAATTCTGCTGCTAAGTCTAATAGTCTTATAGTCTAACATCAACACTGCTACTCTTTACATTGACAAGAAGACCTGAATTTTTTCTCATGCATTTGAAGCCTCTTTCACGGAATCCATAGACCAGGAAAGTGACTTTCTTTGGAGTCATAAGACCATAAAGCATAGCAGCAGAAAAGGGCCATTTGACCCATCAAGTCTATTCTGCCACTCTATCATGGCTGATTCATTACCCTCTCAACCCCATTCTCTTGCTTTCTCCCATACCCTTACTACTCAGAACCTATCGACTTCTGCTTTAAATATAACTCAATGACGTTGCCTCCACAGCTGTCTATGGCAATGAATTCCACAGTTTCACCAACAGCTGGCTAAAGAAATTCCTCCTCATCTTGGTTCTAAAGGAAAGTTCTTCTATTCTGAGGCTGTGCCCTCTGATTCTGGACTCCCTCACTATTGAAAATATCCCCCCCCCCCCCCCACCCCACCACAACATCTACACTATTTAGGCCTTGCAATATTCAATAGTTTTCAATGAGAACCCCACTCATTCTTCTAACCTCCAGCAAGTCCAGGTCCAGAGCAATCAAACAAATGTTCCTCGTATTTTAACCCTTTCATTCCTGGGATAATTCTTGTGAACCTCCTCTGGACCCTCTCCAATACCAGCATATCTTATCTTAGATAAAGGGCTCAAAACTGCTTACAAAAAGGAGCATAGCATAGTCACTGAAGTGATGTAGGAAATTGGTACATGGTAAGCTCCCACCACAAAGAACATGATGATGACTATTTTGGAATGTTGAACAAGAAGATAGAATAGTATTGGATGGCAAGAAGATTCGATGGAATAGTATTAGATGGTTAGAAAATTGGACAGAAGATTATTGAAAGGCTGTTCTTCTTCAAAGCAGAGTGATGGAATCTGTGAATGTCGCATCCAATTTGTGCACAACAAGTTTCTATTAACTGTCATCCATTAATGATGTTACAAACTTCTGTATCTAGTCTCTCTGAGGCCCCTTGGATGTTGCATCCTAGCTGTCTGGATACATAAGCCAGGGAAAAACAATATGGAGAGCAAGCTGTTGCCCACATAGCAACCCCCCCCCCCCCCCCCCACCCTCTCCATGCATCTGATAAATCTAGAGGAATGAGGAATGGCCAAGACCGATAAAGTGTGCCGCAGGAGTTGACAGTCAGTGTTGAACTCAACATAGGACTGTCTTAGGGACTCCAGCTCTGGATTTTTCTCTCAGTGTTTACTCCCAAAGCCTTCCCAATAGGTGGGTATAGCCACAAGACAGTAGAAGTTTGAGACTGGCGTTTTTCCTTCTCCTAGATGAGCTGCCAACCACAGCTAGTGAGCTCCATCTGCCCAAAGTCATGGGTTTTAAGGCACCAGTAACCAATCTTTGCCTCCTTGGAGCGACGGAAGATGAGGGGTGACCTGATAGAGGTGTATAAGATGAGAGGCATGGATCGTGTGGATAGTCAGAGGCTTTTTCCCAGGGCTGAAATAGCTGGCATGAGAAAGCACAGTGTTAAGATGCTTGGAAGTAGGTACAGAGGAGATGTCAGGGGTAAGTTTTAACGCGGAGAGTGGTGAGTGCATGGAATGGGCTGCCGGTGACGGTGGTGGAGGCGGATACAATAGGGTCTTTTAAGAGACTCCTGGATAGGTACATGGAGCTTAGAAAAATAGAGGGCTATGGGTAAGCCTAGGTAATTCAGCACAGCTTTGTGGTCCAAAGGGTCTGTATTGTGCTGTAGGATTTCTATGTTTCTATCTCCTCTGTATCTACTTCCAAGTACCTTAAAACTGTGCCCTCTCGTGTTAGCCATTTCAGCCCTGGGAAAAAGCCTCTGGCTATCCACACGATCAATGCTTCTTATCATCTTATACACCTCTATCAGGTCACCTCTCATCCTCCATTGCTCCAAGTAGAAAAGGCCAAGTTCACTCAACCTATTCTCATAGGGGATGCTCCCTAATCCAGGCAACACCATTGTAAATCTCCTCTGCACCCTTTCTATAGTTTCCACATCCTTCCTGTAATGAGGTGATCAGAACTGAGCAAAGTTCTTTAAGTGGTGTCTGACCCTGGTCCTATATAGCTGTAACATTACCTCTTGGCTCTTAAAATCAATCACACGATTGATGAAGGGCAATGTACCGAATGCCTTCTTAACCACAGGGTCAACCTGCACAGCTGCTTTGAGTGTCCTGAGGACTCGGATCCCAAGATACCCTCTGATCCTCCACACTGCCAAGAATCTTACAATTAATACTATATTCTGCCATCATATTTGACCTACCAAAATGAACCACTTTACACTTATCTGGGTTGAACTCCATTTGCCACTTCTCAGCCCAGTTTTGCATCCTATCGATGGCGCACTGTAACCTCAGACAGCCCTCCATACTATCCACAACACTGCCAACCTTTGTGTCATCAGCAAATTTATTAACCCATCCCTCTGCTTCCTCATCCTGGTCGGTTATAAAAAATATAGAAAGCTCACCAATGCCACCGCTTTCTCAGGAGGTTAAAGAAATTTGGCTTGTTTGTTACTCGTTAAGATGCCATTCCTTTTTCTTAATTCCTTTATCTCTGCCACATATTCTCACGATAAGGCTTGCTGTCCTAGTGACGAGACCACGATGGTGGTAAGGTGAGAGAGTACAGCACACTATGTTCCCTTCAGAACAAAATGCTATGCCAACCAATATAAACCTACAACATCATCAATCTAACCCTTCCCTCTTACACAACCCATAGCTTCCCCTCATTTTTCTTATATCCATGTGCCTATTGAAGATTCTCTTAAATGTCCCTGTTTTACCAGCTTCTACCATTACCCTGGCAATGCATTCTAGACTCCCACCATTCTCTGTGTAAAATAAATACTTCTGACATTTCCACTATACACTTCTTCACTTACCTTAAATGGATGTTGTCTGCTATTGGGCATTGCTGCTCTGGGGGAAAAAACCTGCTGGCTATCCATTCTAACTATGGTACTTTGCTATGAAGTGGACAGCCAAGAATGAACAAAAGGTCTAGGCTGTCATTGTGGTCCTAGAACCACTCTGTAGTTCTTCTGGACACAAAGAGATTCTGCAGGTGCTGGGAATCTTCATTAACAAATACAAAATTGCTCGGCTAGGTTAATTGTTCATTGTAAATTGTCCCGTGATTAGGCTGGGATTAATTTGGGGTTTGCTATGTGTCATGGTTTGGAGGACTGAAAGGGCTATATCTCAATAAAATAAATGAATATGCTGGAAGAACTCAGCAAGTCATGGAGCATTTATGGAGGGGAAGAAATGGTCGCTGTTTCAGGCAAAGACCCTCATTAGGATTCATGAGTGCTGATGAAAGTCTCAGCCTGAAAAATTGACTAGCTTTTCCCCTCCATAGATGCTGCCTGACTTGCTGAGTTCCTCCAGTACTGTGTTCGTAACTGCTCAAGATTTCCAACTTCTGCAGAATCTCTTATCTTTATAATCTACATAACCATTTTTACTTACTTCACAAATGCCTTTTCTTGCATAATAATGTCACAACCAGTCAAAAACATATCTTCTTAAATACACCCAGTGTCTTTTCCTCCACAAACCTTTGTGGCAGCAAATTCCACCCTCTGGTTTAAGAAGTTCCTCCCCAACTCATTTCTAAATAGACTTGCATTTATTCTTGGTTCCTATCAAAGGAAATATCTTCTCTACATTCACTGCATTGAGCACTTTCAAAGAGATCCACTCCTCAGCCTTCCAAAGTACATGGAGGACAGACGTTAAACTCTTCTCATAGGTTAAACCTTTCATTCCTGGGATCATAACTCCTCTGGACCCTCTGCAGGATCAACACATCTTTCCTTTGATCATCATCATCATCATCATTATTTACCATATAGCTAATGACACATATGTGTCAATATGAGTCACTAGTTTGGCAGGGGGGTAGGAATCAGAATGTGAGTGCAGGGATTAAGATAGAAGGACAAGGGCATGATGCTAAGACTTCTGATTTGATGAGGAAGGACAGGCAGGGGACAAAACATAATTGTAGGTAGTTAAAGGAGTTGAAATGTGTCTACTTCAATGCCAGGAGTATTAGAAACAAAGAGGATGAACTTAGAGCATGGATTAGTGCGTGGAACTACGATGTTGTGGCTGTTACTGAAACTTGGTTGGAGGATGGGCAGGATTGGATGTTGCAGGTCCCGGGGTTCAGGTGTTTTAAAAGGAATAGGATGGGAGGTAGAAAAGGTGAGGGGAGTGGTATTGCTGGTCAGGGATAGTAACATGGCTATAGAAAGGGAGGACGCTGCAGAGGGAGTGTCTACTGAGTCGGTCTGGGTGGGTCAGAAATAGGAAGGGATCAACCACTGTGCTGGGAGTAGTCTATAGGCCCCCAAATAGCCCTTGGGACACTGAGGAGCAGATAAGTAGGCAGATTTTAGAATGGTGCACAAAATACAGGGTAGTAGTTATGGGTGATTTCAACTTCCCTCATATTGACTGGCACCTCCTGAGTGCAAGGGGAATAGATGGGGCTGAATTTGTCAGGTGTGTTTAAGAAGGATTCCTGACACAGTATGTGGACCAGCTGACGAGAGGAGAGACTATACTGGATCTAGTTCTGGGTAATGAACCTGTCAGGTGACAGACCTTTTGGTGGGGGAGCATTTTGATGAGAGTGACCACAACTCCCTTAGCTTCAGCATAGCTGTGGAAAGGGATAAAATCAGATGAAATGGTAAAGTGCTTAACTGGGGAAGGGCTTACTGGGATGAGGCAGGAACTAGCGAGAGTAAATTGGAAACAGATGGTCAAAGGGGAAAGCACAGAAGTAATGTGGGAGAAGTTTAGGGACCACTTGAGCTGGGTTCAGGATAGGTTGGTCCCACTGAGGCAAGGAAAAAATTGTAGGAAAAGGGAACCATGGCTGACGAAACATGTGAGGCAACTCGTCAAGAGGAAAAAGGAAGCATATGTTAGATATAAGAAGCAGGAAGTAGGAGGGGCTTATGAGAAATATAGGGTAGCCAGGAAGGAGCTAAAGAAAGGACTTAGGAGAGCTCGAAGGGGGCATGAGAAGGCCTTGGCATGTAGGATTAAGGAGAACCCCAAGGCGTTCTATGCTTATGTGAAGAACAGGAGGCTGAAGAGAACGAAGGTGGGACCGCTAAAGGATAAAGAGGGCAACATGTGCCTGGAGGCGGAGGAGGTTGGGGAGGTCTTAAGTGAATACTTTGCTTCAGTATTCACAAGTGAAAAGGATCTTGATCAAGGTGAGGTCGGAATAGAGCGGGCCTGTGTGCTGGACAATGTGGAGATTATGGAAGAAGAAGTGCTGGATCTTCTTAAAAACATCAAGATTGATAAATCCCCAGGGCTGGATATGATACACCCCAGGTTGTTGTGGGAATTGAGAGAAGAGATCACTGGAGCATTAGCTATGATCTTTGAATCCTCTTTAGCTACAAGGAAAGTGCCGGAAGACTGGAGAATGGCGAATGTAATTCCCTTGTTTAAAAAAGGTAAAAGGGAGACACCTGGGAACTATAGACCGGTGAGTCTTACGTCAGTGGTTTGCAAACTACTGGAAAAGATTCTTAACAATATGACCTACAAGCATTTGGAGAAGTACAGTCTACCCATGGATAGTCAACATGGCTTTGTGAAGGGAAGATCATGCCTCACGAGCCTGATTGAGTTTTTTGAAGAGGAAACGAAAGAAATTGATGAGGGTAGGGCAGTGGATGTGGTCTACATGGACTTTAGCAAGGCATTTAACAAGGTCCCTCACGAGAGACTCATCTAGAAAGTCATGAGGCAAGGGATAAGTGGAAACTTGGCTGTTTGGATAAAAAATTGGCTTAAAGGAAGAAAGCAGAGGGTAGTTGTGGAAGGAAAGTATTCTGCCTGGAGGTCGATGACTAGTGGAGTGTCGCAGGGATCTGTCCTGGGACCCCAGCTATTTGTGATTTTTATAAATGACCTGGATGAAGAGGCAGAATGATGGGTGAGTAAGTTTGTGGGTGACATGAAGATTGGAGGAGTTGTGGATGGAGCTGCAAGTTGTCGAAGGTTACAAGAGCATATAGACAGGCTGCAGAGTTGGGCAGAAAAATGGCAGATGGAGTTCAATCCGGATGAATGTGAGGTGATGCATTTTGGAAGGACAAACCAGAAGACTGAGGACAGGATTAATGGTCAGTTACTTAAGAGTGTGGATGAACAAAGGGACCTTGGGGTTCAAATCCATACATCCCTCAAGGTCACTGCGCAGGTTGATAGGGTAGTTAAGAAGGCCTATGGGATGCTAGGCTTCATTAACAGGGGGATTGAGTTCAAGAGTAGAGAGGTCATGTTGCAACTCTACAAATCTCTGGTGAGACTGCACTTAGAGTATTGTGTTCAATTCTGGTCACCTCATTATAGGAAGGATGTGGAAGCTAAGGAGAGGATGCAGAGAAGATTTACCAGGATGTTGCCTGGTTTGGTGAACAAGTCATATGAAGCAAGGTTAGCAGAGCTGGGATTTTTCTCTTTGGAGCATAGAAGAATGAGTGGGGTCTTGATAAAGGTCTACAAGATTATGAGAGGCATAGATAAGGTGGATAGTCAGTACCCATTTCCCAGGGCACCAATAGCAAACACCAGAGGGCATATGTACAAAATTAAGGGAGGGAAGTTTAGGGGAGACATCAGGGGTAAGTTTTTTACACAGAGGGTTGTGTGTGCCTAGAATGACTGCCAGGGATGGTGGTGGAGGCTAAAATATTAGGGGTATTTAAAAACCTCTTGGACAGGCACATGGATGAAAGAAAAATAGAGGGTTATGGGGTAGTGTGGGTTTAGTACTTTTTTTTAAAGGATTATATGGGTCGGCATGGAGGGCTGAAGGACCTGTACTGTGCTGTAATGTTCTATGGCTTCTATGGTTCTATATCATATGACATGTGTGGTCATGGTCTTCCATTTGAGTCTTATAAGCTCTTCAAAACTTTTGCCTGTCTGTCCCTTGATGTAACTCATGTATGTCATGCGCTGTTGACTGTGGCTTTTTCTTCCATCAATTTTTCACATCACTGCAAACTGTTCGAACTGCTCTTTCCTCACTACATCCCAGAAATTCCAGCTGTCGTTTCCTGATTGAGAATATCAGCTCTCTTCTTATTCCTGCTTTTCGCAACACGTCCTCATTTGTTACTCTGGAGAGATCATGTTTAACATTTGTGGGATCTCTTTTACTGCACAAGTAAGCAGTGGTGATTGCCCACCTTGTCTGACAACGACAGGAGACCTGTGTAGGAGCATCTTTTGAAGCAGAAATGCCATTGCATTTTGGCTGTTCCACCCTCTTAACCTCAAAAGTCTGGGTCCAGTTGTACAAACAAGTATCACAAACTGGGGTCTTCCTTGGTAGCAGTGGTTGACCATGACATGTTCTGTGCCTTGTCGTGCCCTTTCCTGTCCATGGACCATTGCAGTAACACCATCCTGGCCATTGGATCTCAGTGTAGATTTCATCGCCCAGTCGGCTGGAGATGACTTTGCATGCTAGGACAGGCATATCCCTATCTCACTGGAGTATGAGGCCTGCCGGCTACCCTCACCTGGTTTAGCCCGCCCGTCAAAGCATCGCACTGGGATGTGGCCACTCTTGAAGCCACACACAAAATGCTGGAGGAATTCAACAGGCCAGGCAGCAACTACAGAAAAGAGTACAGTTGACATTTTAGGCCAAGACCCTTCATCTCTTGACTGTACTTCATCTGACTGTACTCTTTTCCAGTAACGCTGCCTGGTCTGCTGAGTTCTTTCAGCATTTTGTGTGTCTTGCTTGGATTTCCAGCATCTACAGATATTCTCTTGTTGGTGAGAGCTGAGTGTCTGGTGGAGACCAAAGGTTAGTGAGCTGCCCTAGAACGGACATGATAAGCCCCTTCACCAGAGATGCTACCCCTCCCTGGACACCCCATACACCCCATGAGGGCAGTACTCTAGGAATAATTCATTAGTTGTGGATTGGTTTATGCTACTCCATGATTGTGAAAGGTGCTTTTATAAATGTTAACTTGTCTTTGCCTTTTATCAGTAATATTTAACTTGCAGATTTGGCATCCTGACTATGAGCTATTGCCAAACATAACCATGTCCAAGACAGATACTTCATTTTCCCATGGTAGCTAAGAATACCCCCAAGAATCAGAGAAATAACAGGCTACCAACAGGCAACAGATAATCCTCAAGCTGGTCCAGACTTCAGTAACTTGGAGAGAACTCGCAGTTTCTTAATTATTGCAAATTGGACAGAGTGCCAGAAACCTTGCTGCTAATGCATCGTCTCCCTTGTCACACCATTCCTAATTTGATGAGTTCTTTGCATGATTATCTTGGCAAGCATTCTCCTAGCGGCAGTTTTCCAAGTAAACACTTAACAGTTGTTTACCCAAGTTCTCCCAGAAATGAAGGCTGTGTGCCGATGTGCTTTCTGGCTCTCCTTTTGGGAAGAAGTCAGGAAAAATAAAATCCAACACAAGATCGCAGATGAATAACTAAGACAATGTGCAGTTACTATATTGCATACCCAAAATAATGGTTACAGTGAGTGAGGCCCTCCATTGGTCATGGTCAAGCATGAATGTTGCACTCTAGCTGTCTATGTGAAACACAAACCAGGGCATTACGATATGGAGAGCAAACTGTTGCCCATGTATCAGGCTTCCCTCTCCACGCGGCTGATGAGTCCAAAGGAATGGCAGAGACCAATACGGTTTTGCACCAGTCAGTATTGAACTCAACACGGGACTGCCTTAGGGACTCCAGCTCTGGATTTTTCCTCGGGGTCTACTCCCAAAGCCTTCCCCATGAGCGGTATAGTCACAAAGTCGCAGAGGTTTGAGATCAAAGTTTTCCTTCTCCTAGATGAGCTGCCAACTACAGGTAGTGAGCCCCATCTGCCCAAAGCAATAGGTTTTAAGGCACCAGTAACCCACCTTTGCCCGCTCTCCTGTCAGTAGAAACTGGTATGCCAGGCTTAATGGCTAAACCAGATGTGAAGGCCAGGAGCTGGACTTGGTTGTCAGAGGCTATTTAAGGCACATGCTATTGAGAACATTTAATAGGTAGAGCAAGTTTATCTTCGCTACCATCCTTTACTATAATAAACTTAAGAAATAAAAGTGCTGGAAATACTCAGTGGGTCAGGCTGCATCTGAGGGAAAAGAAAGAGAGTTAATGTTTCAGTCTGAAGTCTTTCATTATGAAAAGGATGGAGACCCTAGCAAGCTCATTAAGTTGAAGTTTAAGGTGGGAGTGAGCGGATGTCTCTGAGAGTGTAAAACCTAGGTGAACAAGGGCATCAGCTGTAAACAAGTTCAAGTTCAAGTTTACTTGTCATTCAACCATACATCAATACCCATGAATACAGACAAACAAAAAGGCTTTACTCTGGGGCCAGGGTGCAAAACACAGTACCAACAGTCATATACAGCATAAGGCACACATAGTGCATATTAGTGTAAAATACAGCCACACAAAAAAAATACATTGTCCAAGTCCCTGAGTCCATGAATGTTGCAGCAGTCTGCAGTCAAACACAATACAGCTTGAGGATCTAACATGGTCCCAACAGATTGATGCAGCTATAAAGAAAGCAAGACAGTGGCTATACTTCTTTAGGAGTTTGAGGAGGCTTGATTTGTCACCTGAAACACTTGAAAACACCTACAGAGCATTCTGACAGGCTGCATCACTGCCTGGTAATGGGGGGTGGGGTTTGGGGGAAGTGGTGACTGCACAGGATTGAAAGAAGTTACAGGAAGTTGTAAAATTAGACAGCTCCATCCTGGGTACCAGCCTCCGGAGATTCCAAGACATCTCCAAGGAGCGGTTCCACCATTATTAAGGACCCCCATTACCGAGGACATGTCCTCTTCTCACTGTTACCCTCTGGAAGGATGTACAGAAGCCTAAAGGCACACACTCAGTGATTAAAGAACAGCTTCTTCCCCTCTGCCATTCAATTACTAAAGGAACACTGAATCCAAGAACACTACTTCAGTTCTTTTTTATATTATTTGTTTTTGCACTATTTTTAATTTAATATACATGTATGTACTTACTGTTATTGACCTACTTAGATTTTTTTCTATATTATCATGTATTGCATTGTAATACTGCCACTAAGTTCACAAATTTCATGACATACGCCGGTGATATTAAACTTGATTCTGATTCCGATACTTCTGCTGAGCAAACTCTGAAGTGATGCACCAGCAACCCCAACATGTGCACTGCGCCGCACTGCCTCAGACACCCCAGTGGAGCACACTGACTCTGGTGCCTCTTTTCCTGGTGTTTGCAAGCAGGCAACACTGCAGCTTGAGGCCTCGTCCCACTACAGCTGAGGTCACGCTGCTCCCCGTCGTCCATTCGACAATAAACCAGTGAATCGGACTTGCAGCATCCCACGGTGTACCACAGGGTCTTTGGATCTGAAGAAAAGTGACTAAGACAATCACTCTCTGTTAGACAGCACACCTCCTTCACACATTGACTCCACCGATATCTCTTTGATGTAGGCAGCAGCACATTTTGCACCGTCCAGCTCCTTTAGATTCTCTGCCAATCAGCAACTCACTGATGGGGTAGACCTACAATACTTCAAGTGTTTAATGTCCAGCAGGGTCTTCTGATCATTGAAAAATATGTATAATAATGACAATAACACTTTTGGGTGGCCTTGAGGAAATCATTGCGATCAAACATGCTGCCACCTTACCAGAAGAAAACAAAGTTATCTGGTTTAGACCTGATGGGCTGAATGGCTTAATTATTCTTCTCTGTCTTGTGGTCTTATAGTCAATCAGAGAATGGAAACAGATAGAGAATGAGGATTTTCAACATAGAAAATTACAACAAGTACAGACCCTTCGTCCATAATGTTATGCTGACCTTTAACCTACACTGAAATCAATCTAACACTTCCCTCCCATATAGCTTTCCATTTTTCATTCAAAAATATGCCTATATAAGAGTCACTTTAATGTCCCAAATGTACCCCCCCCCCTCCACTGCCACACTTTGGCAGTCTGTTCTACACACTCACCACTCTCTGTGTAAAAAGATACCTATCTCCAGTATCCCCATAACACGTACCTCCAATCTCTTTAATAATATGCACTTTTGGATTAGCCATTTCCACACTCAGAAAAGGGCGCTGGCTTTATCAATGCCTCTTATAAATCTCTATCAAGTCATCCCCGTCCTCCTTCAATTCAAAGAGAAAAGCACTATCTTGCATAACCTTTCTACGTAAGGCATGAACTCTAATCTAGGCAGCATTATGGTAAATCTTCTTTGCACCCTCTCTAAAACTTCCATAGCTTTCTTGTAATAAGTTGACCAGAACTGAACACAATACTCCATGTAGTCTAACTAGAGTTTTCTAGAGCTACAAGATTACCTCTTGATCTCAATCCTCCACATAACTAAAACCAAATCTCCATTTTGTCTTCTTAATCATCCTATCAATTTGTGTTTGATGCTGGGATGGAGATACACCTCTATGAAAGGAGATGAAGGACACTCCTTCCCTCACATGAAGGAGTGTCTTGAAGCCATGGAAGCAGGTGGTGGATGGTCGTATGGTGCATATCACAAGTCCTGGTTATGCGACCACTGATACCAGGCAGACAATCTCTGAAGAGTATTGATAATGGCTGTGGTCACCCATCTTGTAAAGACACTGCCCAGAAGACAGCAATGGCAAACCACTTCTGTAGAAAAATTTGCCAAGAACTATCATGGTCATAGACTACGATCCCTTGCGTCATACGACACAGCACATAGATATGATGATCAACTTGCGTAGCAACTATGAGGGATTTATGGATATGGCCCTCTGGATCCTGTTGCCCCTCTGCACTGTTAAGAATCTTGCATTAAACTTGTACTCTGCCTTCAAATTCAAATTTCCAGAGTGAATTATCTCCAGATTGAACTCCATCTGCCACTCTCAGCCCAGCTCTGCCCACCCAGACTCACCAGACATGTCATCTTCTCGCAGGAGGTACAGAAGCCTGAAGCCCCACACCACCAAGTTCAAGAACAGCTACCTCCCTTCAGGCATTCAGAGCTTCCACCAACCAGCAACTTTAATAACTACCTCGGCGTCGCAACACTATGACCACTCGGACCAATTTGCACTACAACGAACATTTCTTTTGAAACATTAGCATTCAATTCCTGCTGCTGTGTGTAAGGAGTTTGTGCGTACTCCCCGTGATTGTGTGGGTTTCCTCGGGATGCTCTAGTTTCCTCCCACATATGGGTCAGTGTTAGTACATTGTGGGCATACTACAATACTGTGAAAAGGTCTCAGGCACTTATATATAGTTAGAGTGCCTAAGACTTCTGCACCGTACTGCAGTAATTTTATGTCCAGCACTGTACCTTTGCTGTAAAAGTACAAATGTCATGACATGCTGTAAGTGAGTGATGGTTCTGTATTATGGACTGAGAGTGAGAATGGGGCAGGAAGAGGGGAGGGAGCAGGAAGCACCAGAGAGACATTCTGTAATGATCAATAATTGTTTGGAATCACATGACCTTGCCTGGTCATGTCTCAGGGCTGAGTATGACCTTACCCACACTCCTTCTCTGCTACCTGTCCCACACGCCTCCCGCAGCGCTCCACCCTTATCATTCCCATCATCCTTTGCTCCTGCCAGATTTACAAACTCACTCCCCAATGCACTTGGAGAAAAACACAGTACTGTGCAAAAGTCTTAGGCGAGCTGGCTAAACATATGTGCCTAAGGCTTTTGCTCAGTATTGTTTGTTGGTGCTGGAAGCACGGTGACACTTGCAGGCTGTCCCAACACATCCTCAGGCTGCTTTGGTGATTGACACAAATGAAGGCATGCCACTGAACATTTCATGTTTCGATGCACATCTGACAAATAAAGCTAATCTTTAATAAAGCTGATCTTGACTGGAAAAGAATTTGGAATATCAATTGACCACAAAGGCCGCTATAGATATACAAATCTTCTTAGTGCTAGCGTGATACTTTCTTCTTGTTGAGTGAAGACCTCATCTACCCATACATTGCAAAGGCTTTCACCTACTGAGTAGACATTTCATGAGTGCATCTTCGTATTGATGGATGTGATCAGTTTGGTTTACAGAAAAAAAATATGTTGAATAAACAGGGAAAGAGATCAACAGCTGTTTCTATTGTGAAATTAAGCTTAAAGAGCATATTTTTTGACAAACATTTGCATATATTTGAATAATATTTATGAGTTAAGTACAGCTAAGATACAGTAATTATGGTAATTTTGAATACTTAGAACTGATGTCCAGACAAATAAACAGCTACTCAAGCTATTGCCTCACAGACATAAGATCCAGGTTTAATTCTAACCTCAGATGCTGTCTGTGTGGAGTTTGCTTGCTCTCCCTGTGACCTTCAACCATACCGGGCTTACTATGTAGGTTGGCATTGCTATATACAATACCATCTTTCCTACAATAAGGAGGATTCACTTTATGCCTTCATTCTATTTTATTTAAGTTCAAAGTTCAACATATATTTATTATTAGATTACTTGCATATCACCAAACACTACCCTGAGTTTAATTTTCTCACAGGCTTTCACAGTAGAACAAAGGAGTACTATATAATTAATGAGAAACAACACACAAAGAGAGACAAGCAGCCAATGTACAGAAGACAAATTATGCAAATATAAATAGGCAGGAAGATATATAACATTGAGAACATGAGTTGTAGAGTCCTTGAAATTGAGACCACAGCTTGTGTTCAGTGATCAGTTCAGTGTTGAGGTGAGTGAAGTTATTCACTCTGGTTCAGGAGCCTGATGGTTGAATGTAATAATTGTTCCTGAACATGGTGCTGTGGGACCTAAGGCCCTTGTCCCTGATTCCTGATGGCAGCAGTAAAAAATAGAGCTTGGCCTGGATGGTAAGAGTCCTTCATGATGGATGCTGTACTCTTATGACAGAACACCTTTTAAATGTGTGCAAAGGTGGGGCAGGTTTTTCCTGCGATGAATTTGGTTGTATCCAAAGTGCATTTATTATCAAAGTATGTGTGGGGTAGATAACCCTGAGATACGTCTTCTCCACAGACGGCCACGAAACAAAGAAGAGCCTTTGAATCTGCTCAAAGAAAAAAATATCAACACCACCCCCCCATGTAAAAATAAAAGAAGTGAGAACACAGAATATAAAATACCGTACTAAATCGAAAGGCATATTCAGTTCAGCTCAGTGTTCACTATCTGCAGGCCACCCTGATTCAAATGTCACCCAAAAGCAGCAATGATAAAAGGAGTGACCTGAAACTAAAACTCATCATAAAAGTGAATTAGAGTCCACAATCCACAAACCGTGTTGATTAAACCTAGCACTGGCACCATCCTCCGACAGCATCGAGGAAGAGAGAAAGAAAGAGGGAGAGAGAGAGAGAGGGAGAGGGAGAGGGAGAGGGAGAGAGAGAGAGAGAGAGAGAGAGAGAGAGAGAGAGAGAGAGAGAGAGAGAGAGAGAGAGAGAGAGAGAGAGAGAGAGAGATCATTTGAATGCAGGGGCCTTCCCTTTGGAAGAGCAAACAAGAAAGAGAGAGTGAACATCACACGCAGACGCCTTCCTCTGGCAGCGGTGAGCGAGAGGCTGATAGACAGCATTGAACACTCGCTCACCTTTCGCATTCACTTCAATGATCTGAGTCTTCCTCAGTGCTTTAATCGGCTTCAGTCACGCACCATCTCCAGGCTTCCAGGTCTCCATGTCATATGTTTTTCTCACAGCCACGTGGTACCCTCTTGGAGATAGCAAAGCACCAGATCACCAGATCGGGCTGAAAACACACGGCCAGAAAGCATATAACAGGCTCCAACAGTAGCAGAACCACATCTGAAATAAGAAGATGTAAAAGAAATTAAAGAAATTGCTTTGTGACCTGTCCTGAGGATGTCGCTCTTGGTCACTTAATTCACTGGCCTCATCGTCAGTGATCATTTCAGTGTTGAGAAGAGTGAAATTATCCACATTGGCTCAGGAGCCTGATGGCTGAAGGGTTATAACTGTTCCTGAACCTGGTGGTCTGGGATCTAAGGCTTCTATTCCTCCTACCTGATGGTGGTAGTGAGAAAGGATCATCAAAAGAGATGCTAGAGATCTTAGATGATGGATTCTGCTTTCTTTTGGCAGCACCCCTTACAGATGTGCTCAGTGGTGGGGAGGACTTCTCCTGGGCTGGATGCACAAATTTTTGTTGCCTTCTCTATTTTTTTTTCAGTAATCTACCAGTGGAAGTTCTGGTAATTAATTGAGTTAGAATTTTAGTGGGTGATGCGGTGGAGATACGTCTCTATCAAAGGAGATGTAAGGTGCTCCTTCCCTCCGCTAGAATACAGGTCACCCTTGGGCAAGGTGTAGCACCTGCTTAGACCACCCTCCCCCCGATCATGGTCACATGAAGCCAGGGAAGCAGATGGTAAATGCTCGTTCACATGATCATATGAGCAGCCCGTGCACATCACAAGTCCTGGTTATGCGACCACTGACGCCAGTCAGACAGTCTCTAAAGAGTATTGATAATGGCTGGGGTCACCCGTCTTGTAAAGACACTGCCCAGAAGAAGGCAACGGCAAACCCCTTCTGTAGAAAAATTTGCCAGGAACAATCATGGTCATGGAAAGACCATGATCGCCCACGTCTTATAACACAGCACATAACCAATGAGTAATTATGGCTAATATGAGGGGACATAATTTTATGGTGATTGGAGGGAAGTATTAGGAGGATGTCAGATAAATGGCAGGTTTATGGAACACCCTGACAGAGTTAGCAGTAGATGCAGTTACATTAGGGGCTTTTTTAAGAAACCCTTAGATAGTCACATGGATGATAGAAAAGCAGAGGGTAACATAGGAGGAAAGGGTTAGTTTGTTTTTAGAGTGGGTTAAAAGGTCAGAACAACATCATGGGCAGAATGGCCTGTACTGAGTTATATCACATTTGAAGTGTCACTGGTTAATCTGTTCTGTACCTTACAAGTTTTAGTTTATGCACTTTGTTTATTTATCATCTGTTGATTTTACCCCTACCTTCCCAAGTTATTGTGTGTTATATGTGTGTTATGCTTTACACCCTGTTTCAGAGAAATGTTGTCTCATTTAACAATATACATGTGTATAGTTAAATGACAATACACTTGATTTGACTGAAAATGTTCTATGTTCAATGTTCTACAAAGTAAGTAGGTAATAGTAAAAAACAAAATAAAGGAGCATTCATGGGTTTATGGAGCATTCAGAAATTTGATGGGAGAGGGGAAGAAACTGTTTCTGAATCACAGAGTGTGAGTCTTCAGGCTCCTGTATCTCCTCCCCAGATGGCAGCGACAAGAAGAGGGTATATCCCTGGTAGTGGGGGATTTCAGTAAAGGAATTGTCTCTTGAAAATGCCCTTGATGGGGAAAGTTGTGAGCTTATAATCAGATTTGTCATTATATTATTAAACAACAAATCAGACTTGAGGAGGTGAGTGTTCATATATACCGTATATCAACGCTGGGAAATTTCCTGAAAATTCCCTTGTCATAATGGGATGTGACTCTGCAACACCATTAGTGCCAATACTTAATCTGAATGGTTAGAAAATAGCAGAAGCCATAATTTTCTCTGCATTTTCCAAAAAAAAGCATATTACAGTTTGCAGCCATTATTTTTGAGTTTTTGTGTTGAGCAATTTGTAGATTCCATTCTACTGTTAAATCATTATTCACAAAACAAATGCAAATTGTTTTTTTTTTGCACAGTAAATACAGTGTTCAGTGTTGAAAGTGTTCAGTGTTGAAAGTGGACGTTTCTATATTCACAGTATGTTAGATTTTGAATTACCACCAGATTATACTTATCCATTCATAGGAACAATGAACAATCTACCGATATTTTGAAATGTAATCTATCATTTTACCTGCTGCTGTTGGCTATTTTTAATCAGAGCTAGCGTTTTTCTGAAAAGCAGCTCGTTGAGAATCAGGACATATTTCGAATATTGTTAGAGAGGTGCACAGAGCTAGAGGATTCAAGATTGAAAGAAGATTTAATATCGAAGTATACATGCAGTACACAACTCTGAGACCTTTCAAAGTCCAATCCTACATCCCTGTCGTGAAAGATGGAAATGGGTAAGACTGGCCAACAGGGCTCTGGTGAAGCTGAACAGACCAATCACCTTTACCGCAGACACAATGGATTACAATGGCATTGATGAATTCCAACCATTCCGTCGACTTTGGATGACGGAGACAGGAGGTCATCAGTAGCCTATGCTTCACTGGGATTTAAAGGCCCAAGGAGAAGAAAAAAATAATCCAACCCTCAAATTTGTCTTCCTACAGACAGCAGGGATTATAGAGTAAGGATTAGTGGTGTTTACAGCAGTCTTCAGCTTAATGTGAAAAAGACTAAGGAGCTGGTGGTGGACCTGAGGAGGGCTAAGGCACCGGTGACCCCTGTTTCCATCCAAGGGGTCAGTGTGGACATAGTGGAGGATTACAAATACCTGGGGATACGAATGGACAATAAACTGGACTGGTCAAAGAATACTGAAGCTGTCTACAAGAAGGGTCAGAGCGGTCTCTATTTCCTGAGGAGACTGAGGTCCTTTAACATCTGCCGGAAGATGTTCTACGAATCTGTGGTGGCCAGTGCTATCATGTTTGCTGTTGTGTGCTGGGACAGCAGGCTGAGGGTAGCAGACACCAACAGAATCAACAAACTCATTCGTAAGTCCAGTGATGTTGTGGGGGTGGAACTGGACTCTCTGACGGTGGTGTCGGAAAAGAGGATGCTGTCCAAGTTGCATGCCATCTTGGACAACGTCTCCCATTCACTCCATAATGTACTGGTTAGGCACAGGAGTACATTCAGCCAGGGACTCATTCCATCGAGATGTAACACTGAGCGTCATAGGAAGTCATTCCTGCCTGTGGCCATCAAACTTTACAACTCCTCCCTCGGAGTGTCAGACACCCTGAGCCAATAGGCTGGTCCTGGACTTATTTCCACTTGGCATGATTAACTTATTATTATTTAATTATTTATGATTTTATATTGCTATATTTCTTCACTATTCTTGGTTGGTGCAACTGTAACGAAACCCAATTTCCCTGGGAACAATAAAGTATGTCTGTCTGTCTGTCTGTTTCACTCTTCTTCATGTTCCCCTGTTTGATTGGATCATGGCTGAATTTTACCTCATATTCCATAAGACCATAAGACAAAGTAATAAAATTAGACCATTCAGCCCATTTAGTCTGCTCCACCATTCAACCATGGCTGATTTAATATCCCTCTCAATCCATTTTCCAGCTTTCTCTCTCCAGAGAAAGTGCTGTGCAGGTAAACATTAAGGTGCAAGATTATAACAAGGTAGATTGTGAAGTTAGGAGTCCATCTTAACTCCCATTCTATAATCTTATAACAGCAGGACAAAAGCTGTCCTTGACCCTGTTGATCTATGCTTTCAGGCTGTTGTACCTTCTGCCTGATGGGAGGGGACAGAAGAGAGAATGTCTGTGGTGAGTGGAGTCTTTGATTTTGCTGGCTGCTTTATCGAAACACAGCTCATGGAGGGGGAGGCTGGTTTCTGTGATGTGCTGCTATGTGCCCACAATTCTCAGTAGTTTCTTGTGGTCACGGGTAGTGTTGTCGCTGTACCAAACCGAGATATATCCAGACAAATGCTTTTTGTAGAAGTCATGTCTGTCTGTCTGGGAGCATTTTCTGTCTGCATTGTGTTTTCAGTTGCGTGTTTATTATGGGTAATTTATCACATGTATTGGAGCATGGTAGATGTGAAGAGTATAGTTACATTCATTGTCTTTAGTTCAGTTTTAGTCTGGTTAGAGTAGACAGTAAGTCGGGTTAAGGATATTTTTTGTTGACTGCTTTGCATATTGTTTAAGTACACTGAAGGATGCCTTAAAGGGAAACTGTCCTTACAATCAGCATGTAACATGCAGCACTAGAAGTTCCAACACTCCAGACCACTGTTATACTAAGATAAGGAATGCCTACTGTTCCATGCCCATACCGTGTTTTGGGAAATCTGATCACTTGGCTGCCCTTCTCCTACCTGCAGTCAGGCAGAGGCTAAAGAGCAAAGCTGCAGAGTTCAGGACCACTGAGAGGTGGTCGTGGGAGGCAGAGGAACAGCTGCAGGATTGGTTTGAGTCAGTGGAATGACCCATGTTCAAGGACTCATCTATGGATCTGAATGTGATATACCGTGATTGTCATTGGCTTTATTAATTGTAGACTAATGTGTCCCCACTAAATCATTCGCAGTCTTCCCCAAACAGAAGCCCTGAATGAACCATGAGATCCACAATCCATGAGAGCTACTTCAGAGGCATTCAACTGCGGTTACCAAGAACGTTACATAAGGTCCAGGCACAGTCTCCAGAAAGAAATCTCACAGGTGAAGTGGTAATTCCAGACCAAACTCGAATCAATGAAGGATGATAGACAGTTGTGGTAAGGTTTGAATATTATCACCTCTTATAAAGTTAAATCAAGTGACATAGGTGACAGCAGGGCCTCGCTTCCAGATGAGCTCAATGCCTTCTCTGCTCGCTTTGACTATCAAAGCATGAACAAAACATCACAAACTCCCACAGACCTCAATGATCCTGTGATTTCCGTCTCCGATACCGGCGTGCGAACAGCCTTCAGGAGGGTGAACCCAGAAGAAGCATCCTGCTCAGATAGGGTACCTAGCCAAGTACTAAACACCTGTACCGATGAACTGGCTGGAGTGGTCACTGAGATCTTTAGCCACACAGTTTGGCAGGCTACGATACAATAGACAATAGACAGTAGGTGCAGGAGTAGGCCATTTGGCCCTTCTAGCCAGCACTGCCATTCACTGTGAACATGGCTGATCATACACAATCAGTACCCCGTTCCTGCCCTCTCCCCATATCTCTTGACCCCGCTATCTATAACTCTATCTAACTCTCTCTTGAATGCATCCAGAGACTTGGCCTCCACTGCCTTCTGGGGCAGAGCATTCCACATATCCACCACTCTCTGGTTGAAAAAGTTTTTCTGCATCTCTGTTCAAAGTGGCCTACCCCTTATTCTTAAACTGTGGCCTCTAGTTCTGGACTCACCCATCAGCGGGAACATGCTTCCTGCCTCCAGCGTGTCCAATCCCTTAATAATCTTATATGTCTCAGTCAGATCCCCTCTCATCCTTCTAAATTCCAGTATATACAAACCCAGTCGCTCCAATCTTTCAACATATGACAGTCCCACCATTCCGGGAATTAACCTTGTGAACCTACGCTGCACTCCCTCAATAGCAAGAATGTCCTTCCTCAAATTTGGAGACTAAAACTGCACACAGTACTCCAGGTGGGGTCTCACCAGGGCCCTGTACAGCTGCAGAAGGACCTCTTTACTCTTATACTCAATTCCTCTTGTTATAAAGGCCAGCATGCCATTAGCTTTCTTCTCTGCCTGCTGTACCTGCATGCTTGCTTTCATTGACTGATGTACAAGAACACCTAGATCTCATTGTACTTCCCCTTTTCTTAACTTGACTCCATTTAGATAGTAATCTGCCTTCCTGTTCTTGCCATCAAAGTCGATAACCTCACATTTATCCACATTAAACTGCATTTGCCATACATGTGCCCACTCACCCAACCTGTCCAAGTCACCCTGCATTCTTATAACATCCTCCTGACATTTCACACTGCCACCCAGCTTTGTGTCATCAGCAAATTTGCTAATGTTACTTTTAATCCCTTCATCTAAATCATTAATGTATATTGTAAACAGCTGCGGTCCCAGCACTGAACCTTGCGGTACCCCACAGCCTGCCATTCCGAAAGGGACCCGTTAATCGCTACTCTTTGTTTCCTGTCAGACAGCCAATTTTCAATCCATGTCAGTACTCTGCCCCCAATACCATGTGCCTTAATTTTTCCCACTAATCTTCTATGTGGGATATTATCAAAAGCTTTCTGGAAGTCCAGGTACACTACATCCACTGGCTCTCCCTAGTCCATTTTCATAGTTACATCCTCAAAAAACTCCAGAAGATTAGTCAAGCATGATTTTCCCTTCATAAATCCATGCTGACTCGGACTGATCCTTCTACTGCTATCCAAATGTGTCATAATTTCATCTTTTACAATTGACTCCAGAATCTTTCCCACCACTGACGTCAGGCTAAATGGTCTATAATTCCCTGTTTTCTCTCTCCCTCCTTTCTTGAAAAGTGGGACAACATTAGCCACCCTCCAATCAGCAGGAACTGTTCCTGAATTTATAGAACATAGGAAAATGATTACCAATGCGTCCACGATTTCTAGAGCCACCTCTTTAAGTACCCTGGGATGCAGACCATCAGGTCCCGGGGACTTATCAGTCTTCAGACTCAACAGTCTATCCAACACCGTTACTTGCCTAATATAAATTTCCTTCAGTTCATCCTTTACCCTAGTTCCTTTGGCCACTATTACATCTGGGAGATTGTTTGTGTCTTCCCTAGTGAAGACAGATCCAAAGTACCTGTTCAACTCGTCTGCCATTTCCTTGTTCCCCATAATAAATTCACCCGTTTCTGTCTTCAATGGCCCAATTTTAACTATTTTTTTGCTATTCACATACCGAAAGAAGAATTTACTATCCTTCTTTATATTCTTGGCTAGTTTACCTTCGTACCTCATTTGTTCTTGGCTTATTGCCTTTTTTGTTATCTTCTGTTGCTCTTTAAAAGCTTCCCAGTCCTCCGGTTTCCCGCTCATCTTTGCTATGTTATACTTCTTCTCTTATTTTTATACTGCCCTTTACTTCCCTCGTCAGCCACGGCCACCCCTTACTCCCCTTAGGATCTTTCTTCCTCTTTGGAATGAACCGATCCTGCACCTTCTGCATTATTCCCAGAAATACTTGCCATTGTTGTTCCACTGTCTTCCCTGCTAGGGTATTGTTCCATTGAACTTTGGCCAGCTCCTCCCTCATAGCTCCATAGTTCCCTTTGTTCAACTGTAATACTGACAGATCCAATTTTCCCTTCTTCTCAAATTGTAGGTTAAAACATATATTATGGTCACTACCTCCTAATGGTTCCTTTACCTCGAGGTCCCTGATCAAATCCAGTTCATTGCACAGCACTGAATCTAGAATTGCCTTCTCCCAGTAGGCTCCAGTACAAGCTGTTCTAAGAATCCATCTCGGAGGCACTCCACAAACTCCCTTTCTTGGGGTCCAGTACTATTCTGATTCTCCCAGTCTACCTGCATGTTGAAATTCCCCATGACAACTGTATCATTACCTTTGCAACATGCCAATTTTAACTCTTCATTCAACTTACACCCTAAATCCAGACTGCTGTTTGGGGGCCTGTAGATAACTCCCATTAGGGTGTTTCTACCCTTAGAATTTCTCAGTTCTATCCATACTGACTCTACATCCCCTGATTCTATGTCCCCCCTTGCAAGGGACTGAATATCATTCCTCACCAACAGAGCCACCCCGCCCCCTCTGCCAGTCAGCCTGTCCTTTCGATAAGATGTATATCCTTGAATATTCATTTCCCAGGCCCTGTCCGCTTGAAGCCACGTCTCTGTTATTCCCACAACATCGTACTTGCCAATTTCCAACTGAGCCTCAAGCTCATCTACTTTATTCCTTATACTTTGTGCATTCATATATAATACTTTTAATTCATTACTCCCCTCTCCTTTCATATCAATTCCTATTTCACTTGGCCATACTGTATGATCTCTTCTTGCTTCATACAAGCATGCTTCAATTATATGAGTGCCCAGGAAGAATGTGATGAGCTGCCTCAATGACTATTGACCAGTAGCACTTACATCCAGAGTGATGAAGAGTTTTGAGAGGTTGATGATGAAACATCTCAAGTTTTGCCAGAAAAACGATTTAGCTTCACTCCAGTTTGCCTACAGCTCAACAACAGATGCCATTTCATTGGTTCAAAACTCAAACTTGGAACACCTGAACAGCAAAAGTGTGTACATCAATATGCTCCTTATTGACAACAGCACAGTGTTCGATACTATCATCCCCTGAAAGCTCGCGATGAGCTCCAAGACCTTGTGCAATTGGGTCCTCAATTTCCTCACTTACAGTCCCAGTCAGTTTAGATTGGCAACAACATCTCTTCCACAATCTTCATCAGCACAGATGCACCACAAGGCTGTGTGCTTATCCCCCTGATCTACTCACTTCACACTTATGACTGTGTGATGAGCAAACCAAGCTGAGATGGGGTACAGAGTTGACCCCCTGTGAACTATGCTGCTAATGAGAGAGAGAGAAGAAGAGGGGGGAGGCATCCTGCTGCAGATGAGAGAGAGAGCGAGAGAGAGAGAGAGAGAGAGAGAGAGAGACATGATTTAATATTATGGCTTTGGCTGATTGTTTACCTTTGCTTCAAGGACACTTTCTTTGCCTGCTTGTGAGGATTCTTGCTGAGACAGCAAGGTGGGCCCAGGTGATGGACGGCCGGTACCCAGCAAGTGAGATAAAAAGCAGGTCTGTGAAGACACAAGCAGGCACACCACGGGACACTGAAAGAGCGCCGTGCACCCACGTGAAGGTGGGTGTTTGGAGGATCGATTCGGGGCAATCGATCAGAGGCTCACAGAGTGTGAAGGTGTGACCAGTGGGGGCTTGTTGGTGTGTCCACCCTTGCCTGGGTGACAGGCTCACCACTGAAGAATGGTCGTGCCTGGTATGGGGTCACTGTCGGTGACCATAACACGACAGGAAGACAACGGAAGGTTCGACGGCAACTGCATCACCTCTCTCTCTCTCTCTCTCTCTCCAATGGTACAACAGCAACTACCTCAACCTAAACTAAACTGAACTGAACTGAACTGAACTCTTCACCATCGTAAGACTATCCATTTACCCCTAGACTTTGAAAGAGCTTGGTTTTGATTTCTTTTTCCACACTTCTGTATATATCATTGCTAACCTGTTTTATATATATTTGCATTTTATAGTACTGTATTACTTAGTTTACTAATAAACACTATTAGTTATGGTAATGCCAGACTCCAATGTGTACTCCATTTCTGCTGGTTCAGTAACCTGGTCACAGGGTACGTGACAACTGTAAGGCTAAGCACAGCTCCAATGCCATATTAAAGTTTGCTGATGACGCCACTGTTGCAGGCTAATCAAAAGTGGAGATGAATCAGCATATAGGAGGGAGATTGAAAATCAGGCTGAGTGATGTCACCAAGAGCAAGGAGCTGATTACAAGCAAGAGAAAATCTGCAGAGTCTGGAAGTGCGTGTGTGTGTTGCAAGGAGCTGATTATTGACTTCTGAAGAAGGGAGCCAAAGGTTCGTGAGCCAATCCTTATCAGAGGATCAGAGGTGGAGAGGGTCAGCAACTTTAAATTCCTGGATGTTATCATTTCAGAGGATCTGTCCTGGGCTCAGCATGCAAGTTCAGTTAAGAAGGAAGCATGGCAGTTTAAATGGAAACCTTTGTCAGCATGGACCACTTGGGCTGAAGGGCCTATTTCTGTACTGTATGAATCTATGATAGCTCTACTTCTGCTTTTTTTGTCTGCTCTTGCGGCAACACAAAATAACTTTCAGATCCTGTTATCATGCAAATCACATACTTGGACAATTGATCCAAAAATAACAAGTTTAAAACCCACCAAGCCTATTGGGAGAAGTTAAATCCAATTAATTAATTAAGATGGAACTTCTTAATAAGCATCAGTAAAGGTGACCATGAAACTGCTTGGATTATGATGGAAACCATCTGTTTTACTTACAACATTGGACAGGGAGAACTGTTGTACACGCCTCCAAGTCTTCATGTGACTCCAAATCCACAGCAGTGTGATAGATGTGCAACTGACCCCTGAAATGCAGAGCAAGCCATTTATTTATATCAAAAGCCATTATGTTAATTAAAAGATCTAAGAGATGAACAATCAATATTGACCTTGCCAGTGACACTATTAGACGACAAGCAAATAACTAGCATGTCTCGAAGCAAGAGCAATCCCCAGCGGTATCGTGCTCAGGAATCAAGTAACATCAGATGGATTGCAAGCCATCACAATTGCCACTTGGCTGATAAGAGAAGAGATATATTCAGCGGATCACCTTCTGAGAGAACAAAAGAAAGCAAGCATTCATCCAGTAAAACAAAATCAAATAGTGCGAGTTGCAGAGCTGTTATTGAAAACATTTATTTCACAGGAAATGATTCTCCTGGTTATTTTTTTCTATCATTCTTATTTCATCCTGAGGGTTTATATCGACCCAGTCTAGTGTGACAAGAAGCCTTTTCTCAAAGCCATAATGGTGCACTAAATTGGGAAGAAGCAACCTAATTAGACATTGGGATCATAAGCAGCAGTGCATTTGCAACTTTACAAATCTCTGGGTAGATCACATCTGGAATATTGCATACAGTTCTGAATGTTGTGGCTTTGGAGAGGGTGCAGAAGAGGTTCCCCAGAATGCTGTCTGGTTTAGAGGGCATGAGCTTTCATGAGAGGTTGGATAAATGTGGCTTGTTTTCTCTGGAGCATCTGAAGCTGATGGGAGATCTGATAGAGGCTTACAAGATTATGTAAGCAGGCAAGATAGAGTAGGCAGGGAGTATCTTTTTCCCAGGGTTGAAATATCTAAAACCGGAAGGCATGCGTTGAAGGTGAGTTTGGGAAGGTTCAAGGGGGCCGTGAGGGGTAAGTTTTTTATTCAGAGAGTGGTGGGTGCCTAGAATGCACCACCTGGTATGGTGGTAGAGGCAAATGCATTAAAGGCTTTTTAGAGATGTTTAGATAGGCACATGGATGTAAGGAAGATGGAAGGACATGGACATGATGTAAGTAGGAGGGATTAATATTGCATGAATGAAGTCACCAAAGCAAAGTACTGACAGTTATGAAGCAGCCTCTTTACTTGACAAAACAAGATACAGCAGGCATCACTTTGAGACCCCTTCAGTGGAAAAGTCTGCTGGCCTAATGCCACCGAACATTTTATGTGCTAAGCATCAAAGGACAATTCCATATTTACAATGCATCCATAATGGTATCTTTAAAACTACAGACAAATTTCACCCCTCTTGATTCACACCCACACAGCAGACACCTAAATGAATTTTAATCAGCATTGTTTTCTCTGTGATTCAAGGTTTTTAGGAACCCATTGTTCAGAGCTGTATTTTAAATTTATTCTACAATCTGTATCAGATAAGAAGACTGGTGGCTGAAGTTTCTTGCTATATGTGCTAAACCCAAAAATTGCTCTAACGGTCCCTCCTCTTAGCCTCCTGGACAAAATAAAATGGTACAATGAAAGGCTAACTTTAAAGAGGATCTACTCAAATAGGACAGCAGAAATGCGCTGCCTTGGAATCCATCCGCCAATTACTTTATGTGTATCTATATCTATCCTATCATCCGTATCGCTACCTACAAAATGCTAAGCAGAGGGATTGTTCCAGAAATTTGAACAACAGTCTTTAGAAATGTGGCTTCATTCATATGCTTGTTGTCAATCACATTACTTGTCTTCACTCCTTCATTCTCTGATAGCTAAAACTTCTCTTTCTAGGGGCAGAAGCAATGTAAGTGCATCAGGCTTACAGGACCTCTCATCAATGTACAGGAAGGGGTTGTGGTGGTCTCCATTTGAATGACTGCAAGGATCTCTCCCTGGTGGCACCCCCTTCCGAACTGCCTAGTCGAACGCTGGTCCCAACCATCGAAAGGGGCCAGTTCACTTGTATTCACTCCCCATTCAGGCTGGCGGTGACTGCCTTCAGAAGCCGTGTGCAATCTTTCTCAGTTTGAAATGTCATCAAGGTTGTGGAGCTCGCTGTCTCTGCTTTAACTTAAATCCCTCCCCATTTAGGGCATGAGAAGGTCTTGGCAAGTAGGGTAAAGGAAAACCCCAAGGCATTCTTCAATTATGTGAAGAACAAAAGGATGATTGGTGTGAAGGTAGGACCAATTAGAGATAAAAGTGGGACGATGTGCCTGTAGGCTGTGGAAGTGAGCGAGGTCCTCAATGAATACTTCTCTTCGGTATTCACCAATGAGAGGGAACTTGATGACGGTGAGGACAATATGAGTGAGGTTGATGTTCTGGAGCATGTTGATATTAAGGGAGAGGAGGTATTGGAGTTGTTAAAATACATTCGGACGGCTAAGTCCCCAGGGTCTGACGGAATATTCCCCAGGCTGCTCCACGAGGTGAGGGAAGAGATTGCTGAACCTTTGGCTCGGATCTTTATGTACTCGTTGTCCACAGGAATGGTACTGGAGGATTGGAGAGAGGCGAATGTTTTCCCCTTGTTCAAAAAAGGTAGTAGGGATAGTCCAGGTAATTATAGACCAGTGAGCCTTACGACTGTAGTGGGAAAGCTGTTGGAAAAGATTCTTAGAGATAGGAACTATGGGCATTTAGAGAATCATGGCCTGATCAGGGACAGCCAGCATGGCTTTGTGAAGGGCAGATCATGTCTAACAAGCCTGATAGAGTTCCTTGAGGAGGTAACCAGGCATATAGATGAGGGTAGTGCAGTGGATGTGATCTACATGGATTTTAGCAAGGCATTTGACAAGGTTCCACACGGTAGGTTTATTCAGAAAGTCAGAAGGCATGGGATCCAGGGAAGTTTGGCCAGGTGGATTCAGAATTGGCTTGCCTGCAGAAGGCGGTGGAGGGAGTACATTCAGATAGGAGGGTTATGACTAGTGGTGTCCCACAAGGATCTGTTCTGGGACCTCTACTTTTTGTGATTTTTATTAACGACCTGGATGTGGGGGTAGAAGGGTGGGTTGGCAAGTTTGCAGACGACACAAAGGTTGGTGGTGTTGTGGAGAGTGTTGAGGATTGTTGAATATTGCAGAGAGACATTGATAGGATGCAGAAGTGGGCTGAGAAGTGGCAGATGGAGTTCAACCCGGAGAAGTGTGAGGTGGTACACTTTGGAAGGACAAACTCCAAGGCAGAGTACAAAGTAAATGGTAGGATACTTGGTAGTGTGGAGGAGCAGAGGGATCTGGGGGTACATGTCCACAGATCCCTGAAAGTTGCCTCACAGGTAGATAGGGTAGTTAAGAAAGCGTATGGGGTGTTAGGTTTCATAAGTTGAGGGATAGATTTTAAGAGTCGCGATGTAATGATGCAGCTCTATAAAACTCTGGTTAGGCCACACTTAGAGTACTGTGTCCAGTTCTGGTCGCCTCACTATAGGAAGGATGTGGAAGCATTGGAAAGGGTACAGAGGAGATTTACCAGGATGTTGCCTGGTTTAGAGAGTATGGATTATGATCAGAGATTAAGGGAGCTAGGGCTTTACTCTTTGGAGAGAAGGAGGATGAGAGGAGACATGATAGAGGTGTACAAGATATTAAGAGGAATAGACAGAGTGGATAGCCAGCGCCTCTTCCCCAGGGCACCACTGCTCAGTACAAGAGGACATGGCTTTAAGGTAAGGGAAGGGAAGTTCAAGGGGGATATTAGAGGAAAGTTTTTCACTCAGAGAGTGGTTGGTGTGCAGAATGCACTGCCTGAGTCAGTGGTGGAGGCAGATACACTAGTGAAGTTTAAGAGACTACTAGACATGTATATGGAGGAATTTAAGGTGGGGGGTTATATGGGAGGCAGGGTTTGAGGGTTGGCACAACATTGTGGGCCGAAGAGCCTGTAATGTGCTGTACTATTCTATGTTCTATGTTCTATGTTTATTCTATGCTATTCAGCTAATCATCTACCTTCAGCAACCGGTCTTCATTAAAGAGTACCATCACCATCACACTTTAGCATGCTATTCATGGATTTCTGTCATACTCTCGGTGTCTTCTGCCTTTGTATTTACTGTGGGTGTTCCCTCAACTGTGGTCAGGTCTGTTGTGGTCGGCTGGTGTTCATCTCTTAGGTTCTCTGCAATTACATGATTACATTTGATCTCCCGCTCTGTCTGTCTGTGGGGAAACAAGAAGGTGCGTGGTACGGTTTAACCAGAGTCCAGTGTTTCCAGAGGTTCCCTCGCCGAATCTGCACACAAACAAAAGTTTGTCCGAAGTATCAACTGTGGTCTTATCCATCTGGGAACAAACCCTGCCCTTTCAGGCAGCTCCCTCATCATGAGGTGTATCTCTTTTCCCTCAGGCACTCTCTGATCAGCAATGTGCTGCTGTCGTTTAGCTTGGACCTTCAACAATTTAAGTTGGTTACAATGGTCTTTCACACACAGTGTCATTCTATCCCTGTAAGTCCCAGGCTCACTGCAACCCATAATTACCCTACAAGAGAGATGCATTGCTTACTCCGTCAATAACTCATAGGAGCTGAGACCCAGAGTACGGTTTGGGGTTGCCTGCAATCTCATCCGGATTCCTGGTAATACATCAACCTATGTCTTTCTCTTCTCAGTGATAGCTTTGGCAAAGGCATTCTTGATTGTTTGGTTCATCCTTTCTACCGATCCTGAACTCTGGGGATGGTAGGGTATGTGGAACCGTTGTCGAATCCCTAACAGTCGGCACATTTCCTTCATCACGTTCCCTGTGAAATGTGCTCCCTGATCCGAGTCCTCCTGGACTGGGTTCCCCACCTTGGGCGGATTTCCTTTTTTCTCCATTCCTCTTTCTCTTCTGCCTCCATCTCTTAATATAATTTTACTAAACTGGCTTCAATCGATTCTTCCTGCATGCTTGCAATTCTAATTGCTTCTTGTTCCTTTGCTGCCTTTTTCGCACTGATGTCTGTCCACTCATTTTCTTTCTGCTCTTGACTCTCTCCTTTCTGGTGAGCTTTTACTTTAATCACTGCCACCTCTGCTGGCAGCCTCACTGCTTCCAGCAGTTGTTGTATCAGGTCCCCGTGCTGAATACCTGCCCCTGTTGAGGTTAGAGTTCCACGTCGTGCCCATGCCATCAGATTATCGTGCTGAACCCTGAAGGTATACAGGCTGTCTGGATATATACTCGTCTGCCTTTACTGTAGCACAGTGCTTCTATCCGAGCTGAGCAAGGCCTCCTGTCTGTGTACCTCCGATCCCCATCTATAAAAATTTCCTCTGCTTTCTTATCCAGAGGTGTTTCCTTCACACCAATATCTTCTTCCTGCTCTATTTTCACTTGGCACTCATGTGCTTCTCCCTCTGTTAGGAGGATTCATTCCAATGAACCTAACTATCATTGCTGTTTTGTGAACAACTGCCAGCACATCAGTTTTCCTTGAATATTTTATGGGGTTTACACAGGACCCCCTCTATTTCAGCTGGGTTTATCTTGCTTGTGTCTAGCCCACAGTTCTGGGAACTGCTGACAAAGTAAGCTGTGGACATTGTCCTGGCTCCAGTCTCAGACGATCAAAGAGTCTGCATGTTGTGCACTGTTGCTTGTATTGTTCACTGTCCCTGGATAGTCCATATTATTTCTCCATTTCCTGTATTTATAATGGCCCCGCTTCCCTTAGGATGTCTAGTCCTAGGATAGTACCCTCATTATTTGGACAGACCCAGAAATACACGGGAAGCTGCACCCTGCTGATATCAAGTATCTGTGATTTTTCTTTCTGCTTTCTGCATTTTCCCTCCTACATCCGTAATATAAGTAGCCTGTCCAGATGTTGGCAGGGGTAGGTCAGTTATCAATATCGATGACCACCTGTCAACTAATATATTGCATTGCCGTTCCCCTAATAATGCTGTTGTATCTATCCATAGGTCACCAGTGCTGACAGTGGAGACCACCACCACTTTGTTTTCTGACTTAGAAGCCATCTTCGCCAGCTCTACGATCTGATCGGCAGTCAGTTTGGTTAGACTGGACACTGCTGAGGTGAAATGGGGTTTTTCTTTCCTCTTTTTTGGACACTGCCTCCAGCCATATCCCAACAGGCCACAGCCGTGGCATATCAACTCCCTTACTGTTTTATGCCTGGTCCTCGGTTCTTTGCTAGGTGCTCTGCTTGCTGACACATAAAGCAAACCCGCTATGACATCACAGCAGCTGCATCCACTGTAGACAATTTTTGATTTCTCTTGTACTTTCTTTGCTCTGTCTCACTGGCCCATGAAACAATCACAGAGTAAATCGACCCCACCGCTACCTCTAAATCTAAAACTTGCTGGTGGGCTGAGCTCAGGCCTTCCTTCATCATTTTCAGAAAGGCTGGGTCATCCGTCCCTGGATTATCCAGCCCTAAATACTCCTCTTACATTTGATATTCAGCACAATTCATGGCTGTCTTATCAGCTCTTTCAATCACTGCCATTATCATTCCAGTTACTCTCACCTCCGCCCAGCCACTGCCTCACTTCCCCTTTAAAAGACCAATATCTGCCTTCATTGCTGGCATTTCCAATAGTTGCCCGTGTAGCATCCCACACTTCCTGGGCCATACTGTCTCCCCGATTCCTCGGGCATTTCACTTTTACCAACACGTGTATATCTTTAGGGTGGATCCGGTGAATTTCAGCCACTTCCTCGAGCTTTCGCCAGAATTCTGAGTTCCCACAAGCTTCTCTCGATGAGGGCAGCTCTGACAAAAGGCTTTGTTTTTCCCTGGGGGGTGAAGGGCTTATGAATGGTCGTAATCAGGGTCAAGGGCTGGTTTGGATCATCAGGGTTCTCGACCTGGTGTTGCCTGACCTCAATAGGTGCCATCTTGACAGATCATCTGGGTAAAACCTCTCCCTGAAATAACTCCATAGCAATTCCCAGGCAACGCAAAACATAAATGATGGATACAAGTTAAACAGTACACACAGAGTACATACTCCACTAACTGTATCTGTGTCTAAACTCATGATATTTGCTGTATTCCTTTGCATCATCCTTGCAAAGTGCAGCCCCTGGAAGGAGTATACATGCCCCCATTAGAGTCCCGAACCTTCAACATCCACCCTTCACAACCTTTAAAACTACACACAAACTTCACCCGTCCTCATTTGCACAGACACCACAGACATCTAAATGAATTTTAATCAGCATTGTCTTCTCTGTGATTAAAGGCTTTTGTTCAGAGCTGCATTTTAAATTTAATCTACAATCCATTCAGATTTGAAAATTGATGGTTGAAGTTATTTCCTATATGTGCTAACTGAAAAGTCATTGTAATAAATATTTTGAGTGTTTTTGATTTTCTTTTTAGCTGGTTTGTCATAACATTGTGGGTCAAATGGCCTGTTCCTGAGCTGTACACTTCTGTAATAAAATTGAAGAAAGGTATAAAGTGAGTGCTTCTTACTGTAGGAATGCTGATACTGTACAGTGTCTGGTACTTGCCAAGGCTCCATCAGGAAGGAGGTGTAGGGGGCTTAGGTTCCACAGCACCAGGTTCGGGAACAGTTATCACTCTGCAACCTTCAGGCTCCTGAACCAGTGTGGATATCTTTGCTTACCTCTGCACTGAACACAACACAGTTCATCATCACAGGAAAAGCCCTCCCCATCGCCGAGCTCATTTACAAGGAGCTCTGCCTCAGGAGAGCAGCATCCATTGTCAGGGGACCTCACCATCTAGGCCAAGCTCTCTTCTTGCAGCTTCAGTCAAGAAGGAGGTACAGGAGTCACAGGTCCCACACCTGCAGGTTCGGGAACAGTTGTTACCCTTCAACCAACAGGCTCCTGTACCAGCACAGTTAACACTGAACTGATTTTACAATTTATGGACTCACTTTCAAAGACTACAATTCTTGTTCCATTTATTTATTCCTCCTTCGATTTATTTATTTATTTATCTATCTGACTATCTATTTTATTTATGCAATTTTTTTCTCAGCTCAAGCTTGTAAAACCTGAGGCACAGGCATATGCAAGCAGGCACATTTCTCAATTGCTAGGAACTTACCAACTGTTCCAGTGTTTAGTATTGTGGCTTTCCGGAGATTTACATAAATATTGCTGTGTTGCCCTAATTGTTTAATGTTATTGTGTAGTGACTTTGAGATGATACCAGTTGTAGATATTACTATCAGGACAATGTATACCCTGCTTGTGTTCCATAGTCTTTCCATTTTCTCTTTTAATTCAGCATATTTCTGGTCTGTTTCATTTATCGATTTTTGTATGCTATTTATGTTTGGAATGGCTACATCTATTAAGTAAGTTGTTTTGCTTGTTTATTCTGTAATATTATATCTGGACAGTTATTATGGATTGTCTCATCTGTAATAATGGATCTGTCATAAGATACTTTGCAGGACTCTGCCTCTAAAACTGGATCAGGCTTGGATTTACAGTAAGGTATGGTTTCTTTTAGGAGTTTGCATTTTAAAGCAAGATTTTGATGAATGATGTTTGTTACTTGATTGGCCCTGTGTACATAATCAGATTGATTGCTTCTGGTTTCGCTTGGCATTTTATGCATTTATCATCTTGAACCTGTTGATCATTAATTACGTATTATTGATCATTTTTCTCTGTTAACCACTTGGTCCTGTATTTTCACAGTTTGTCTTTTGGTTGTCTGTCAGTCTTTGTGTGCAGTTTTTCATTGATTCTACTGTATTTCTTTGTTCTACTAAGCAGACCTGCAAGAAAATGAGTCTCAGGGTAGTATATGATGAGATATAGTTGGTTTGATAATAAATTTACTTTGAAATTTGACTAGCTCAGGTAAGCAAATTGGTTGGTTTGGATGAGATGGGCTGAAGGGCCACTTTACATACTCTAAAATGACTACCTCCATTAATCACTGGAACATCCATTGGTCAGTCACCAAAGAAAAACAAAAATGTGTCTGCAACTTAACAAGTTGGGAAACGTAATGAAGATAATGTGGTTATTGTTGACTAGGAGCTCAAAGTAGAGGGAAATAGAACTGACCCACTTTGTGCAGTTTAAGCTACATTTATTCTCTGTAAAAGCCAAAATGTTTGCAACCCTCTCACCAGAGCTTGTATACCAACTTTGCGTGGTTGCTAACACTGCTGACACCATGTGACTTAGAGGTGAGAAGGCTACCGTTCATAAGCAATATATATCGAGGGTTGGTATGCTTTGGGGTTCAAACCAAACAGGAATGTTTCAATTAAAGGAACCTCAGTTTGAGCGAATGCTGTGTAAATACTGCCCATGCACAGTTATCAGTAGCCCAGAAACGACAGATTGTACACCGCATAAAATTATGAAGGAAGTCTATTTACAAGTTTCCAATGTAATGCGCTAGTTATGATTTTTACTGCTCCGCTGTAGGCATTTCATTTTAGCAGTTCTGTAAGAGCAGTCTTTTCTGTTTTTAGCATTTTTGGGTTTGAGCTAAAGATAAGGGGCTATGTTGTTCAACTTAGGGGTGTTGTGTCAGCCAATCAGGATGGTGGAATTGCGAGAAGGTTCTAGAGAACACTTGGCGGAGAGGATTTTTTTTGGGAGGTGGAAGCTGGGAGAAGTCAGGAGGGAAGATGGCTGAGGATGCCATCCTGTTGCACAATGTGTTTGTGCAGATGAGTGGCTTCAAGGAGGAGGGACCAATACCCCACTGAGGGAGTATTCCCATGGTTTGAGATAGATTTCCAGTGACATTCAGAAGGTGGTGAGTGCTTTCATGCCGACTGTCCAGCATAAGAGTTAAAGACAACTTCAAGATGAGCTCCAATGTATGTGCCCTTTTGGAGTGGGTTAACTGTAGTGGGCCCTTCTACTTTTTTTTTCTTTTCCTTTTCTATTAATTGATGTTAAAGCTGAAATTTGTAAATATACTTGATTTATAATTGCATGCAGTGTACAATCTTGCCGACAGCTAATTGCATGGGGGCAATATTTGCACAGTATTCATACAGATCGGGGTTCGGGTGGTTGAGACATCCCAACTTCCTGGTTTTGGTGGGACCCAAGTTATACCGATCCTAGATGTATCAAATTTGAGAAAAGTGGTTTTCTCACCGAGTCCAGTGAGTTAGCAAGAGGCTAATGAACCGTGTCGCTAGAGACGCCTAGTAAAAAGGGGTTTCCTTGTGGGAGCTATTGTCTAGTATTTGATTCCCTGATTACTGTGTGTTTGCAGTAAGAATTGATTAAGTGGTTTGTGTGTTTAAGCCTGTGTTTAATCTAGTATTTGGGAAAGTGATTAAGATACATGATTATGGACACTGCAGAGATTAAGTTTTGGTGCGATGCAAAGAGATCATCCACAACTAATGCTTGTGTTCTGAGTGGGTGGATGTTCACAACCCAGACAAATTGGTGATTAGGGCTTTTAGTACCATTAAAGTATTAGGCAAACTTACCTCATTGAATAGCATCTTGATCAATCACCTAGTAAGGATGTTGTGTAGTCCAGACTAGCAAGGATGTGATGGAAGTCAATTGGTGCATCTGGAGAGGCAGGTCCATGGGCCATCCATATTTCTAGAGAAGAGGGGAATGTAGGTGAGGGTGAAGAATTGGGAGACAAGATTCCCGAAGCTGAGAGTGAGACTTTAAAGTTAAGTTGCTCTATTTCTGTGAAGTGAGGGGAAGGAGCTGTCTGATGCGAGAACATCTACTGAGTCCTTCAGATTTAAATTCTGAGCTTGTTTTGGCTATTATTTCACCAGCTGATAAACGCAGAAGTATATCTGTGGAGAGACAAAGTTATTGTAGGCTGGGAGTTTTCTCTGGCATCAAACCCATACCCGATGGGGAAGAAGAATATGAGGCTTGGACTGAGCGGACATCTCAGTTACTGGATAATCTGGCAGAGCCCAGATAATATGAAAAAACAGAGACCGATAGAGAACTTAAAGGGACCAGAGGCTGATATAGTGAGGTTCCTCAAGGCAGAACATCCATTAGCCACATCAGCTAATTACCTGCAAGCTCAGGAAGATGTTTTTGGCACTGCTGGAAGTGCAGCCGAACTTAGGCTGAAGTTTAAGCACACATTTCAGGAGGAAGGAGAGAAATTGTCTGCCTACATTTTCAGGTTGGAGAAGCTGCTGCCTTGTTCGTGCCACAAAGGGGGCATTCGACTGTCTGAGAGAATTTGCTGGAGGATGGAGCAAGCATTTGCTTGAGAATGCTCAAGAATTTGCTTGAGGAAGGGGGCGCTGTCACATGGCATGATTGCTTTAGTATTCATATGATCCACAAGATGCGCCTTCCTCCAAGTTACTCAGGGAAGTTAGAGAGGTAGAAAACACAATGGAAGAGTGGGAGGCCTCCGTCAGCAGTACAAAGCAGTCAGTAGTAGTCTCTGTTGCTATGGTGACCCCTGATGCCACACAAGTGGGGTTTTAGCAGGATGTCGTGAAAGTTTTGAGGGCTGAGGTATTTCAGATGATATGGATTGGTGATGTCACAAAGCATGAGAAGGCCAATAGGAAGCCAGGCTCACTGGTGGGACATACCAAGGCGAGAGCTGCTACTGAGTGGGGTCCCTTGACCAGGGTAGTGACTGGAGAAGGTGGACATTTTAAGCGGGAGTGCGAAGCACAGGAAAATCTTTGGAAAGTAAATCGGCAGTTAATCAAACAGCAAAGAAAAGAGGAAAAACTACGGAAGGACCAAGTAAAGGAATGGGTTGATGTTTCAACCCTAAACCAGATGACTGTCTTTAAGAAATCTCTTCCTGCCCAGCTCTCTAGAACCTTCTCTACACCCCACAATACTTATTGGCTGACACACATCCCTAAGTTGGACAACATGTCTTTAGCCAAAATTGAAACACTCTTACCAGCAGGACAAACTGCTTTTGGAGAAAATTACTAAAATAAAAATACGTCACAGCATAATGGTAGAAACCTTAACCAGGGCGTTATACATTGATCAAAGTTGACTTTACTGATTAACAAGGCTTAGTTCAACAGAATCCTCTGGATAAGTTTCTTTCAAAACCATACCGAGTGTACAGTGTCTATGCAAATTGTGAGTTATTAATATTCATTGAATGACTCTGTAATTAAGCTCACATCATACCTTCATGAGCTTTTCATTAGAATCTCCTCGACCTTTTTGTTATGACCCTTTACCCAATCGGCATCTTTCTTGACACCACTCCAGCAATCATAGTCCATTGTTAGAGCATGAGTCAGGTTTCATAACCTCAGAAGGCTGAATAAAAGATCTTGCTGGTTTTATTTGTCCTGCTCATCGTCTATCTTCATTCTGGAAATCATTTCTCTTTTTTTCCGGCAAAGATCCAGGAAAACCAACAGTTGCAGTGCACGGCCGGGGAAGGCAATTTTCACCAAGGGTTCATTTGACACCTAGCGTGATTTTGTAATGAGTTACTGTGGGCTCAGTAATTGGAAAGGATATTGTAGTGGAGCACAGAATCACTCCAGGCTCGGCTCAAACAGAGAAACATTTATTCAATCAGTTTCCTCCTGCAAAGGAATATGGGACACATTTGCTCACTAGGTGTGGGTGTGGCCCTACCCTAACCCTAACACTCACTTTTATCTCATATTCTTAATATTTATTGCTTATTTATTTGTTACCATTAGATATTTTTCCAGCCTGATGGCATGAATATGGTTTAAAAAAATTCCCTCCCCCCTCCCCTCTTCTATTCCCTATTCTAGCCACTTACCTCTTCTCACTTGCCTATCACCTCCTCTCGGGTCCTCTTTCCATTTCTCCTCTGGTCCGCTCTCCTGTCCTATCAGATTCCTTCTTCTCTACCCCTTGACCTTTCCCACCCAGCTGACTTCACCTATCACCTTCCAGCTATCCTCCTTCCCCTCTTCCCACCTTTTTATTCTGGCGTCTTCCCCCTTCCTTTCCGGTCCTGAAGAAGGGTCTCGGCCTGAAATGCAACAGTTTATTCATTTCCATAGATGCTGCCTGACCTGTTGAATTCCTCCAGCATTTTGTGCATTGCTATATAATTTTCTTTTTGTTTTTGCACAGTTTGTCATCTTTTCCACATTGACTGTTTGTCCATCTTGTAGTGTGCAGTTCTTTATTGATTCTATCGTGTTTCTTTGTACTTACTGTGAATGCCCACAAGAAATTGAATCTGAGGAAACGATATGGTGACATACAGTATATGTACTTTGATAATAAATTTACTTTGAACTCTTGAACATTGTCACCAAAAGCTTGCCATGTGGTGACTTGGCATTAATGATTAGCGCAGTGCCAATTATAGATTGGGGTTCATTTGCGCCATTGTCTGCAAGGAGTTTGTACATTCTCCTCATGACTTCGTAGGTTTCCTTCAGTTGCTCCACTCCTAGATGTCAAAGCTCAATGGTTAGGGTTAGTGAGTTGTGGGTGTGGTATTGTGATGCTCCCGAGGTGAGAGGCATGGTCGACAGACCACCCCTGCATTTTTAATGACCAGCACTGTTTCTTGTTCTTGTGCTAAAAAATCCTTTTTGTGGGATTATGGTGGGGAGGTTCCAGTTCATTTATTGTTACATCATAGCTTGCGTCATACAGTTATTCGCTTGTGTCTTTGTGGGCCACTCTAATTGTAACCGGGGTTTGTGATGGTCACCTCCCTGGTCTGGGCCATGGTGCTCAGTCTGTTTTGTGACTATCACAGTAAAATGGTTGTTGAGTTAACGAGCTTCATCGTCTGTCATTATGGACCAAATGCTTGCCACACTATGTTGGTGCCAGATGCATGGTGACATTTGCCCAGCTGATTTAATTTGACACAAATGACTGTATGTTTCGATGTACGTGTGACAAATGCAGCTAATCTCAAAGACAGAGCATTTTTCTATTCATCAGGAGATAAGATGTGGTACTTTCAGAAGTTCAGCACGAACCAACAAAGACTGGAAGAACTCAGTAGGGCAGGCAGTACCTGTGAGGGGTGGGAGTGGTGATGGAATTGTCAGCATTCTGGGTCAAAACCTTGCAGCTCCAGATGCGGGGGTCTGAGCCCACAGATTCCTGGGGTCGATACCGAAGGTCAGTTGCAAATCCGAGAGACGAGGCACAATGGCTGAAGCACTGAGCGTGTGAGTCCCATTGGGTAGTTGAAGGCCCGATGTCTGCGAGTCTACAGAACTACTGGTGGCAGGGGGCCTAGAGGCAGTCTGTCTCTGGGTTGGAGGACTGTCTGGGTGTGATAATACATGAATGGGTGGGTGGGGCAAAAGGGATGCTTGGTTATTCTGTCGAACATTGTGGATATGCAATGTTGCAGCAAGAACATGTGGGCTGTCCTAAAACACCCTTGGGTAGTGTTGGTTGTTAACGCAACTAATGCATTCCAATGTTTTAACTAACATAACATAGCCTTAGAGTCGTAAAGCATTACAGAACAGCAACAGGCCGCTCAGCCCATCTAGTCTGTGCCGAACTGTTACTCTGCCTAGTACCATCTTCCTGTACCTGGACAATATCCCTTCCATCCACTTAGTAAACTGCTCTTAAATGTTGCTATTGAAGTCACATCCAGCACTTCCGCTTGTTCCACACTTGCACCATCATCTGGGTGGAGGTGTCTCTCTTCAGGTTCCTCTTAAAAGTTTCACCTTCCACCCTTAACCTATGACCTCTAGTTCTGGTCTCACCCAGCCTCAGTGGTTAAAGCCTGCTTGCATTCACCCTATCGATTCCCCTTATAATTTTGTATACCTCTATCAAATTTTCCCTCACTCTCCAATGCTCTAGGGAATATATGAGAATCTCATAGAAATATTCTAAATGTTAAAAGGCCTGAACAGATTAGATATGGCAAAGTTATTTCCCATGGTAGGGGATTCTAGGACAAGAGGGCGTGACTTCAGGATTGAAGGATGTCCATTTAGGACAGAGATGCGGAGAGGTTACTTTAGTCGGAGGGTGGTAAATCTGTGCAATTTGTTGCCATGAGCGGCTGTGGAGGCCAAGTCATTGGGTGTATTTACAGCAGAGACAGATAGGTTCTTGATTAGCCAGGGCATGGGGAGAAGGCAGGGGAGTGGGGATAAATGGAAGAATTTGATCAGCCCATGATTGAATGGCAGAGCAGACTTGATGGGCCAAATGGCCTGCTTCTGTTCCTGTATCTTATAGTCTAATGAAGTCCTAACCAATTCAACCTTTCCCTATAACTCAGTGCAATGATTAATAAATGAGTTGAAAACTGAGTCAGCTGTAGATGAACATGTGATCAGTCCCATATGGCATCATGACCATTGCATCATTGCATGATCCTCTTCCCATTCACTAATTACCTGGTGATACAGTACAGACCAGGCCTCACAGTGACAGAGACCCAGGTTCGATCCTGCCCTCAGGTGTTGATAGTGACTTCTGGGGTTTCCTCCAGATTCCAAAGACAGGCAGATTAGTAGGTTAATTTGCTATGTAGAGTTACACTAATGTGTCAGTGCATAGAAGAATTGGGGAGAGTTAAACCAGAACCAGAATCAGGCTTATTATCACTGACATATGTCATGAAATTTGTTGTTTCGTGGCAGCAGTGCATAAAAACTACTATATGTTACAGTAATAAATATAAATAATAAAGCACAAGAATAATATAAGTAATGAATATTAAAAATAAATAATGTAAAAAGGGAGAAAAATAGTAACGTAGTGTTCTTGGTTTCATGATTGTGAGTCTCTGTTTAGTGCAAAGTTGAGATTTACGTGTCTCTGCACAGAACTGAGGTTGTGGCCTCCAACTGATGCGCTTTTGAGTTGGCTGTGGACACACTTTAGTGAACTTCAGTTCTGAAGCAACACACACAAAATGCTGGCGGAACTAAACAGGCCAGGCAGCACCTATGGGAAAGAGTGAACAGTCGACGATTCAGGCCGAGACCCTTCATCAGGACAGAATGTTACTTGCTTGCTTTTATTGCTTGCACAAATTTGTTTCTTTCTCTGCACATCAGGTGTTTGACGGTCTTCTTTTGTTTTAATGGGTTCTGTTGGGTTTCTTTGTTTAGTGGCCGCCTGTAACAAGATGAACATCAAGGTTGTATAAAGTATACATAGTTTGATAATAAATGTACTTTGAACATTGTTTGAACTTCGAGCAGTTCATTGTATTGTACAATAGGTCCATTCCAGAGTCTGATAGCAGGGGGTATAGAAGCTGTCCTTGATTCTGGTGGTATGTGCTTTCAGGCTTTTGTACCTTCTGCACAAGGGGAGAGGGGAGAAGAGAAAATGTCTGAAGTGGATGGAGGCTTTGATTGTGCTGACTGAAGTGAGAAATATAGATGGAATCCATAGAGATGTTTCTGTGACATACTGAACTGATTCCGCAACTATCAGCCTTGAAGTCCACTAAACCATTGGCCAATCCCCGATTTAACCCTAGCCTAATCACGGGATCATTTACAATGACCAATTAACCTACTAACCGGTTAGTTTTTGGACTATGAGAGGAAACCAGATCACCTGGAGGAAACCCACACAGTCATGGGGAGAATGTACAGACTTGCTTGCAGACAGCAGTGTGAACTGAACCCAGGTCGTTGGTACTGTAAAGCGTTGTGCTAACCACTACACAACCGTGCCACCATTGACCTTGTCTGCATGCTTGTGTGGTCTGAGTTGCTGCCTGTGGTGCATTGATAACAACTGTTAAGTATGAATGGAGATGTGCTGAATTTCTTTAGGCTTAAGATCATAACCATAAGACCATAATTGAAAAGAGCAGAATTAGGCCATTCAGCCCATTGAGTCTGCTCTGCCATTCCATCTTGGTTAATCTCAGATCCCACAAAACCCCATACACCTGCCTACTCACTATATCCTTTGATGCCCTGACTGATCAGGAAAAGATCAACTTCTGCCTTAAATATATGCATGGACATAGCCTCCAGCAGCCTTCTGAGGAAGTAAAGGTGCTAGTGAGCTTTCCTGGCTGTAATATCAAGGTCAAACTGCTCAAGTCTCTGCCGAACCCATTAAACCCACAGCCTTTGACTCTGATGGAAGGGTGCTTCCACCTAAGTTGTTGTGAAGGAACTTTCAGAAACACCTACTTTACTTGGCCACACTCATGATGGTGTGGCTAGGTACAGATTAAACGACATTTATAAATTCATAAATAACATGACAATTATTGGTTGAATCTTAGATGATGATGAGGACGTGTAGAAGAGTGAGATAGATCAGCTGGTGTTGCAACGTAAACCTTGCACTCAACATCAGCAAGATCAAGGGGTTGACTGTACCAGTCCTCATTAAGGAATCAGCAGTGGAAATTGTAAACAGCTTCAAGTTCCTGCCTGTCAACGTCTCTGAAGATCTATCTTGGGCGCAACATATTGATGCAATTATGAACAGGCAAGCCAACAGTTATATTTCATTTAGAGTTTGAGGAGATTTGGTCTTGTTACGTTCCCCGTAACTGGGTGACTTACCAGCAAAGATAGAGAGGTCCGCTGAAGTCTGATGCTAATATTTTCAAACGTTTTTATTTATAAAGGGGCACAAACGTATGGTTAATACAAAACATTCAGATCATATACATCGTCAATACTCAATCTAAAGCACAGGTATAGTAATAATCAATCAGAAATAAGCTCTATCGTTGTCTAGGGGATAATACTGAGTCCAATGGAAATATAAAAGTCACTCATAAATCTGCAGGTTTTTCCATTTGGGAACCGCTGGCATTTCACGTGTTGGAGAGAGAGATTGGTGAGAGAAAGGAACACTTGCCCGTTGTCTTTGCGAAGCAAATCCCTGTTGTTAGTTAAAAACGGTTTTTCCTTTGGTTTCAGCCACAGACTCCCGATCCGGAATCTAACGCACGTGGCTTCCTTCAAAATGGCTTCTCACTCCGGCGGGAAGTGCTATCATGTCTTCTTAGTGTGTCTCCTTGGTGCGTCTGAGGGGCCGCCTCGGCAGCCCACCTTTTATCGGGACTTGCAGGGTTGTAGCTGTCAATCAGGGTGGGGTGAGGCAATCTCTCCTCATCTCCCAGCCCACGTTGCCCTGAGGGTTTGCACGTAACCCAGTCCCCATTCCACAAAGGTGTCTCCAGGAGACAATGGCCATGTCTGTGGCTTTTGTCTGGCTGAGAGGCCAGACCACATTCCAAACCTTAAGGCTTCTCTCTTATTTTCCTGAGTCCAATTCAGCACGTCGCTCTCTCTCTCTTGGGTCATTGACCCCCCCTTCACTAGGGCTCTTGCGATTCTCACAAAGGAGGGGGCTGGGGTCATAACAGTCTGTATCTAACATATTTCTACAGATCTACAGTGGAGAGTATTCTGACCAGTTGCATCACTGTGTCCTATGGAGCAAGGACAAGGAAAAAGCTGCAGAAAGGTGTAAACACAGTTAACTTGTTTGTTGGCACTAGCCTCCCCCAGCGTCAAGAACATCTTCAAAGAGCTATGCCTCAAGAAAGGCAGCATCAATCATTAAGAATTCTTACCAGCCTGGACATACCCTCTTCTCATTACTACCATCAGGGAGGAAGTACAGCAGCCTGAAGGCACACACTCAACACTTTTGGAATAGCTTCTTCTCCCCTGCCTTCAGATTTCTGAATGATCCATAAACCCGTGAACACTACCTCACGATTTTGCACTTTTTTTGCATTCCTTACTTATTTTTATATTTCTTATTGCAACTTATAGTGAATTTTAATGTATTGCTCTGCACTGCTGCCACAAAACAATAAATTTCATGACATTATCAGTGATAATAAACCTGATGCTGAAACATATTCACATTCTGACTGTTTGCATAGCACCAGTGTAACTAGTCTTTGATCTTCAGTACAGTGCCCAGCACTTCCCCATTTGGTTTTGAGGGAAAGGCAAATGATAATGCTTTAGGCATTAACTTAGTGCTTGTTAGCCTCCTTACCTTTTTTCTTGAGTGGTTTCTGGTGAAGCACAATGGTTACTTATTAGTGGCATACAAGACAGAGAATACAACTAAATGCTTTATTAATAACAATTACTCTGGTAACTTTTCTGGTAAACAACCACCGTCAACAATGCAGTCGAGCCAGAGTTGATGCAAGTGGAAGGGAGACGGAGTGAAGGCAGAGGCAGGCGAGTGACTATGAGGCAGAACTGAGGTGAGGCTGAAGGGGAGCTGAAGTGAGCAAGGTGAGCCCATCCACCGAAACCAAGAGCAAGGAAAGCTTGACTCCTCCGAGTGCTCCAGTTCTCCCTCATTCCAAAGACGTTGGAGTTCGTAGGTTAATTGGCCACATGGGTTCGTTGGGTTGGAAGGGCTTGTTAGTGTGCTGTACCTCTAAATAAAAAATGAAATTATTTCATAACTCCTGAATGAAGCCAACAATCTATGCTGACCATAGTGCAGATTAATTCTAGACCCACTAGCCGGCACTTCCATATGCTTCCCTATACCCTGCTCATTCGAATACCTGCTCAGATGCCTCTCAAGTGTGGTTACTCTGCTCTCTCACTTACAAAATGCCCCGATCTCTAATTTCCACAGATGTTGGCAGCTTTGCACCATGGTTTCTAATGTTCTCTCTTTGCAACAAGCCTCAGACCTTGCCAGCAATAACAGCAGAAGTGGAAATTTCAAACAGAGTCTCCCCAAGGCAACAATATGCATCTCAACCCATGGGGCCTCTCTTCGTTTTGAAACAAATCATTTCCTTCAGTAGTGGTGAACACTCTGAAGACCGAGTTTTCAGAGAGTTGGGCAGCCCCGGTGGTTGGTAGGGAGGTAATATTAAATCCAAACTACTGATTGGGAGCTACTGTGTGCCAGATTGTATCAAAGGCGAGGAAAGCAAAACAGCAATTGTTTACCCTTTCAGATATTCCACTGCATTACAGTGCAGTTGGATGAATGGTCAGGCCTGCTCCACTGAGGAGCCACAAGCTAACATCCATTTCAATTTAATGAGATGCTGCTCTGTAATTACAACAGCCTTATGTCCCATGGATCAGTACATCACAATGGAGTCCTACATGAGGTAACGAGACATCTGGTTAATACAATGCTTTCCAAGTTCACTCCAATGTAAATTAAAGTCACGTATTAATGTAACGTCAGAATTAAACAAAAACCTCTCATCTAACTTTCCTTTTATCCAGTAGTATTCCTAGTATGGATATATTCAGATTATAGAAAAAATAGTGGACACAGCCCAGACAATCATAGGAAAAGCCCTCCCCACCGCTGAGCACATCTACAAGGAGCACTGCTAAATGGAAGTAGCATCCATTATCAAGGACCCCCACCATCCGGGCCATCCTCTCTTCTCACTGTTGCCATTGGGAAAAAAGTACAGGAGCATTAAGCCTCTCACCACCTGGAACAATTATTACCCTTCAAACATCAGGCTCCTGAACCAGAGCGGATAAGTTCACTCAACTTAATACTGAACTGATTCCACAATCCATAGACTGACTTTCAAGGTGATAGGTGGAGTCAACAAAGGGTTAGTGTTATCTGATGAGAAGGGAAACCGAAGAGGAACTTAATAGGAGATATATAGCTAGATAGGACCCTAGTCAGACCCCACTTGGAGTACTGTGCTCAGTTCTGGTCGCCTCACTATAGGAAGGATGTGGAAACCATAGAAAGGGTGCAGAGGAGATTTACAAGGATGTTGCCAGGATTGGGGAGCATGCCTTATGAGAATAGGTCGAGTGAACCTGGCCTTTTCTTTTTGGAGTGACGGAGGATAAAAGGTGATCTGATAGAGGTGTATAAGATGATGAGAGGCATTGATCATGTGGATAGTCAGAGGCTTTTTCCCAGAGCTGAAATGGTTGCCATAAGAGGACACAGGTTTAAGGTGCTGGGGAGTAGGTACAGAGGAGATATCAGGGGTAAGTTTTTTATGCAGTGAGTGGTGAGTGTGTGGAATGGGCTGCCTGCAACTGTTTTAAGAGACTCCTGGACAGGTATATGGAGTTCAGAAAAGTAGAAGACTATGGGTAACCCTAGGTAATTTCTAAGGTAAAGACACGTTTGGCACCAATTTGTGGGCTCTAAAGACTGTATTATGCTGTAGGTTTTCTATTTTTCTATGTTTCTAAATAGAGAATATAGACACCAAAGGTACTGCAGATGTTGGAAATCTAGAGCAATACACACAATATGCTGAAGGAACTCAGCAGGTCAGGCAGTATCTATGGATGAGAATGAACAGTCAACGTTTCTGGCTGAGACCCTTCATCAGTACTGAATTTAAATAAAGGAAGTAGGTTTATAAGGATTCATTATAGTTTAATAAAGACTATGTTGCATTAAACATAGTTCATGTATTTCTGTGTCACCCATAAGCACATACATGATATCAGTAAAATACAAACATACAAAAAGTATAGTCCAAGACTCTGTCCATGAATGTTGTAGCAGTCAAACAGAAGATGGCTTGTCTTCTGCTGAGCAAACACTAGGGGCAGCACTGACTCCAGCACGGAATTCAAGTCAAGTCGCTTTATATTGTCATTTCAACCATAAAGTGCTGGTACAGTAAACAGTAAAAACGGAACAACGTTCCTCCAGGACCCTGGTGCTACATGAAACAACACAAAACTACACTAGACAATGCGAGACAACTCAAGGCTGCCGTAGACTATGTATGTCAACACAAAAACTACACTAGACTACAAACCTACACAGGACTACATAAAGTGGACAAAACAGTGCACCACACCACCTCCAGCACGCTGGCAGAGTGCACTGACTCCAATGCCAGACCCTAATCCATGTGATGGTTTTAGATGATGTCTGTTGTATATACTGATCAGGCATTCTAGCTTGGATCACCTTGGCTTTGCTTACCCATCTCAGTACTCAGTTCGCAGAGGTCAAAGCAGGGTTGTACCATTGACCACCCCATTTGCCATCTTTATTGCTGCCATCCTTCACCTCAATGGCAAAGACCTGCCACTGGGAATCCCAATTGTCTATAAAACGGACAGCAGGCATTTCAACCTCAAGCGATTCAAGGCCAAGAATAAGGTCGGCATCACCACAATCCCGGAATTTCAGGATACTGATAACAATGCCATCACAGCAAACTCTGAAGGAGACCATCAATGTACCCTGAATGCTAAGACGCAGGTGCTATATTAGCCACTGCCAAGCCAGCCATATTATCCAGCTCTTCATAAAAGTTAATGATAGTCCGCTTTCCCTACCAGGCAGCATTCTCTCCTCTAAAGCAGACATCGACTCAGAGATCAACCACTGCCTGAGTAGTGCGGGTGGAGCCAAAGCCAGATTAAGGAAAAGAGTCCGTGAAGACTGTCACCTGCAGCTCCAAACAAATCTTTTTGTCTATAGAGCAGTTATCCTTCCTACATTACTGACTGGAAATGAATCATGGACCACCCAGATTAAGCACCTGAAAGCCCTGGAACGATACCACCAAAGATCCTGACAAATGACTCTGAGAATCAGCTGGAAGGACAGGTGCACTGACTGGAGGAGGCCAACATGAACAGATTCTCCATGACGATAAAGCAGCATCACTGCGATGGATAGGTCATGCCATCCAAATGCCTCCTCTGGTCGCCCCCAAACAGATCCTTTACTCCCAGTTGAAGATAGAACAGTGAGCCCCCGGTGGCAAAGGAAACACTTCAATGAAAACATCAAAATCAGCCTGAGGAATTCAATATTACATTTAAAAACTGGGAAAAAAATAGAACTCACTGGATATACCTGGAGGAGGAAATCTGTTCAAGAGGGAGTTGTACTGCATGAATTCAAGCTTTGCTGTGCCACATAGTACAAGTGGCAATAGTGAAAGGGGAGACTTAACAACCAAAAGACCCAACCACTAACCACAGCCAGTATTTACTCCTGCCCACCCTGCACCAGAGTATGGGGATTCCAGGTAGACCTGTATAGCCATCGGAAGACCCACCAATAGAATGGTAGAAATATTAACACTCAACCAAAATGACCAATTAGGCACAGAGAGAATCTGTATTTACTGACAAGGACCTTTATTAGCTCAGGTAACAGACACATGAATTTACAAACTAAATACCTATGTCTGCATCGACTAGGTTTCCCGGACCCTCCACGAACAGTTGAAGAATAAAGAAGGTAGTACCTGGGGAAAGGAATCTTCACTGGCTTGGCATTCTTCTTGATTCCAATGTGGTCATCACACTTCTGATATTAAATTATCCAGTTCTACAATGGTTGGTCTTCACAGAGCTGTCAAACCCTCCATTTTCCTTGTCAGATTAATCAATGTTATCTCAGTTTTGTTGGTTCAAGTTCATCTGACTGTCCTGTGAGGATTTCTCACTGGATCTGGCCCAGGGCCACAAACAGTATTGCTCTTTGGCTCTGTCCTCCAGCCTTGTGCTCTCTTTCCAACTCAGAGTAGTTAAAACCGATCCAACTAGGTCAGCCAAACATTCAGCCCAGCTGACCAAATCAAAGGCCCTTCCTTCTACAAGTGTGCAATTTTACATTGGTAAGTTATATCTTCTTATCTGAGAATGATCTCAAGTTTAGCAGATCATGTGCAGAGAACTCATTGTGTCCATGTTCAATTGCTCTGATTAAATTATCTTTCAGCAAGAAACATTTCACTAAACAGTTCACCAAATGGTGGCTTCCATTCCTGCAACTACTGATAAGAACAAAGACATTTGTTTTGTCTGTTTCCATTCATCATTATCACCATTATGTACTGTGCTATATGATGTGGGCATTTGTGGTCTTATCCAAGACCATGATTGTTCCTGGCAAATTTTTCTACAGAAGTGATTTGTCATTACCTTCTTCTGGTCAGTGTCTTTACAAAACAGGTGACCTCAGCCATTATCAAAACTCTTCAGAGATTGTTTGCCTAGTGTCAATGGTTAGATAACCACAAAAGCTGCTTGGCTTGCTGAGTTCCTCCAAAATTTTGTGTATGTTGTTTGGATTTCCAGCATCTGCAGATTTTCTCATCTTTCTGGTATTCAAGACAACCTTTTCACTGTACCTTTGTTTGTTCATTCGTTATGTGTCATGTCGTATGACGTAGGCGATCATGGTCTTTTCATGACCATTATTGTTCTTGGCAAATTTTTCTACAGAAGTGGTTTGCCATTTCCTTCGTTTGGGCAGTGTCTTTACAAGATGACTGACCCCAGCCATTATCAATAATCTTCAGAGATCGTCTGCCTGGTGCCAGTGGGTGCATAACCAGGACTTGTGATATGCACCAACTGTTCATATGACCATCCACCACCTGCTCCCATGGCTTCATGTGCCCCTGATCGGGGGGGAGGGGGCTAAGCAGATGCTGCACCTTACCCAAGGATGACCTGCAGGTTAGCAGAGGGAAGGAGCCCATTATAACACCTTTAGTAGAGACATATCTCCACCCTACAACCATGCCCTTGTTAATTGACTTGTAGATTGTAGCTCTTTCTAGCTAACAAGACAATCCTTTAGGAGAACAGCATGCTCAAATTGAGGGTTTGCACTACTACTGCTACTGCACATGCTCTGTTCTTGATTAATAATCTGTGATTCATTCGCAAGTAGATTAATAACATGTTGTAACTGGTCACGTTCATGGTGTCGGGTGAATCAGTTCAGCTCAGCTTTGGAATGGCTGAGTTTGGACAGAATTTGAATTGGCCCAATCAAAATGAGTCTTTAATGAGGCATTCTGAACTATTCCAGATTGTGACCTTTCCCTTACTAAGAACAGACAATACTGGAATGTCCCTGTTGATCAAGCAACACCTGTGGAAGAGAGTTAATATTTCATCACCAGAGAGCTATACCAATCTGAAGCAAGACCTTCATTGTGGAATTGGAATTGATAATGGTTTGTCACATACCTCAAAATACAGTGAAAAGCTTCTGTTTGCATGATATCCAGAAGGAGTTCACAATCATTAATTATGCCATGGTGCCTCACTATTAACTAAGAGGTCCGTGGACCCCAGGTTGGAAACCTGTCTTCTAGGGAGAGGAATAAAGAGCCAACATTTTAGGCAAGAGCCTTTATCAGGGAAATAAATAAAATTAATCAGGACAAAAAATATGGAGGGTTTATCAGGTTGTTGTAACATCCAAATGAGCCATTTTTTTCCCCCTTTGCAAGGTACTCTTCTCAAGACTTTGCAAATCAGCATTGGAAACCAAAATGACGGAGAGAGTTATAGAGGCATACAGCACAGGTACTGGCCCTTCGGTCCAACTGGTTCATGTTGACCCCAATTTCCTGTGCTCTGCTCATATTTCTCTAAGCCAGGAGTTCCCAAGCTTTATTATGCCATGGAGCTTTATCACTAACTGAGGAGTCCGTGGACGCCATGTTGGGACCCCTGCTCCAGGTAGATTATGAAATACATCAATACATCAGCCTCAAGTAGAAACTCTAGAGCTTTGGAATAAATGCTCAGAGTAACATTAAGCACTGTATGAAATAGAGTAGTTACTGCCTTTATGCCACTGAAGTTTAGGGCAGCAACAAAGGCCTTCCATCTCTGTCGGTCCTTGGCCATCTTCTCTACTGTGCCCCAGGTGTGGTTCAGGGCCCTCATTTCTGCCTCTAAGCTGTTTTTGTTCTCTTGCGTTTCCTCCACTCTTCAAGGGTTCAATTAAGTGATGTCCAATAGCTTCCTCTCAGTTTTCACTTCTATCAGTTCTGCAAATCCGGGTGAAGACCCATGAAGACTGTGTGAAGACTCATCTGTACACAGATATAAGGTTCTTCTTTGTTGCTTCCATAATAATTGTTAGCCCTGAGTTGAACTCCGAACTTTTAATATGGCCTCTACCCTTTGACCTGTTTGGCATGGGTGACCCTACCAAGAAACAAAGCACAAAGCCCTGACTCTGTCCAACACTGAGGCACACAAGCCTCCAAACCCTACGACAAGGTTGTGCTTCTCTTGGAAACTGAGATAGAGTCAGAGAGTTGTGGAACACTACAGCACAAGAGAAGGCCCTTCAGCCCATCTAGCCTGTGCCCATCTATTATGCTGCCTAGCCCCATTGACCTGTACCTGGACCATTGCCGTAAATACCCCTCCCATCCATGTACCTATCCAAATTTCTCTGAAATGTTGAAATTGAAACTGAATCCGCCACTTCCACTAGCCGCTCGTTCCACACTCTCACCACCCTCTGAGTGAGGAGGTTCCCCTAAACAGTTCACCTTTCAGCCTCAAACATGCTATCTAGTTCTAGTCTCGTCTAACCTCAGCTTGCATTTACCCCATCTATACCTCTCATAGTTTTGTATACCTCTATCATTCCCCACACTCCAGGGAATATTAGTCCTAATTCATTCAAATTTTCCCTACAATTCAGGTCCTCAAGTCCTGGTAACATCCTTGTAAATTTTCTCTGCAAGAAGCAAGTGTCAAATTAAGGGTTCTCATAGATCATACATTCTTTTTTTGGTACTTGTAAGCAGTATATGAAAAGTGCCTTGCACAGAGAGTGGTAGTTCTCCCTCTTGAACCACGAGAACTAAGGGATCCGCAATCTGCTGTGGGCCAGATCAGAGGTATTCAAGTCTAGCGACCAAGAAAGTTGCAAGAGGTCCAGGTACGATCTCCAGAAAGGAATATCACAGTCAAAGTGGCAATTCCGGACTAAACTTGATTCACCAAAGGTTGCTCGACAGCTATGGCAGGGCTTGAATGCTATTGCCTCTTATGCAGTAAAATCAAGCGACATAGGTGACAAGAGGCCTTTGCTTCCAGATGAGCTCAAAGACTTCTGTGACTATCAAACCATGGAGGAACTATCAGAAATTCCCACAGGACCCCCGTGATCCTCTGATTTCAGTCTCTGAGGCTGATGTGTGAACATCCTTCTGGAGGGTGAACCCATGAAAAGCAGCCAATCCAAATGGGGCACCTGACCAGGTGCTGAAGACCTGTGCTGATTAACTGGCCGGAGTGTTCACTGAGACCTTTAATCTCCTGTTTTGTGAGTCTGAGGCTTCAGGCAGCCTTCACTAAGAACGTGCTTAAGAAGAACATGGTAATCAGCCTCAATGACTACCATCCAGTAACACCTACATCCACAGTAATGAAGTGATTTGAGAGGCTGGTGATGAAACAAGTTGTCTGAGAATTGACTTGTATCCCTTCCAATTGGCCTACCAGCGAAGTAGGTCACCAGCAGATGCTGCCTCATTAGCTCTTCAGTCAATGCTTCAAAGATGCATTGATCTGGAATTTCTTTATCAGTACAGCTCAGCTTTAATGCTACCATCCCTTCAAAACAAATCAATAATCTTCAAGACCTTGGCCTCACTACCTCCTTATAAAACTGTATCCTGGATTTCCTCTGTTACAGACCCCTGTCAATTCAATTGGCAACAACATCTCCTCCACGATCTCCATCAGCACAGCTGTACCACTAGACTGTGTCCTCAGTCCCCTGTTCCACTCACTTTACACTAATGAGTGTGTGCCTAAACACAGCTCCAATGCTATATTCAAGTTCTGGGCCAAATCAAAGGTGGCGATGAATCAGCATATAGGAGGGAGACTGAAAATCTGAATGGTGCCACAACAGAAACCTCTTATTCAACGTGAACAAGATCAAGAAACTGACTATTGACTTCACGCGGAGGAAACCAGAGGCAAATGAGCCAGTCTCACTGGGGATCAGAGGTGGAGAGGGTCAGCAACTTTAAATTCCTGTGTTATCATTTCAGAGGACCTGTCCCTGACCCAGCACACAACTGCAATTATGAAAAAAGCACTTCCTTTAAAAATTGCAAAGATTCGACACGACATCTAAAACCTTGATAAACTTCTATAGATGTGTAGTGGAGAGTATATTGACTGATTGCAGTACAGCCTGGTATGGAAATACCAATGAATGGAAAATCCTACGCAATGTAGTGAATATGGCTCACTCCATCACATATCAAACCCTTTCCACCACTGAGCATATCTACATGGAACATTGTCGCAAGAAAACAGCATCCTTCATCAAGAACCTCCACCGAGGTTCACACTTTCTTCCTGCTGCTATCATTAGAAAAAAGATACAAGAGACTCATGACTCACATCACTTCACTCAAATTTACTTGCCCTATGAACTCATTTTCAAGGTGATTTTTATAAATGACCTGGATGAGGAAGTAGAGGGATGGGTTAGTGAGTCTGCAGACAACACAAAGGTTGGAGGTGCTGTGGATAGTATGGAGGGCTGTCAGAGGTTACAGTGGGATATTTATAGGATGCAAAACTGGGCTGAGAAGTGGCAGATGGAGTTCAACTCAGATAAGTGTGAAGTGGTTCATTTTGGTAGGTCAAATATGATGGCAGAATATAGTGTTAATGGTAAGACTCTTGGCAGTGTGGAAGATCAGAGGGATCTTGGGGTCCAAGTCCATAGGACGCTCAAAGCAGTTCCGCAGGTTGACTCTGTGGTTAAGAAGGTGTATGGTGTATTGGCCTTCATCAATCGTGGAATTGAATTTAGAAGCCTAGAGGTAATATTGCAGCTATATAGGACCCTGGTCAGACCCCATTTGGAGTACTGTGCTCAGTTCTGGTCTCCTCACTACAGGAAGGGTGTGGAAGTCATAGAAAGGGTGCAGAGGAGATTTACAAGGATGTTGCCTGGATTGGGGAGCATGTCTTATGAAAACAGGTTGAGTGAACTTGGCCTTTTCTCTTTGGAGCGACGGAGGATGAGAGGTGAACTGATAGAGGTGTATAAGATGATGAGAGGCATTGATCGTGTGGATAGTCAGAGGCTTTTTCCCAGGGCTGAAATAGTCACCACAAGAGGACACAAGTTTAAGGTGCTGGGGAGTAGGTACAGAGGAGATGTCAGGGGTAAGTTTTTTACTCAGAGTGTTGAGGTCGTGGAATGGGCTGCCGGCAATGGTGGTGGAGGCAGATACAATAGGGTCTTTTAAGAGGCTTTTGGATAGGTACATGGAGCTTAGTAAAATAGAAGGCTATAGGTAAGCCTAGTAATTCCTAAGGTAGGGATGTGTTCGGCACAACTTTGTGGGCCGAAGGGCTGTATTGTGCTGTAGGTTTTCTATGTTTCTATGATTCTTCATATCATGTTCCTGATACTAATTGCTTATTATTATTATTATTACTTTCTTTTTGTATTTGCATAGTTTGTTGTCTTTTGCACAGTGGTTAATGCTCAAGTTGGTGTGGTCTTTCATTGATTCTGTTATGGTTATTTTTCTGTAGAATTATTGAGTATGTTCACAAAAAAATGAATTTCAGGGTTGCATGTGGTGACATATGCGTACTTTGATAATAAATTTACTTTGAACTTTGGTTGAGTGCCTTGTTAGTGTGCTCTTTCATTGATTCTAATATGGTCATTATTCTATTATAGATTTATTGAATATGTCCACAGGAAAATGAATTTCAGAATTGTATATGGACATATAGGTACTTTGATAATATATTAAATTTGAACTTTGAACGTTGATGCATTTCTACTTCATTAGACACCCTTCTTGTAACTTTGTCTGATTAAAACTCTCAGATACAGATTGCAGTAATTACATTGCTCTGCTGACAGAATCCATAGTGTATACAAATACAGGGGAACCTGAACTAATGAAATGGGTAGTCTCAGACTATTGAATATTTCATAGTCCTGTACTGGATATTAGGTGGAGTAAATGTAGTCAAGTCACATCTACCCCATCTGATGTACAAGTCATTAAGAGCCAGGCTGAGAGTACAGTGAGAGGCATCTGTCATCTCTGATTGTTCGAAGTCAAATTACAAAGTATAGTAGACTGCTTAGTTTTGGTTAACCTGAAGAGGAAATTTAGAATTGGAACTGAGATTAATAAATTAGGAGGTTATATTTGTTTATCACATATACAGTATATTCAATGTTCATCTGAATGTTCAGGATGGCACCCATTGAGGTCATGGCTCAGTTCTAGCTGTTTCTTTTAGTGTTTTTTGGGGAGGAGGTTGTGGAGATGGTTTTTGGGGACAGAGTGGGAATTTATTGGTAAAACTAAGGTTTAGGGACAGGAATGTAGGAGATCATAAACACAAGAGATTATGCAAAGCTGGAAATCCTTAAAATGTTGGAGGAACTCTGCAGCATCCATGGAAATGAATAAAGAATCAACATTTCAGGCTGAGACCCCCCATTACAAAACTCACACGGTGATGGGAAGAATGTGCAAAACACTTACAGACAACAGCAGAATTGAACCTAGTGGGATTGAAACTGATTGAAAATTGAACAGAGTGGACGTAGAGAGGATGTTTCCAATAGTGGCAGAGAGTCTAGGACCAGGGGACATCCCTTTAGAACAAAAGTGAGGAGAAATTTCTTTAGCCTGTAGGTAATGAACCTGTGATACTGAATGCCACAGATGGCTGTGGAAGTGAAGTCATAGGGTCTTTTTAAAGTGGAGGTTGATGGGTTCTTGATTAGAAATGCATCAATGGTTACAGGGAGAAGAGAGGAGAATAGGATTGAGAGGGATAATAAATCAACCATGATGGAATGCTGCAGTAAATATGATGGACTGAATGGCCTAATTTTACTCCTATTTCTTCTGGTCTTATAGGTCTCTGATGTTGTAATAGCATTATGCTAACCACTGCACTACCATGGACTTAACCAACCCTTTGGCCCATCATGTGCACAAAGACTATCTGGTACCCCCATTTGTACTCTTCCCGTGGACCAGTGCTTGTTCCTCACTTAGAAAGAGACAATGGCCATTAGGTGTCTTGGACAATGCATCGAGCTTCTTAAAATTACAATGATATCTTATACAAATCTTATTTAAATACATGCATACGCACATGCACACAAATACACAGACAAACACATACAAGCACAAATGCGAATACATATAGAGACATCCACAGATAAGCAAATGCACACATTCCCTAGATAATGCAAGTTTGAATTCACAATGTATACACACACACGCACAAGCCTACAGGTAAATATACACATGCAAACATCTGTGAACATGCATACATGCCTATTTAGAGAGCTATGAACACAATGCAACACATCGCAGACACCAGCCTCCTTCATGGACTCTGTCTACACTTCTCGCAGCCTTGGTAAAGGAGCCAATATTATCAAGTCCCTCAGCCACCTTGGACATATCCTGTCTGTCATTAGGCAGAAGATACAAGAGCCTGAAAGCACTTGCAAAGCACAGGCTCAAGGACAATTTCAATCCCATTTTTATCAGACTCTTGAATGATTTCCATAAGACCATAAGACAGAGTGAAATTATGATTTGATTTATTTTTTATACCAACAGAGCCACCCCTTTGTCAAGCTGGCTGTCCATTCAATACAATGTGTGTCATTGGATGTTAAACTCCCAATTATAATCTTCTTTCAGCCACGACTCAGTGAGGCTCACAAAATCAGACCTGCCAAAGTCTAACCGCTCCACAAGATCATCTACTTCATTTCGTATACTGCGTGCATTCAAATATAATACCTTCAGTCCTGTGTTTGTCACCCATTTCAGTTTTGACCCCGTTACACTGCAATTCATTCCACTGACTGAAATGTTGGGCTTTCAACTGCCAACACACTGCCTCTGCTTGAAAACCAACAGCCCCATCCTCAGCCCTATCACTCAGTTTCCCATCCTCCTGCCAAATCAGTTTAAACCCTCGCCAACAGGTTAGAAAATCTGACCATGAGGATATTGGTCCCCCTCGGGTTCAGGTGTAACCCATCCCTTTAGCACAGGTCAATCTTCTTCCAGAAGAGGATCCAGAAATCTGAAACCCTGCCCTATGTACCAGTTCCTCAGCCATGCATTCACTGGCCAAATCATCCTATTCCTACGCTCACTGGAGCATGACACAGGCAGCAATCCAGAGATTATAGCACTGGAGGTCCTGTTTCTCATCCTGTTGCTCAGCTTTCTTCCTAGCTCCCTAAAATATCTCTTCAGGACCTCCTCACCATTTCTACACACATCATTGTTGCTAATATCTACCAAGACTTCTGGGTGATCACCTTCCTCTTAAGAATGCCATGAATCTGATCTGAGACACCCCTGACTGACCCTGGCATCTGGGAGGCAATATACCACCCAGATGTCTCTATCACACCCACAGAATCTTGTCTCTGTTTCTCCCCCCAGTAGGTCGTTCCCCCCCCAACAGTACCTAAAGTGGTATAGTTATTATTGAAGGGAACGGCCACAGGTGTGCTCTGCACTGGCTCTGCATTACCTGTCCTTCTCCTGACAATCACCCAGTTACTTGTTGCCCTGGGGTGACGGGTGACTACCTCCCTGTAGCTCCTGTCTGTCACCTCCTCATTCTCCCATATGAGCTGAATTTCATCGAGCTGCAGCTCCAGTTCCTTAGTACATTCCCTCAGGAGTTGCAGCTCAGTCAACCTAGTGCAAACGCAGATATCCGGGAGGCTGGAGGTCTCCCAGAGTCCCCACATCTCATGATACAAAGGACTCTTGGTCTCACAATCTTGTTATGGCCTTGCATCTTATTGTCTGCCTGCACTGAATTTTCCCTGTGACTCAGTCCAACACTTCATTTTGTATTCTGTTATACGTTCCCTTGCATTATACCAATGAGATGAAATGCTCTTTATGTTGGCATGCAAAACAAGTTTTTCACTGTCCCTCCGTATATGTAACATTAATAAACCAATTTACCAATATGCAAATGCATGCATTCTAATCATCATACATATATGAAGACATAGACAGCACCTGGAGATAAGCAGAGAGATTTTATTTTATGTATTTATTGACATTCAGCACAGATTAGGCCCTTCTGGACCTTCGGGCCACACTGCCCAGCAATGCCCCAATTTAATCCTAGCTTAATCATGGAGCGATTAACCTACCAAGCAGTATGTCTTTGGACTGTGGGAGGAAACCAGAGCACTTGGAGGAAAACTATGTGGTCACAGGGAGAACGTACGAGCTCCTTACAGGCAGCAGTGGTAATTCAACTCAGGTTGCCTGTATTGTAAAGCGTTGTGCTAACCACAACGCTACCATACTGCCCACATGGTATGGGAATGGGGACATGCACGCGCACACACACAAAATAAAGCAGAAGCAAGGTGACTGGTAATATTTATGATTTTTAATTATATTTAAGATCATATTTCAATAAGTTGAAGGCTAATATACAATTAAGCTACTTAACGTGGTTCAGCAGCATATTTGCCCAATAAAAAATATCTCTGACTGATGTGTTTAATAACATTCTAACTCCCTATAGTAGCTGTACCATTATTAAAAGTCCCTAAAACCATGAGTTGACAAAGTAAGCGTGATTCTGAGGGTGTCACAGTTGAGTCATAGCTGCAGGACAGTGATTATTACACAGAGAGTAAGTTGGTTCTTTGTTTCTTAGAGTGCAGTTAACAGGCAGATGCAATGGGTCGTGATTAATGGCCCCTTGTGAGACTCATTAGCGTGCATAGCACAGGGATATAAATTGCAAAGGTAGGCACAAATGAAAGGGGCAGTTAAATAAATTTCTACAGAGTATGCCTCAAATTCCACAACATTATACCTATGTAATGGGCTGAAAATCGGCGCAGTGACAACCTATTTTGTCGACCTTAGCTTGTGACTGCGCTGTGCCAGTGCTAAACGGGGTGGTGCCCATTTTAAGTGCAAATATCTCAAAATTGTAAACAAAGGTATTTAAATGGAAAAAGGCGACAAGGAGCCCTAAATTTTCTCCACCATTCTACAAACCTTTGACATGGTCTATGTTCCTGGCCATCTTCCATACCTGTTCATTTCTTTGGTGTCCAAAGATGTATTGATCTCAATAAAACAATGATAAAACAATAATGTAGTGGTTAGTGTACATAACACTATTACAATGCCAGTAATAGAGTTCTAGAGTTATAGAAAACCACAATGCAGAAAGTGGCTCTTCATTCCACCTGGTCCATGCTGAACTGTTTAAACCGTCTGTTCCCATTGATCTACACCCGGACCATTGCCCTCCATACCCGTCCCATCCACATACTTATCCAAACTTCTCCTAAATGTTGGAATCAAAATCACATCCGCCACTTGCTCTGGCAGCTTGTTCCACACTCTGAGTGACAAAGTTTCCCTTTATGTTCAATTTGGGTCAGTTCTTCCACTGTCTGCCCTTGACTGCATGGGTTTCCTCCAAGTGCCCTGGTTTCCTCCCACATTCCAAAGATATACGGATTAGTAGGTTAATTGGTCACATGCATGAAAGTGGATGGCATTAGCCAGCTTATTAGCCTGGATGGGCCTGTTACCATGTTGTTTTTTATGAACAAATAATAATATTTAGTGACTAAGCCACGACACTCCGCTAAAGAATTTCAAAGACTTGTATTCCTTCAAATCATAAAATTCTCATCAGCTCAGCCTCAGACCCTTTCCCTGTGTCAACTGCCCATAGACCTAAACTCTTTCACCTGTGGAAACAGGCTTCATCCAACCTGTGTTGGTAAGTTTGTCAAAACTGGTTGAACTGGATAAGATCTTAACAGTAGCTTCTGGATCCTGAGCAGTTTTGAGAAATTCTCAAAGAAACGTCAAAGGTTTGCTCAAACAACAACATACACAAAATGCTAGTGGAACACAGCAGGCTAGGCAGCATCTATAGGGAGAAGCGATGTCAACGTTTCGGGCCGAGACCCTTCGTCAGGACTAACCAAAAGGAAAGATAGTAAGCAAAGTAAGTAAAGGTTTGCTCAAGAAAGGTTGAGTAGATTTTAGCTCTTTGTGCACTTGGACAATGTTGGGGGTGGGGATCGGTCTTTCATCACTTCACATAATGGAAACATTTTACTGTAGCAAACTTTCAAGAGGCACTCTGTTCACACCCAGACTTGAGCTTGCCTCTACAATGGGTTATATCAGTGACCTTTAAATTATCTAGTTCTCTGAACTACTCGGGTTCCCATCTTACTACTTCTATTCCCTCATCTGCCATTCACTTCCCCCTGGTGCCCCTCTTCCTTCCCTTTCTCCCATGGTCCAGTCTCCTCTCCTATCAGATTTCTTATTCACCAGCACTTTACTTTTTCCATCTATCACGTCCTGGATTCTTAATTCATTCCCATCCTTCACCCACCTGACTTCACCTATCATCATCTAGCTTGTACTCCTTTTCCTCCCTCAGCTTCTTATTCTGGTTTCTTCCTCCTTCCTTTCCAATCCTGATGAAGGGTCTCATCCTGAAACGTCAACTGTTTATTCATTACCATGGATGCTGCCTGATCTGCTGTGTTCCTCAAGCACATTGTGTGTGTTGCTCTAGAATTCCAGCATCTGCAGAATCTCTTGTGTTTAGTTCTTGGAACAGTTGGACTGATGGTTGAATGGAGATTGAAGTGGTTAGATCATATTTACTGGAGTATAAAAGAATGAGAAGAGCTTTCATAGCAACTGATAAAATTCCAAGGGAGAACAGAGGGAATTTGGTGTTCAGTAACTTGATACTGTGAGGATGTGTCACAGGTAGAAAGGGTGATGAAGAAAGCTTTGGCACATTGGCCTTCACTGAATGAAGCTTTGCTTATTGGATCTGATAGTTGTGGAAGAAGCTGGTGAGGTTACAACTGGAGTATTGCCTTGGAGGCAAACAGCCATAGAGAGAGTGCTACAGCACATAAACAGGCCCTTCAGCCATCTACTCCACGACAAACTTTTTTCTGCCTGGTTTCCATCAAGTTACACCTAGACCATAACCCGCCATACCCCTCCCATCCATGAACCTATCCAAATTTTGTCTTAAATGTTGAAATCAAACCCATATTCATCACTTTTGCCAGCAGTTCGTTTCACACTCCACTATCTGAGTGTGAAGGTTCCCCCTCATGTTCCCTGTAACCCATGACCTACAGTGGAAAAAGTAAAACATGTATACCCCTTGTAATTTTGTATATCTCTAACAAATCTACTTTCATTCTTCTATTCCCCAGGCGATAAAGTCATAACCTATTCAACCTTTCTAGATAACATAGGTCCTTAAATTGCACTCAGCTCGGTCACCATTTTAGGGGGAAAATACAACTAAACTAGAAAGAATGCAGAACAAAGATTTACCAGGATTTTGCTGGGACTCAACGGATTGAATATGGGAAGATGTTGGATAGATGTTGGATAGGCTAGGTCTTTTTCTTTGGAATGCAGGAGACTGAACAATGATCTTATGAATAAGTATAAAATGATAAGACCATAAGATTATAAGACATAGGAGCAGAATTTGGCCATTCAGCCCAACAAGACAGCTTTGCCATTCAATCCCTCTCAACCTCAGTCTCCTGCCTTCTCCCTGTAACTTTTGCTGCCCTTACTAATAAAAACCTATCAATCTCCACTTTAAATATACCCAATACATTGGCCGCCACGGCCATCAGTGGAAATAAATTCCACAGATTCACCACCCTTTGTCCAAAGAAGTCATGAGTGCTATAGACAGGGTGAATGCACAGTCTTTTTTTCCCCAGACTTCTCCCACCTGGCTAATACCCCGTAATTACAGCACTAAGTCGGATATGTCACATTGTTGCCCATGGGATCCTGCTGGGCATAGATTTGTGATCACCTTCCATACATTACAGCAGTTAGTACAATTTTAGATTGGCTTGTTGACTGTGAAGTGCCTTGGGACATTGTGAGGTCAAGATATCATCTGCACAAATGCAAATCATTTTCTCTTTGAGTAAGCGATGAAGTCAAGTATTTAAATTAACTATCATAGTCCTGAGTTACATTATAGAAGGAGCTTTCAATTTCACACTTCTCCTTGCATTTAAAGTACTCACAGAAACCAAATAGAATGTCCTCTAAAACACATTTAGTTGAGAATAACGTATTTCAAAGACCTTTTTAACTAGTCCTATAATTAGCTGAAAAGCAGTCATAAATCTATGAATAATGAGCTGGAATTGAAGATTAGGAAAATTAACGTAATTATTGTACAGGCCCCAGCTGTGACTGAGACCATGAATAACCTGTGCTCAGCAAACTCTGAATTTGAAGGATGGTAGAGATAAAATAATATTTTTGTACTGATTTGCACTCAGTGGCCATTTTATTAGGTACAATCGTACACCTGCTCGTTAATGCAAATATCTAGTCATCCAATCATGTGGCAGCAACTCAATGCATAAAAGCATGCACACATGGTCAGGAGGTTCAGTTGTTGTTCAGACCAAACATGAAAATAGAGAAGAAATGTGATCTAAGTGACTTCGACTGTGGAATGATTGTTGGTTTGAGTATCTCAGAAACTGCTGATCTCCTGCGATTTTCACGCACAACAATCACTAGAGTTACAGAGAATAGTGCAATAAACAAAAAAAAAAATCCAGCGAGCAACAGTTTTGTGGGTGAAAATGCCTGTTAACAAGAGGTCTGGGGAGAATGGCCAAACTGGTTCAAGCTGACGGGAAGGTGACAGTAACTTAACAATGTTGTGCAGAGGAGCATCTCTGAATGCTGAACCTTGAAGGGAATAGACTACAACAGCAGAAGACCATGAACATACACTCAGTAAACACTTTATTAGGTAGAGTAAGTACCTAATAAATTGCCCACCAAGATTATGTTCTACAACAAGCTTCTATTCTCGGTGACCACTTTATTAGCTACCTCCTGTACTTCATGAAGAACCTGTCCTGTTTTGACAGATTGCATCCAGCACCCTGGTTGAGGAATAACAGATGGAGGTATTAACAGATGAGGCTAACAGCAGAAATGTTCATTTGCAAGTCCTCTCTTTTTCAATTATGTCATCTGTTGGCACTTAGAATCAGAATCACAACTGCAAACATAGATTAAGTTTCTAATTACTAATGCTAGCCAAGTCATCTTCTGCACAAATATTTCCTATGGTTTTTTTTGTCAAAAAGAAGTCTGAAAATAGGACTTTGCTAACTCAATTCATTAATGTCTATGATGCAGAAAGAGATGAATTGGGCATTGTGATAGTTCATACTGTCCATCAAGGCACTTTAGATGATCAGAATCAGAATCAGGTGTATTACTAGTATTTTTTAAGAGATACATTACTGTAACAGGCCCTTCCGGCCTAACAACCCTGTGCTGCTCAATTACTCCAACATGACCATCTAATCTGTTAACCCTTTAGAATGTGGGAATAAACCAGAGCACAGAGCACATCCATGCAGACACAGGGAGAATATATAAACTCCTTATAGTGTTGGAAATGAACCCAGGTCGCTGACGTTTTAGTAGTGATACACTAATTGCTGAGCTACAATAACACCCCATTATCACAAACATAAGTTGTTAAATTTGTTGTTTTGCAACATACAGTGCAACAACATAAAAAAAAACTATAAGTTATACATAAATAGATAGTACAAAAGAGTTAAGGTGAGGGGGCTCATGGGCTGTTCAGAATTCTGATGAGAGAGGGGAATATGGGCGGGGCTAAGATAGCACTAGATAGTGACTTCTTTGAGCTCATCTGTGGAAATAGCTGAAGTTCTACCTTTAATGTCTCTCTTTTTTTTCCTTTTCAAGGTGGATGGGGTTCTGTCAAAGACCCTGACCTAGAGCTACACTCAATCTTTAGTTCTTTGCGATGTCGGTTCCCAGTCTCAGTCTCAACGACCGGCCTTTTCTCGATATCCCAAGGATGTGTCCTAGAAGAGGAACGCACTTTCAGGGTGCAGAGGCTTTGCAGACCTGGTGAGGAGCCAATTCTTGGCTGGTGTTGCCAATGAAGCATCACGGGAGTAACCAGAATGCCCAGAACAGCAGATAGGCTGTCGAGGGCTCTGTACTCGGATCTCCCTCTCCCCCTCTCTCTCTCTCTCTCTCTCTCTCTCTCTCTCTCTCTCTCTCTCTCTCTCTCTCTCTCTCTCTCTCTCTCTCTCTCTCTCTCTCTCTCTCTCTCTCTCTCTCTCTCTCTCTCTCTCTCTCTCTCTCTCTTCCCTCACCCCCATTTCTTTCTCTCTTTGTTGCTGATACTTGAGTAGGAGAACTTGGGGAAAAAGTGACATGGCGGACTTTAACACCACAAATCAGCGAGTCGATATACTTCTGTCTCCCCTCTCACGGAGTGACATCTCTCTGCCTCTTTATTAGAGAGAGAGAGTGTGTGGTATGCCCAATTATCGGGTGAATGAGTTGGTTTTGATGTTCTGCGGATCATGGTCTTTCTTGCGGGCTTTGCTATTGTTTGCTTGCTGCGTGGAGGGTACTGATGCTTTTTGCTGAATTAAGTTGGGGAGGGGGAGGATCGATGCTTCACTGCTGCTTTTGCGTGGGAGGGTGGAGTAAGGGTTCTAATACTTTTACTGTCACTCATTATTTGGGGCACTGTTCTGTTTTTGTGGATGTCTGTGAAGAACAAGGATTTCAGATTGTATATTATGTAGATACCCTCTGACATTAAATGGAACTATTGAATGATTGAACTTTGAGTATGGGTCTTCAAGCTTCTGTAACCTCTTACCCCGTGCTTGGTCAGCAAGTTAAGAACCTAAAAGCGAATACCACAGATGCAGAATGTCTGAAAGAGCAGGGAGCCAAATAAAAACAAGCCACTGAGGGAAGTCAGCGGCTCTGCAGAAGTAAAGGGGTAGGCAGTATTTTGGACGTGGAAGGTAGAGGGGAAATAATCAGTCTAAGGTGGTGAGAGGGAGTGTGAGGCACGTGTGGATAGGTGGTAGGTGGAACCAGGTGAGGAGGGATATGATGGGCAGATGGAGTCAGTTGGGGGATGGGAAGGGGTGGGGTTGTGGTAATGCAGCATCTACAGCCATGTGCGTCTCCTACTGTTGGCTTTAGTCAGTGGGTCACACAGCAACTGTGATGAAAAAAAAGAACTAACATTTCAGATAGTCTAATGAAAGGTCATCAACTTGAGACAGTAACATTGCTTCTCTCTGCAAAGGTATAGTCAGATCTGCCAAGTATTTGGTCACTGTTAATTGGTTGATTATTGTCACATGCACTAGGATAGAGAAAAGCTCTTGTTTCCATGTCATCCAGACAGATATTTCTCAGATTCAAGATTGTTTAATGTCATTTCCTGTAAACAAGTGTAAAAGAAGAATGAAATAATTCTACTTCAGATCCAATGCAACTTCGGAAACATAGAAACATAGAAACATAGAAAATAGGTGCAGGAGTAGGTCATTCAGCCCTTCGAGCCTGCACTGCCATTCAGTATGATCATGGCTGATCATCCAAATCAGAACCCTGTACCTGCTTTCTCTCCATACCTCCTGATCCCTTTAGCCACAAGGGCCATATCTAGCTTCCTCTTAAATATAGCCAATGAACCGGCCTCAACTGTTTCCTGTGGCAGAGAATTCCACAGATTCACCACTCTCTGTGTGAAGAAGTTTTTCCTCATCTCGGTCCTAAAAGGCTTCCCCTTTATTCTTAAACTGTGACCCCTCGTTCTGGACTTCCCCAACATCGGAAACAATCTTCCTGCATCTAGCCTGTCCAATCCCTTTAGAATTTTATACATTTCAATAAGATCCCCCCTCAATCTTCTAAATTCCAGTGAGTAATTAATAATAATAATTAATAATAAATACATTAATTAATTAATTAAAATTAATAACACATTAATAATAAAAACACAATAAATATGAAGTGTGATATAGCATACAGTATATACATAGATTGACTGTGTGTCCATAAAGTGACACTTGGCACAGGAGTGTCTGTGCATAATGTGACTGACAGGGAATGATAAAGTAGTGATGGTGGGAGGGTGTGCAGTAGTTGGTTAGTGGGTGGAGGTGTTGATTAGTTCTACTGCTTGGGGAAAGTAACTGTGTTTGCATGTGGTGGTCCTGGTGTAGATGCTATGTAGCCTCTTGCCTGATGGGAGTGGGACAAAACAAAGGTCAAAGAAGTAAATGTATTATCAAAGTACATACATACATGTCACTATATACAATCCTGAGATTTTTTTTGCAGGCATACACAGTAAATGTGTTGGCGTGTGGCCTAGTGGGCAAGGCATCCGACTAGTAACCTGAAGGTCACTGGTTCGAGCCTCAGCTGAGGCAGTGTGTTTATGTCCTTGAGCAAGGCACTTAACAACACATTGCTCTGCGACGTCACCGGTGCCAAGCTGCATGGGTCCTAGTGCCCTTCCCTTGAACAACATCGATGGCGTGGAGAGGGGAAGGCCTGCAGCTTGGGCAACTGCCGGTCTCCCATACAACCCTGCCCAGGCCTGCGCCCTGGAAACTCCAGGCGCAGATCCATGGTCTCTCGAGACCGACGGATGCCACCACCACACAGTAAATCCAAGAAGCACAGTAGAAACAACAAATGACTGCACCCAACAGGACGGACAAACAACAAACTGTGCAAGTATAAAAGAAAGAAAAAATTATTAATCAATAGATAAGCAATAAAGATCAAGAACATGAGATAAAGAGTGCTCGAAAGTGAGTCCATGAGTTGTGGGAACAGTTCAGTGATGGGACAAGTGAAGTTGAGTGAATTTATCCTCACTGGTTCAAGAGCCTGAAGTTTGAGGGATATAAAATGTTGCAGAAGCTGGTAGTGTAGGTCCTGAGGCTCCTGTACCTTCTTCCTGATGACAGCAGCAATATGAGAGCATGGCCTGTGTGATGAGGGTCCTTGATGATGCATGCTGCTTTCCTGTGACAGTGGTCTATGTAGATGTGCTCATGGTAGGGATGGGGGACTGGTCTTCGTCCGTGATGGACTGGGATTTTCTGTTCAGGAGCACTGATGTTTCCTCACAAAGCTATGATGCAACCAGTCAATACACTCGCAACCACATATCAGTAGAAGTATGTCAAAGTTTTAGATGATATGCCAAATCTTCATAAACTTCAAAGGAAGTAGAGGCTGTCGTGCTTTCTTTGTAATTGCACTTACCTGAAGACCTGGGACATAATTCTCTGAAATGATAACACTGAGGAATTTAAAGTTGCCGACCCTCTCCACCTCTGATCCCCCAATGAGGACTGGCTCGTGGACCTCTTGTTTCCTCCTGCTGAAGCCAATAATCAGCTCTTTGGTCTTGCTAACATTGAGTAAGAGCTTGACGTTGTAGCACCAAGTAGTCAGAATTTCAATTTCCCTCCTAAATGCGTATTCCTCACCAGCTTTGATTTGGCCAATGACAGTGGTGTCATCAGCAAATTTAAATATAGCATTGGAGCTGTGGTTAGCCACACAGTCATAAGTTTAAAGTGAGTAGAGCGGGGGGGCTAGCACAGCCTTCTGATGTACATTTGCTGATGGAGGCTGTGGAGAAGATGTTTTTGCCAATCTGAACTGACTGGGGTTTGCAAGTGAGGAAATTTTGGTTCCAATTGCACGAGGATATATCGAGGCCAAGGTCTTGAAATAGTCCATGAACAGGTTCAGTGGGATCCTTCATGAAGTTACTGGCCCTTTTCCAGCACTTTTGTGTCTATATGTCCTTGGTGGTGGGTCAGCTGTTGCTGGTGATGTGTTGCGCAGTTTTGGCTACCCGTTGTAGCGCCTTCCTCTCTGCCACATTGCAGTGCACATTGCACATGACCATGTGGAGGGCAAAGCTGAGTCAAGATGGTGCTAAACATCGACTCCTTTGCTTGCATCTTCAGAAGCAGCTCTATTTCCATTTTTAATATCTCTATTTTTGCCTTTCAGCGTTCCTTTGGAGACCCTCACCTGGAGTTACACACTGACTTTGGTTCTTTGCGAGAATGGGACGTTAGCCGACATGCCAAGAGCGGAGCCTACGAATTCAGCTCCGCTTTGGAGGCCTAGGATCTCAGGGCTCTGGAGACAGGCGGATCGAATGTCGGTGTCCTGGACCAGTGTGTCGTGGGAGCTGGAAGATCTTTGGCTGTATGCCCAGTGACTTGAGATCTTTGGGCACAGAGCTCAGAAAAAACGATGCAATGGGCTTTTAACATCGTAAACCAGTGAGTTGTTTGTTATGTTTCCCGTTTCACTGTGAAATGGAGACATCTCTTTTTCTCTCATTAGGAAGAGAGGGAACCTATGGTATGTTGAATACCAGGTGAATACGTAGTCTAAGGAGTACTGCAAGTCTGTGTCCTTGCTGTTTGGGGGGGGGGGTGGATCGTTGCTTCCTTCCGCTTATGTGTGGGAGGGAGGGGGGCTGGTGGGGGTACTTTGGTGTTCTAACATTAATCTGTCATTCATCTTTGGGGCACTCCTCTGTTTTCATGGATGGTTGATTTCTCTGACATTAAATGTACCTTTGAAACCTTTGATGCAGTGACATAGCTTGCTAGGATGCTCTCTGCTGTGCATCTGCAGAAGGATATGAGCGTGCAGGATGTGCTCTCCCAGGAGTTTGAACTTGTTTGCAGTTTCCACTGCTGTGCCACTGATGTAAACAGGGGTGTGAGTGGCGTGAGTTCTCCTGAAGTTGATAGCCATATCCTCTGATAAGTTTACATTAAGGAAGAGGTTATTTTCAGAAGGCTTGAGTTCTTCTGTATATTGAGGTAGGACAAAGGGGAGAAAAACATAAATCAGAAAATATTGTTACAATCACAGAGGAAATCCAATTCAGATCTCAGAATCAGAATTATCATCACCATGCTGATGCAATTTTCTTCCCTCTCATTCCTTCAACCAAAGGTTGCAGCAGACCACTTTGCGATCCACTTTTGAGAGAGCCACACCCAAAGAGAAGAGAGTTACATTACAAACAAATGCCGAAATAATCTTTCAGCTGTGGGGATAACATGATAGTACAAATCCTGGCCTTTGACTCAGTGGTGCTCTTCTCTTCTATCACTGCCTGTTGGGAAAAAGGCCATTTTCTGTTCTCAAAATATCGACAAGTTTGTATTCATATTTTAAACTGAGTTTATGCCACTGCGCTTTCATTTTCTTAAGAGTTCTAATTGCTATCATTCTGATCAGTGTGGGAAAATAGTTTTTCCAATTAATTCCTAGAAGTCAAAGGTACAAAACCATGTACTCTCACAAATGGAGCCCATTTCATGGCCATAGTTAGGCAGGGTTCACAAACTAAATTCTGCTTCTATGTCTTATGGTCTTAACCTGGAAAGAATACAAGGAGCTGCCAGAGAGGACAGGAATTTTTTTAATTGGGGAAGGGCAAATTATGGGGCTATAAGGCTAGAACTTGCAGGTGTGAATTGGGATGATGTTTTTGCAGGGAAATGTACTATGGACATGCAGTCGATGTTTAAGGATCTCTTGCAGGATGTTAGGGATAAATTTGTCCCGGTGAGGAAGATAAAGAATGGTAGGGTGAAGGAACCATGGGTGACAAGTGAAGTGGAAAATCTAGTCAGGTGGAAGAAGGCAGCATACATGAGGTTTAGGAAGCAAGGATCAGATGGGTCTATTGAGGAAGATAGGGTAGCAAGAAAGGAGCTTAAGAAAGGGCTGAGAAGAGCAAGAAGGGGGCATGAGAAGGCCTTGGCAAGTAGGGTAAAGGAAAACCCCAAGGCATTCTTCAATTATGTGAAGAACAAAAGGAGGACAGGAGTGAAGGTAGGACCGATTAGAGATAAAAGTGGGAAGATGTGCTTGGAGGCTGTGGAAGTGAGTGAGGTCCTCAATGAATACTTCTCTTTGGTATTCACCACTGAGAGGGAACTTAATAACGGTGAGGACTATATGAGTGAGGTTGATGTTCTGGAGCATGTTGATATTAAGGGAGAGGAGGTGTTGGAGTTGTTAAAATACATTAGGACAGATAAGTCACTGGGGCCTGACGGAATATTCCCCAGACTGCTCCACGAGGCAAGGGAAGAGATTGCTGAACCTCTGGCTAGGATCTTTATGTTCTCATTGTCCACGGGAATGGTACCGGAGGATTGGTGGATTGTATCCGGAGGTGAATGTTGTCCCCTTGTTCAAAAAAGGTAGTAGGAATAGTCCAGGTAATTATACACCAGTGAGCCTTATGTCTGTGGTGGGAAAGCTCTTGAGAAAGATTCTTAGAGATAGGATCTACAGGCATTTAGAGAATCATGGTCTGATCAGCGACAGTCAGCATGACTTTGTGAAGGGCAGATCGTGCCAAAGAAGCCTGATAGAGTTCTTTGAGGAGGTGACCAGGCATATAGATGAGGGTAGTGCAGTGGATGTGATCTACATGGATTTTACTAAGGCATTTTACAAAGTTCCACATGGTAGGCTTATTCAGAAAGTCAGAAGGCATGGGATCCAGGGAAGTTTGGCCAGGTGGATTCAGAATTGGCTTGCCTGCAGAAGGCAGAGGGTCATGGTCGAGGGAGTACATTCAGATTGGAGGGTTGTGACTAGTGGTGTCCCAAAAGGATCTGTTCTGGGACCTCTACTTTTTATGATTTTTATTAATGACCTGGATGTGGGGATAGAAGGGTGGGTTGGCAAGTTTGCAGATGACGTAAAGGTTGGTGGTGTTGTAGATAGTGTAGAGGATTGTCGAAGATTGCAGAGAGACATTGATAGGATGCAGAAGTGGGCTGAGAAGTGGCAGATGGAGTTCAACCCGGAGAAGTGTGAGGTGGTACACTTTGGAAGGACAAACTCCAAGGCAGAGTACAAAGTAAATGGCAGGATACTTGGTAGTGTGGAAGAGCAGAGGGATCTGGGGGTACATGTCCACAGATCCCTGAAAGTTGCCTCACAGGTAGATAGGGTAGTTAAGAAAGCTTATGGGGTGTGAGCGTTCATAAGTCGAGGGCTAGAGTTTAAGAGACGTGATGTAATGATGCAGCTCTATAAAACTCGAGTTAGGCCGCACTTGGAGTACTGTGTCCAATTCTGGTTGCCTCAGTATAGGAAGGATGTGGAAGCATTGGAAAGGGTACAGAGGAGATTTACCAGGATGCTGCCTGGTTTAGAGAGTATGGATTATGATCAGAGATTAAGGGAGCTAGGGCTTTACTCTTTGGAGAGAAGGAGGATGAGAGGAGACATGATAGAGGTGTACAAGATATTAAAAGGAATAGACAGAGTGGACAGCCAGCGCCTCTTCTCCAGGGCACCACTGCTCAGTACAGGAGGACATGAACACTGTTCATGTTCATGTACAGGAGGACACTGCTCAGTGCAGGAGGGAAGTTCAAGGGGGATATTAGAGGAAGGTTTTTCACTCAGAGAGTGGTTGGTGCGTGGAATGCACTGCCTGAGTGAGTGGTGGAGGCAGATGCACTAGTGAATTTTAAGAGACTACTAGACAGGTATATGGAGTAATTTAAGGTGGGGGGTTATATGGGATGCAGGGTTTGAGGGTTGGCATAACATTGTGGGCCGAAGGGCCTGTAATGTGCTGTACTATTCTATGTTCTATGTTCTATTAACTGGCAGATGTAGGGTCAACCGCAATATTTAGGAGAACTTTGAGTAGACTCTTTGTGATGAGAGGGTTTTGGACGGATATGGTTTGGGTGCAGGTTGATAGGACTAGGCAGAAGATTGGGTTGCATGGGGCAGATGGGCTGAAGGGCCTGTTTCTGTACTCCAGTGCTCTATAACTCTATGACCAGCCATGCTGTATTTGCTCTCCAATATCTGCAAAGGTGCAATACTTACACATTTGAAAACAAATCTCAAGGTAATGTAGGTGATATAGATGTCCTTTGATAATAAATTTACTTCGAAGTTTACTTTGAACTTCAAACTGTTCTAGAAAGTAAGTACATACTGATAGAAGTGGTGTAGTGAGTAAAGCCACTGCCTCACAGTGCGAGAGGCCTGACCTTGTGCGTGGAGTTTCAACGTCGCTGGGACTGCGTGGGTTAAAGATTAGCTTTATTTGTCAAATGTACATTAAAACACACAGAAAAATGCATCATTTGAGTCAAATCAATTCAGCGAGGATTGTGCTGGGAAGCCTGCAGCTGTCACCATGCTCTTGTTGCCAACATTGCATGCCCACAACTCACTGACCCTAACCCTTATGTCTTTGCAAAGTCAGAGGAAACCGGAGCAATTGGAGGAAACCCGTGTGATGAGAATGTACAAAATCCTCACAGACAGCAGTGGGAATCGAACCCTGATTTTCCAGCTGGCACTGTAATGGCCTTACACTATCTGCTATGTAACTATGCCACCCCTCCATGCTGTTTTCCTCCCACATCCCAACAACATGCAAGTTGGTAGGTTACTAGGCCACTGCTAATTGTTCCTAATGTGTGAGTGAGTGGTGGAGTCTGCAGAAAGTGAATTGGAATGAGAGCAGAATGCAGAAAAAGGGATTAACGTAGCATTAGTGTAAATGGGTGGTTGATGGTCAATGCAGAATCGATGGGCTGAAGGGCCTGCTTCTTGCTATATTTTTCTATGACTTTATTTATTGCCCATCAATAGTTTTACCAGATATCACTGCTTGCTCAGTCGTTGATACATCAGAGAATCAGAATCAGATGTATTATCGCTGATATATGTCATGAAATTTGTTGTTTTGTGGCAGCAGTATAAAGCAGTAAGTAAAATAGATTATAAATTAACAATAAGATATACATAAATGTAGAGAGTCCATAGAATCATAGAACACTACAGCACAGAAACAAGCCATTCAGCCCATCTAGTCTGTGCTGAACCTTTTTATTTTAGTGATACAGCGCAGCGTCATGCCACCCTAGCAACCTCTGACAAACCCGATTAACACTAATCAAATCATGGGACAATTTACAATGACCAATTGACCTACCTGGTACATCTCTGGATTGTGGGAGGACACCCAATGACCTGGAGAAATCACATGCATTTCAGGAGGATGTACACAGACTCCTTACAAAACAGAGCTGGAATTGAACTCCAAATTCCAGAAAGCCCCGGGCTGTAATAGTGTTGTGCTAACTGTTACTCTATCATGGCGCCCAACTCAAACGTTGTGTGCAAGGTTTCTGTTGTGACACCACTCAACCAGCTGATCTATCTCATTCCTGTATGCCTCCTCATCACCATCTGGGGTTCTGCTGACAATTGTGTCATCAGCAAATTTATAGATGTCGTTCATGTTGTGTCTAGCCACACAGTCATGGGTGTATAGAGAATAGAGCAATGAGCTAAGCACACATCTTTAAGGTATGCCTGTGTTGATTGCCTATGAGGAGAAGATATTCTTTTCAATCCACACAGACTACAGTCTCCTGATGAGGAAATCAAGGATCCAATCGCAGAGGGAGAAAAGTAAGCTGGAAGAGCCATGATGGGGTAGACAGAGATCAAGAGATCATCTATATTGTGCAAGAGGTTAGTTCAAGAGTCTTACATAAGTACAATAAAAGCTGTTCTTAACTCTGGAGGTAAGTTTTCGCAATATTTTGCATCTTCTGCCCAACCTAAGAAGGGAGAAAAGGGTATAACTGGGGTGCAAGTGGTCCTTGATTATGTTAGTTGCTTTCCTGATGCAACAGGTAATGTAGACACAGTACATGGAAGGGAGGCTGTTTCTCACATAGATTGGGCAGCATTCACAACTCTCTGCAGCTTCCAAAGATTCCTATTTTATTAGACAAAGTACATGTTCTGCTATGCAATTTTTTGGTTCTGTTCTTGAGTGAATATTCTTTCAGATTTATTGGTAATTGGAAAGTCTTTGAAGTTCCTTCCTTGTAGACACATCTCTACCTCCTGAAGCCACATTGAAAGAGCCAGTTGTTGCCGCACTCACGCTCCCAGTGAGATATTTTCAACAAGTCACTGGATATATTTAAAGCAGAAGTTGATAGGTTCTTGATTAATTAGAGGTTATGAGGAGAAGGTAGCAAAATTGAGTTTCAAAGCTACATGAATCAGCTATGATAGAATGGTGAAGTAGATTTGATGGGCCAAATGGCCTAATTCTGCTCCTCTACTTTATGGACTTGTGGTCACAATTAATTCATTATCAATTTTTAATAAAATTCTCATTTTCTTCACACAAATGCAACACCTCCTTTTGTCCCATACACTGCAAAGTTCACTGTCTTTGTGGATTTTTCACTGCCATCATACCTCTGACTATCAGATCTCATGAATACAGGGTGTTGTTTTGGTAATCTACCATTTTTGCTATGGTCCACTCTCTTCTCCTATTAGATCCCTTCTTCTTCAACCCTTTGCCTGTTCCGCTTATCACCTCCGAGCTTCTCACTTCATCCCTCCTCCCACCTTCCCCTCTCACCTGGCTTCACCTGTTACCTGCCAGCTCGTACATCCTCCCCTTCCCCACCTTCTTATTCTGGCTTCTTGCCCCTTCCCCGTGCCTGATGAAGAGTCTCGGTCCAAAACATCGACTCTTTATTCTTTTTCCTAGATGCTGTCTGACCTGGTGAGTTCCTCGAGCTTTTTGTGTGTGTTGCTCTGGATTTCCAGCATCTGCAGAATCTCTTGTGTTGGTAATCTACAAACCCCATTTCCAGAAAAGTTGGGATATTTTCCAAAATGCAATAAAAACAAAAATCTGTGATATGTTAATTCACGTGAACCTTTATTTAACTGACAAAAGTACAAAGAAAAGATTTTCAATAGTTTTACTGACCAACTTAATTGTATTTTGTAAATGTACACAAATTTAGAATTTGATGGCTGCAACACACACAACAAAAGTTAGGACAGAGGCATGTTCACCATTGTGTTACATCACCTTTCCTTTTAATAACACTTTTTAATCATTTTGGAACTGAGGAAACTAATTGTAGTAGATTTGCAATTGGAAATTTTGTCCATTCTTGCTTGATATAAGACTTCAGCTGCTCAACAGTCCTTGGTCTTCATAGTCTGATTCTCCTCTTCATGATGCGCCATACATTTTCAATAGGAGATAGATCTGGACTGGCAGCAGGCCAGTCAAGCACATGCACTCTGTGTCTACAAAGCCACGCTGTTGTAGCCCGTGCAGAATGTGGTCTGGCATTGTCCTGCTGAAATAAGCATGGACGCCCCGGGAAGAGACGTTGCCTTGATGGCAACATATGTCTCTCTAAAATCCTAATATAAGCCTCAGAGTCAATGGTATCTTCACATAAATGCAACTCACCCATGCCGTGGGCACTGATGCACCCCCATACCATCACAGATGCTGGCTTTTGCACCTTTCGCTGATAACAATCAGGATGGTCGTTTTCATCTTTGGCACGGATAACTCGATGCCCGTATTTTCCAAAAACTAGCTGAAATGTGGACTCATCTGCCCAAAGCACACGGTTCCACAGCCTTTCGGTCCATCTGAGATGAGCTTGGGCCCAGAGAACTCACCGGCGTTTCTGCATAGAGTTGATGCATGGCTTCCTCCTTGTGTAATACAGTTTCAAGTTGCATTTCTGGATGCAGCGACGGACTGTGTTAAGTGACAATGGTTTTCCGAAGTACTCCCGAGCCCAGGTGGCTACAATTGTCACAGTAGCATGACCGTTTCTTAGGCAGTGCCGCCTGAAGGCTCGAAGATCACGCGCTTTCAACAGTGGTTTCCGACTTTGCCCTTTACACACTGAGATGTCTCTGAATTCTCTGAATCTTTTCACAATATTATGTACTGTAGATGTTGAAAGACCTAAATTCTCTGCAATCTTGCATTGGGAAATGTTCCTTTTGAACTGACTAACAATTCTCTCACAAATTTTGGCACAAAGGGGTGAGCCACGACCCATCCTTGCTTGCAAAGACTGAGCCTTTGATGGACACTACTTTTATACCCAGTCATGATACCTCACCTGCTACCAATTAGCCTGCTTAATGTGGAGTCTTCCAAACCGGTGTTACTTGAATATTCTGTGCATTTTTCAATCTTATTTTAACTCTGTCCCAACTTTTGTTGTGTGTGTTGCAGCCAGCAAATTCTAAATTTGTGTATATTTACAAAATACAATTAAGTTGGTCAGTAAAACTATTGAAAATCTTTTCTTTCTACTTTTGTCAGTTAAATAAAGGTTCACGTGAATTAACATATCACAGATTTTTGTTTTTATTGCATTTTGGAAAATATCCCAACTTTTCTGGAAATGAGGTTTGTACATGAAGTCTTTGATAGCATTGTGCAGTACTCTCAATGCAAAATGAGTTGAAATGTAAATTCTGCAGGGCTGATATTTATCATATTTGCAGATACATTACCAATAAAATAAAGACTGTTTCTTTTACCGTGGGCTCAAAAGATCATTTTTCCTTTTTTGTTTTCTGTTATAACCACAACTATGTAGAAGAGGAGGAGGAAATATTTGCACTTACGACAAATGACTTACAACTTGAGGGTGTTCCAAATTAATTTATAAACAACAAAAGCCATATTGCTGTAACAGATAGGTGAAACAGCGGCCACGCTGTGCACAGCAAGATCCCACAAACAGGTAATTGGTGATGGAGATGAGGCAGGGAAGAGGAATTTCAGTCAACATTGAATAGAGCCCAGAGAGCAGAGGGATGGTCTTTGTAAGCCAAAGGGCTACAGTTCCAGCTGGACTTTAGGGTATGGAAGGAAGTCTGGCCATAGTAGGATCAGTCGTTGGCTTTGGTATTGGAATTGGTTTATTATCGTCACATTTCCAAGAGGGATCTGTCTCTACCAAAGGACGTGTAAGGCATTCCTTCTCTGGCTAGCCTGTAGGTTACTCTCAGGTAAAGTGTAGCACCAACTTAGCCTCTGATCCTATGTGAAGTCATGGGAGCAGGTGGGGAATGGTCGTACGAGCAGCTGGTGAATATCACAAGTCCTGGTTATGCGACCACTGACACCAGGCAGGCAATCTCTGAAGAGTATTAATAATGGCTGGGGTCACTTGTCTTGTAAAGGCACTGCCCAGAAGATGGAAATGGCAAACTAATTCTGTAGAAAAATTTGTCAGGAACAATAATGGTCATGAAAAGACCATGATTGCCTATGTCACACAACATGACACATAATGAATGAGTGAACAATGATACAGTGAAAAGCTTGTCTCAGATAGTACAAACAAGAGAAAATCTGCCAATGCTGGAAATCCAAACAACACACAAAAAGTGCTGGAGGAACTCAGCAGGCCGGGCAGCATCTATGGAAAAGAGTAAACAGTCAGCATTTTGGACTGAGACCGTTCATCGGGACTGGCAAAAATGGATGAGAAGTTAGAGCAAGAAGGTGGTGGGAGTGGAGGAAGAGGTAAAAGGTGGTAGATGGTAGGTGATAGATGTAACTGGGAGGGGGGCAGGGTGAAGTAAAGATCTGTGAAGTTGCTAGGTGAAGGAGATAAAGAGAAGGAGAAGGGGGAATCTGATAGGAGAGGGTAGAAGACCATGGAAGAAAGGGAAGGGGGAAGAGCACCAGAGGGAGGTGATGGGCAGGTAAGGAGATAAGGTGAGAGAGGAAAATGGGAATTGGAATGGTAAGGGGCGGGGAACAGAGTTTGAGAAATCAATGTTCATGCCATCAGTTTGGAGGCTACCCAGATAGAATATAAAGTGATGCTCCTCCAACCTGAACGTGGCCTCATTGTAGCAGTCGAGGAGGCCAAGGACTGACATGTCAGAATGGGGATGGGCAGTAGAATTGAAATGGGTGGCCACTGGGAGATCCCACTTCTTCTGGTGGATGGAGCATAGTTGCTCTCTTTCACGTATCAGATTCCCAGCTCTTTACATCACCCCTCCCACTCTTCCAGTTTCATCTATCACCTACCATATTGTACTGCTTCCTACCCTCCCCACACCTTCTTGCTCTAACTTCTCATCCTTTTTCTCCAGTCCGGACCCAAAATGAAGACTGTTTACTCTTTTGCATGGATGCTGCCAGGCCTGCTGAGTTCCTCTAGCATACTGTGTGTGTTGCTTGTCTTGAATACTGTTTCTGCAGATCAAATCATTACATAGTCCGATGAATCGGAGTAACAAAAAGCAATAATAATGCAGAGTTTGATTGCAACATTTAAGAGAAGTTTGGATAAGTGCACGGAAGTGGGCTATAGAGTGCTATGGTCCAGGTGCAGGTCGATGGGGCTAGGCAGAATAGCACACTAGCATGGACTAGAAGGGCCAAAGAGCTCGCTTCTGTACTGTAGTGCTCTAATACTCTAAGACTTTATGACTCTAGTCTAAGTGAGAATGTTATTGAAAAAGTGCAGCACAGGTAAACGATAAAGTGCAAGATCGTAATGAGGTAGATTTTGAGGCCAAGAGTCCATTCAGGTGAGATAACTGCAGGAAAGAAACATCCCTGAACCTGGTGATACATGCTTTCAGGCTTTTGTATCTTCTGTCTGATGGGAGAGGGGAGAAGACAAATGCCTACGTTAGGAAACACGAGTGAATCTGCAGATGCTGGAAATAAATAAAAACACAAAATGCTGGCAGAACTCGGCAGGCCAGACAACATCTATGGGAGGAGGTAGTGACGACGTTTGGGTTTCGGCCTGAAACGTCGTCACTACCTCCTCCCATAGATGCTGTCTGGCCTGCTGAGTTCTGCCAGCATTTTGTGTTTTTATTTTGCCTACATTAGGATGCTGTTTATTGACTACAGCTCAGCGTTCTGCACAAACATTCTTACAGTTCTGATAGAGAAGCTGCAAAATCTAGACCTCTGTACCTCCCTCTACAAATGGATCCTCAACATCTTAACCGGACTACCAAAATCTACGCGGATCAGAAATAATATCTCCACCTTGCTTACAATCGCAAAGACAGCACATTTCATATGCTAGTGATATTAAACCTTATTCTGATTCTGTGAGGAGTCAATCTCTGGGGTGGGTGGGGGTGTTTGACTATGCTGCCTGCTTTACTGAGACAGTGAGAGATATACAGCAAGAAACATGGACTCTTAGTATGGCAAAGCAGACTGAAGGGAATGTCTGGAGTACTTCTACTGCTGCTCTCAATGTTCTTATAACGGAAAATGTATCATTATTCTGGTACAAGCGGTTGTAAATTTCCAGAATGTTAAATGTAATTGCTTCTTCCTCTTTCTTTCAACAGCCAACCATTTTAATGCACTTCAACTGTTCTAACAAATGTATTAGTCCATTTATCTTAATAGTAGATAAGTTAGCATTGGTTACTGGACTGTTGATTCAGAGATATGCTTGATACCCACCATGGCAGCTGGGGGAGTTAAATTCAAGAGAAGGAATCAGCATCGATCAGTTCAGGCCTGGACTTTGTCCAGGTCTTGATGTATCTGGATGCGAACTGCTTCATGAATGGTGCTGGACATCGGTCAATAATGTAAGAAGTTGCAAAGAGCTGTGCTATGCCCTGGTTACGATTTTACCACTTATGTTGTAGAGTATTTCACTTAATGGCTTTCTGTAGAAGCAGTGTGTTCTGCTGGTGGTACTTGGGTTACTGCTAAAGATAAGGGGTTGTGATGTTGACGCTGAGGAATGTCATGTCATCCAGACAGGATGGTGGGAGAATGTTCTAGAGAATGTTGGGCAGAGAGGCTTTGTGATGGACATGGAGGTGGGTCGAGGTCTTTTTCGGCAGGAGATGGCGAGCAAAGAAGCTTTAGAGAATTGGTCGTAGGATTTGATCCAACAAGAATGCATGATTTGATGGAGTCCAAGAAAGAAATTCTGCTGGTGGTCAGTGAATAGGAGATGGCACCGTGAGTACTTCGGACACATCAGCTTTTATAAGATTTGAGCTCCAACCTGTGCACATTTGACTGTTTTAGTTATGATGGGCCCTTTTTTTTCTTTTTTTCTCTTTCTTCTTTAATATTGGTTTGGTTAAGTTAAAAGTTATAAATACACTTCCTTTATAATTGTATGCAGTGTAGGATCTGTTATTTCTTGCTGACAGGCAATTGCATGGGCCAGTATTTACACAGTGTTCACACAGATGGTTATTGGATGGGTGAGACATCTCAACTTCGCGGTTTTGGTGGGATCTTAGTCATATTGAACCTAGAAAGGGGGTTTGCTCACTGCTGAATCCAGTGGCTGTTACCGAGGGGCTAACGAGCTGCATCACCAGAGATATCAGGTAAAAAGGGGTTTCAGTTGTGAATACAGCCTAGTTCATCTTGTAAGCCAGTCTCACCTCCATGTTCTCTAATCTGCATTTCCCACTACCTTGGGAAAGCAGCACCAACATAACTAAGGTCTTCAACCTCAAAATTTACTCTGTTTCCTTCACCACTAATGATGTTTGGTGTTTCCAGTGAGCAAAACACAAACACACATAATGGTAGAGGAACTTAGCAGGTCTGGCAGTGTCTATAATGGGTAAGGAGTGCAACAGAGCATATCAAAGAGACTGAACTAGACATTTGGACAATGGTTTAGGCGCTGGGCTAAATTGAAAAGGGCAGGGTGTCAGGGCCTGAGGTGAGGGACGGGCTAGTTCAGCTCGCTGCTCTGCTCTGTGGACAAACTCTCTTTGTGGACTTCAGTTCAGAACACTAATTGCTTCTGTTTATTGTTTGTGTGTTTTTTTTCTCAACATGTAAGGTATTTGACAGTCTTCTTTGAGTTTCTTTGTTTTATGGCTGCCTGTTAGGAGACAAATTTCAAGTGCTATACTTTATTATGAGTTTGAAGAGATTTGACATGTCAACAAATATACTCACAATCTTCTATAGATGTACTGTGGAGAGCATTCTGACAGGCTGCATCACAGTCAGGTATGGAGGGGCTACTGCACAGGACTAAAAGAAGCTGCAGAAGGTTGTAAATCTAGACAGCTACATCTTTGACACTAGCCTACAAAGTACCCAGGACATCTTTAGGGAGCAGTGTCTGAGAAAGGCAGCGTCAATTATTAAGGACCTCCAGCACCCAGGGCATGCCCTTTTCTCACTGTTACCATCAGGTAGGAGGTACAGAAGGCTGAAGGCACACACTCAGCAATTCAGGAACAGCTTCTTCCCCTCTGCCATCCGATTCCTAAATGGACATTGAACCCTTGGTCACTTTTGTTTAATATACAGTATTTCTGTTTTTCCACATTTTTTAATCTATTCGATATATGTAGTTGATTTACTTGTTTATTTATTATTATTATTTCTTTTTTTTTCTCTCTGCTAGATTATGTGTTGCATTGAACTGCTGATGCTAAGTTAATAATTTTCCCGTCACATGCCACTGATAATAAACCTGACTCTGATTCTGACATACTTGGCGAATAAATGTAGATTGAACTTTGAACTTTGAAATAAGTATTAGGCTGAGACCTGGGTTCTGATAAAGGGACTTAGCCCACAAGGGTATCTGTTTATTTTCCTCCATAGATGATGCCTTACCTATTGATTCCTTCAGCATTTTGTGTGTTTTTTCAAGATTTCCAGCATGCTGAATCTCTTGTGTCTCTAGTTTATTTTTCTGTTTGATTTTTGCTATTTTTTAATTTCCCACATCCGCTGTTTTTAAATTCTCTTTAAATAAGGCCTGGTCATTAGATTGAAGCTTTACAAAGTAAATAAGATTTCGAGAGACATAGGAAGTGCAGACAGTCAAAATATTATTCCGAGCATTATACACAAGGGTGTCCAGGTTTGATGTATGAGGAAGGAGTTTTAAATGGAATCTGTGGGATTTTTTTTCAGAGGGTAGCAGATATCTTGAAAATTCTGCTCTTGAAAAAGATATAGAATCATATATATTTATTACATTCATTTATTTCAGACAGATTCTTGAAAAGACAAAGCATTGAAGAATATCATCTTAATATGGAGAAGATTGGTTAGATGGAGTTCCTTGAGGTTGTTATAGTGGGTGATGGTAGTGGGGATTAGCTCCCACTACCTATTAAATGCTCCCAGTGGCGTGGATCTCAAAGAGCCTCTGACAAACAAATCTATCTCCTGGCCTTCTATAACATGGGAGAGCAGTTTTGAGGATCCGATGAATGAAACAGGAGACACTGATTTAAAAATAGGTGTGTGAGGTGTTTATTTAACAAACAATGAAACACTAAATCAGATATCTAGCTCAACAAGTAGTCATCTAAGCTATCCAAAACCACTACTCACTACATGCAGTTACCCTTTATATGAGCAGATACTCTGCTAAACCTCCCCGATTTATAAACCCAAGAAGTAAGCATGCTTCGAACAGATACGTAACTAAACAAACCACCGGGGGGGGGGGGGGGGGGGGACCATCTTGAGCCAACATGAAAAACCTTAATGCTACCACAGAACATATTTCCTTTTCTCCCTGGTATTGAACCTGTGTCATTATGTTTATTTTGCACACAAACAAATTATGTTTAAGCTTAAATTGGTGTACGTATAAAGTGAGTAAGACTACCTTCTAGCAATTTCTTCTTCCTCCTTCCTTTCTTTTTTTCCATTCCCCATTCTAGCATCCCCCTTACCCCTTCTCTTCTCTAACCTGTCCATCACTTCTCTCCAGTGCCCCTCCTCCTCTGTTCCCCCATTCTGCTGCCCTCTCCTATCAAATTCATTCTTCTTCTGCCTTTTACCTCTTCCATCTATACTGTTACACCCTCTTACTGCATCCTGCCTCCCCATGCACCCATCTTCCCACTCTGCTGGTTTCCCCTATCATCTGCCAGCTTGTACTCCTTCCATTCTCCCCACCTTCTTATTCTGCCATCTTCCTTTCCACTTCTGATGAAGAGTCTCAGCTTGAAACCTCAGCTCTTTATTCATTTCCATAGATGCTGCCTGACCTGCTAAGTCCAGCAGTTGAGGTTCACTCACCCATTTTAATGAACTTCAGTTCTGAATGCTATTTGCTTACTTTTATTGATGGCATGATTTGTTTCTTTTTCTCTCTGCATATTGGGTGTTTGACGAACCTTCGTTTTATAGATTCTATTAGGTTTCTTTGTTTAGTGGCTGCCTGTAAGGAAACGAATCTCAACATTGTATGAAGTATATATACTTCGATAATAAATGTACTTAGAACTTTGTTACTCAAGATTTGCAATATCTCTGCGGAATCACTTGTGCTTATCGACATTAGATTGTCACATTTGTAATATGCTGTGTTGCTGCTGCAACAAGATAATTTTCACAGCTTTTATACCCTGTGTATATATTCCTCTGACATAAACTTATACTTGAAGAAGCTGAAGTGCTGTTTCAATGCAAACAAACAGGGAGCTTGGCTTACAAACTTTGCATCACTCTTCCACTTGCATGTTTTTTTTGACATTTCATTGCAGTTTGCAACTGGGACAATTTGCCACCCTTGAACCAATAAATAAGGTGTTGAATAATTCACCAAGATTTCTTCACTTCCTAGATACTCCTTGAGTCAAACAATGTTATCGCAGCACGACATTCTCGAAAGCTCCAGTCTCATCCCTGTTATTAAAGCGCTTGGAGCAGGTACCCAACATCCCCATATCACGTCATGTTGCCTTTCAATAAGCTAAGGAAGGAAATGATAAAGTGGAAAGTGTGAAGTCAAATTTCTGACACGATAACACCTTCTATAAACAAGTGAAGGATCTAAATAGCTGCCGTCCTTTTCTCCCTGCAGAGTTTTCATGAGGTCACGTCTAATCTTGCTTTTATCTTGATTCTTCAAAGCAGAAGCAATGTGACAACTGGATGCTTGTAAACACATCTTTCAGCTGAGTTTTAACTTACTTCTTTATGTCTCGCATCAGCCCAAAATTCTTGAAATATTACTTCTGTTTGGAGGAATCTTCACAATGGGAGTCTTCAGCTGTTATTGAGACATGCAGCATGGAGATACGCCCCTCTACCCAATGAATCTGCACAAAATATCAGACCTCATTCACACAAGAACACAGACTACTACAGTTCATGATGTTGTGCCTACTTTTTAGCCTGCTTTAAGATCAAACTTATCCTTCCCTCCTTGACAAAGCTTATTGAGGCTCTGACTCAACAGGTTTGGGCAAGCACAGATGGAGGTTCTAAATAAAGTTTCTAAGAAGTATTTCTTTCTTTGTCTGTTAGCTGATGGTTGGTTCTTCGCTTGTGAAGATCATGAAGGAAGAAGAGCCCTCAGGAGTGACAGCACGATTGTTGGTGACTATAGAGGCCAATTCTGGGTGTACAGATTCTGGAGCAGTAGGGACATGGTAATAGCTGGGATGTGGGCGCTTGAGTTGTAGGATCCGACCTGCGTCTCCTCTTCACTACGGCAGTCGCTCTTCTGGATTCCTCAAAATTCTAGGCCGCTCCATGGATCAGAGATCTCCAGTGGTCTCTGTCCCAAGCCAGATGCTGCCACTCATTGACTTCGATATTTACCTGAGATAGCTGCTGCTTAAGTTGGTTTTTGTACCTCTTGCACTGGGCACCATGAGCTCTCTTGCTCTGAGAGAGTTTACTGTAGAGTGCTGCTGTCAGAAACCTGGAGTTGTCCATGCAAGACACGTAGCCTGACCAATGGAGCTGCTTCAGGATCAAAGTGGCTTCAATGCTTGGAAGCTGAGCCTTCTCCAGGACCTCGTCGTCGGAGACACAATCTTGCTAGCTGATACCCATGATGGAGCAGAGGCAACACTGAGGGATGCACTCCAGCAACCGGATTTGCTTCTGGTACAAGACCCAGGCTTTGGAGCTGTATAGCACTGTTGTGATTATACCGAGATTTCTCTGGACAAATGCAGTCAGTAGTTCTTCCACACACATTTCTGGAGATGCCTGAAGGCGCTACTGGCTCTGACAGGTCGATTGTCAATATCCCATACTACCATAGCATCATCAGAGATGAACTGCTCAGCTGTGGTGAGAGGGTGGTTGTCACTGATGATCCAAGGTGGGATGTAAACACCATGAGGGGGCTTCTGTTGGAGGATCATTGTTTTCTTCAGACTGGCAGTTAACCCAAAAACCACTGCAGCCTTGGCAAACTGAATGACTGCAGCCTGTGTGCATGGGAAGGGCACAGTCATCTGCATATAGTAGCTCAAGAATGGGATCTTGCATGGGAAGGCAACAGAGACTGTAGATAGTTCCATCAGTGCAGAACCAAATGTAGACACTCTCTGAGGTGGTCTCTTTCGCTTCTCCTTGCAACATGCTGAAAAAAAAACGGCAGAGAGCGTTGGTGCCAAAACACAGCCTTGTTTCATGCTGGTGCTAATGGGGAATGGTCATACTGGTCGCTGTTGTGTTTAACCTTACCGCTTTGGCCTTCATGAAGCTGCTGCAGGATGGTGAGGAATAGTTAACATATCTCAAGATTGCGTGCTGCTGGAATGTACACACAGTGCAGGACTCTGAAGGTGACCAACCCCAAAGACACTCTGTGCTTGTGGCATATGAACTAGCTCAGCTGGACGTTGACATCGCTACTATGAGCAAGTACATTTTGCAGACTAAGAATCTTTGATAGAGCATGGTACAGGCTACAATCTCTTCTGGTCGGGCAGAAGCAGCAATGAGTACAGGCGCTCAGGGGTGGGCTTCATGATCACCTACAAATTTGATGATGATACAACCATTGTTGTTAGAATCTCAGGTGGTGACGAGAGGGCGTACAGGAGTGAGATATGCCAACTAGTAGAGTGGTTCTGCAGCAACAACCTGGCACTCAACATCAGTAAGATGAAAGAGCTGATTGTGGACTTCAGGAAGGGTAGGACAAAGGAACACATACCGATCCTCAAAGAGGGATCAGAAGTAGAGAGAGTGAACAGCTTTGTTCCTGGGCATCAAGATCTCTAAGGATCTAACCTGGTCGCAACATATTGATGTAGAAAAATAGAAACATAGAAAACCTACAGCACAATGAAGGCTTTGACCCACAAAGTTGTGCTGAACTTGTCCTTACATTAGAACTACCAAGGGTTACCCATAGCACTCTATTTTTCTAAGCCCCATGTATCCACCCAGGAGTCTCTTAAAAGACCCTATAATTTCTGCCTCCACCACCACTGCCGACAGCCCATTTCATGCACACCACTCTCTGCATAAAAAAACTTACCCCAGACATCTCCTCTGTACCTACTTCCAAGCACCTTAAAACTATGCCCTCTCATGCTAGCCATGTCAGCCCTGGGAAAAAACCTCTGACTATCCACATGATCAATGCCTCTCTATCTTGTACACCTCTATCAGGTCACCTCTCATTCTCCATTGCTCCAAGGAGAACAGGCTGAGTTCACTCAGCCTATTCTCATGCTCCCCAATTCAGTCAACATCCTTGTAAATCTCCTCTGTACCCTTTCTATGGCTTCCTGTAGTGAGCACAGTACTCCAAGTAGGGTCTGACCAGGGTCCTATATAGCTGCAACATTACTTCTCTGCTCTTAAACTCAGTCCCGTGATTGATGAAGGCCAATGCACCATATGCCTTCTTAACCATAGAGTCAACCTGCATAGCAGCTGACTTGGTATGAGCTGGCTTGGACCTCAAGATCCCTCTGATCCTCCACACTGCCAAGACTCTTGCCAATAACGCTATATTCTGCCATCATATTTGACCTACCAAAGTGAACCACCTCACACTTAACTGGCTTGAACTCCATCTGCCACTTCTCAGCCCCGTTTTGCATCCTATCAATGTCCCACTGTAACCTCTGACAGCCCTCCACACTATCCACAACACCTCCAACTTTTGTGTCATCAGCAAACTTACTAATCCATCTCTCCACTTCCACATCCAGGTCATTTATAAAAATCTCAAAGAACAGATCCCTGAGGTACTCCACTGGTGACTGACCTCCATGCAGAATATGACCCGTCTACAACCACTCTTTGCCTTCTGTGGGCAAGCCAGTTCTGGATCCACAAAGCAATGTCACCTTGTCTCCCATGCCTCTTCACTTTCTCATGGGGTACTTTATCAAATGCCTAGCTAAAATCCGTATACACTACATCTATGGCTCTACCTTCATCAATGTGTTAAGTCACATCTGCAAAAAATTCAATCAGGTTCATAAGGCACGACCTGCCTTTGACGATGCCATGCTGACTATTCCTAATCATATTATGCCTCTCATAAAGTAGTCATAAAGAAGGCAAGACAGTGGCTATACTTTATCAGGAGTTTGAAGAGATTTGGAATGTCAATAAATACTCTCAAAAACTTTCATATTTGTACCGTGGAGAGCATTCTGACAGGCTGTGTCACTGTCTGGTATGGAGGGGCTACTGCACAGGACCGAAAGAAGCTGCAGAAGGTTGTAAATCTAGCTCCATCTTGGGTACCAGCCTACAAAGTACCCAGGACATCTATAGGGAGCAGTGTCTCAGAAAGACAGTGTCCATTATTAAGGACCTCCAGCACCCAGGACATGCCCTTTTCTCACCATCAGGTAGGCACACACTTTGTGATTCAGGAACAGCTTCTACCCCTCTGCCATCTGATTCCTAAATGGATATTGAAGCTTTGGACACTACCTCACTATTTTTAACATACAGTATTTCTGTTTATCCACATTTTCTTAATCTATTCAATATATGTAATTGATTTACTAGTTTGGAGCAATCAAAGTGATAGGGCTGAGGATGGGGCAGTTGGTATACAACTAGATACAGTGTGTGGTGAGACCGTGAGGAAGGACAGGCAAATGATAGGGCAAATGCAGTCAGTGGGACAACTTAAAGTGAAACAGAGGACAAAATCAAAAGAGTGATAAATACAGGACTAAGGGTTTTATATTTGAATGCATGCAGTATACAGAATCAGGTAGAAGATCTTGAAGCATATTTAGAATGGCAGGTATGACATTGTGGATATCTCTGAGTCGTGGCTTAAAGAAAATCATATTTGGGAGCTTATCATCCATGAATACACATTATATTGAAAGGCCGGGCAGACAGGCAGAGTGGGTTGGGTGGCTGTACTGGTAAACAATGAGATTAAATCCTTGGAAAGAGGAGACATGGGATTGGAAGATGTAGAATCCTTGTGGATAGAGTTAAGAATCTGCAAAGTAAAAAGACCCTGATGAGAGATATATGCAAATTTCTGAACAGTGGCAATGGTGTTGTCTACAAATTACAATGGGAGATAGTAAAGACATGGAAAAAGGGCAATGTTACAAATAGTCATGAGGGATTTCAATATGCAGGTAGATTGGGGAAAATCAGGTTGGTGATGGATCCCAAGAGAGGAATTTGTAAAATATCTTTGTAATGGCTTTTTTAGAGCAGCTTGTGGTTTAGACTACTAGGAGAAATGCTATTGTGGATTGGGTGTGGATTGGGGACTTTAAGATGAAGGAGACAGTGATCATAATATGATAGAATTTTGAAAGGGAGAAGATTATGTCAGATGAATTAGTATTACAGAGTAGTAAAGGGATTTGCAGAGGTATGAGAGAGGAGATGGCCAAAGTTAACTGAAAGGGGACACTATCAGAGACGACAGCAGAACAGCTATGGCTGGGGTTTCTGGGGGCATTTCAGAAGGTGCAAATAGATACATCTGAAGGATAAGTATTTTAAAGGGAGAATAAGTCAACCGTGGCTGACAAGGGAAGTCAAAGGCAACATAAATGCAAAAAGAGGACACATAATAGAGCAAAAACTAGTGGGAAGTTAGAGGATTGTGAAGCTTTTAAAAACTAACAGAAGGCAACAAAAATGCCATGAGGAGAGAAAAGATGAAATCTGAATGTAACAGAGTCAATAATATCAAAGAGGATACCAAAATCTTTTCAGATATGTAAAGATTAAGAAAGAGGCGAGAGTGGAAATTGAACTATTGCAAAATCACACTGAAGAAGTAGCAATGGTGGACAAACTTTATAAGTATTTTGTATCAGTCTGCACTGTGAAAGACACTAGCGGTATGCCAGAGAATTCAGAATGTCAGGGGGCAGGAGTGAATGTAGTTGCTATTACTAAGGAGAAGGTGCTTGGGAAGATGAAAGGTCTGAAGGTAGAAAAGTCACCTGGACTAGATGGACTGCAACCCAGGGTTCTGAAAGAGGTAGCTGAAGAGATTGTGAAGGTATTAGTAATGTTCTTTCAACAATCACTAGATTCTAGAATGGTTCTAGAGGACTGGAAAATTGCAAATGACACTCCGCTCTTCAAGAAGGGAAGGGGGCAGAAGAAAGGAAATGACAGGCCTGTCAGCCTGACTTCAGTGGTTGGGAAAATGTTGGCATCCACTCTTAAGTATGAGGTTTTGGAGTACTTGGAGGCATATGATAATATAGTTTCCTTGCCTGATAGATCTGTTGGAATTCTTTGAGGAAATAACAGGCAGGGTAGACAAAGGAGAGTCAATGGATGCTGACTCAGATTTTCAGATGGCCTTTGACAAGGTTCCACACATGAGGCTGTTTAACAAGATAAGAGCCCATAGGATTACAGGAAAGATACTAGCATGGATAGAAGATTGGCTGACCGGCCAAAGAGTTGGAATAAAGGGGGCCGTTTCTGGTTGCCTGCCAATGACTAATGGTGTTCTGCAGGGGTCAATGTTAGTACTGCTTCTTTTCATGTTGTATGTCAATGATATGGATGACAGATTTGATGGCTTTCTGGTCACATTTGCAGATGATGCAAAGATAGGTGGTGGGGCAGAGAGTCTATGGAAGGAGTTAAATAGATTGGGTGAAGTATCAGATGGAATATAATACGGGGAAGTGTGAGGTCATGCACTTTGGTGGAAGGAATAAAGGTGTGGACTATTTTCTAAATAGGTAGAAAATTCAAAAATCAGAGGTGCAGAAAGACTTGTGAGTCCTTGTGCAGGTTTCTTGAAAGGTTAATTTGCTGGTTGATTTGGTAGTAAGGATGGCGAATTAAATGTTAGCATTCACTTTGAAAGGACTAGAATGTAAGTGCACAGATGTAATGTTGAGGCTTTATAAGGCACTAGTCAGACCGCACCTAAAGTATCGTGAATAGTTTTGGGCCCCTTATTGAAGAAAAAATTATGCTGGCTTCAGAGAAGGTCCAGGGGAAGAGAATGATAATGTTTCTGGGAATGGAAGTGTTTGGTGGCTCTGGGCCAGTACTCTCTGGAGTGTAGAAGAATGATGGGAATCTCATTGAAACCTATTGAACACTGAAAGGCCTAGACAGAGTGGATGTGGTTGTGGAAGAAGTGCTTTCTATAGTAGGTGAGTCTAGGACTGGAGGGCACAACCACAGAATAGAGGGATATCCATTGAGAACAGAGATGAGGAGGAATTGCTTTAGCCAGAGTGAAGTGAACCTGTGGAATTCATTGTCAAATACAGCTGTGAAGATCAAGTGATTGAGTATATTTGAAGCAGATTTTGATAGGTACTTGCTTAATCAGAGCATCACGTGAGAAGCCACGTGAATGGATTTGAAAGGGATAATTACTCAGCCATGATGCAATGGTGGAGCAGATTTGATGGACCAAATGGCCTAATTTTGCTCCTTTGCCTTAAGGTCTTATAAAGAAGATGAGGAAAAACAAACAAAGTAACAAACAGGACCCTCATCCAACATTGTGTATCCAAAAGCCAAAATAATAGAAGGATTAACAAAAAGATACCTGCTCAAATCGCACAAGTTATGAAAGCTTTTATGTTCCCTTTTTTATCGACCAAGTATGCAATTGGTTTTGTGATTCAAAACACATTTAAATCAGCAGGAGATATTTAAAGAGAACACATTACTCATTCAAATAAGAGTACAATCTTTTGACTTTTGATAGGACAGAGATCCATTATATCTTTTCTCCTACTATTCAGTATCAACAGTCCAAATATATTATTGAATATTAAAATAACTGAAGAAGCTATTTTAGAAGACCAATGTGCTATCAATGGTGATAATATTATTCCCAATTACCATAACAATATAGCATTTTGTTTGATCTTATTCCATAACTCTCTTGAATCAGAGGGAATAATTTCTGTCAACTTCACGTCCCATCATTAAAACTTATGTATTCACTTACATGAGATGGCCCCTTCATCTCATGTTCTCAATATCAATTGTTTATTTATTTTTTTACTATTATTTCTTTCTTTTCTGTATTTGCACAGTTTGCTGCCCTTTGCACACTGGACACTGGTTGAACACCTAGGTTGGAGTGATAGTTTATTGTTACTATTATGGTGATTATCCTATTATGGATTATTGAGCATGCCTGCAAGAAAATGAACTCAGGATTGTATATGGTAACATATATATACTTTGATAATGAATTTACTTTGAACTTTAATTTGGTGGGGGGAATCATGTAAATGCTGCAAAAATGTGTACCTGATCAAAAACATACATAAATATGAATCATGGGCAGCACAGTAATACAGCAGTTAGCGCATCACTTTCCAGTGCAAGCTGTAAGATTGGGGTTCAATTCCAGTCATGGTCTGTAAGGAATTTGTAGGTTCTGCCTGTGACCACACAGGTTTCTTCTCAGAGCTCCAGTTTTCTCACACATTCCAAAGACGTACGAGTCAGAGTTTGTAAGTTGTGGGCGTGCTACATTGGAAACACTTGAGGGCTGCCCCTTCACATCCTTGACTCAAATGTCTATTCCACTGTATATTTCAATGTACATGTACAACACTGTCCAAAAGTCTGAGGCACATATATACAACTAGGGTGCCGAAGACTATCGAACAGTACTGTAGAAATTTTATATATTGCACTGTGCTGCAGCCACACAAAAAAAACCTAATTTAATGACATATGTGAGTGATGATAAACTTGATTCTGATATGGGTCTCTGTTGTGGACTGAGAGTGGAAAGGGGCAGGGAGAGGGGAATAATGGTTGGGGAAGTGAGAAGGGAGAGGGGAGGGAACTGGAAGCATCAGAGAGACATTCTGTAATGATCAATAAAACCAATTGTTTGGAATCAAATGATCTTGCCTGGTGCCTCAGTGCTGGGTGTGTCTGCACCCGTGCCACCTCCCACCCATGGCACTCCTTCTTTGCCACCTGTCCCACACCTCTCCTGATGCACCATTTCCACCATCCTTTGCTCCCACCAGATTTATAAGTTCGCTGTCCGCTCCGCGTTGACAAATATACGACTGTGCAAAAGCCTTAGGCACCCTAGCTGTATACGTTTGTGTTTAATTGTATTGTTTGTCTAGGGGTATGATCTCCACTGTCTGTAAGGAGTTGGTGTATTCTCTCCGTGAGCACGTGGGTCTTCCAGTTTCTCCCCACAGTCTAAAGTTAGTAAATGATTCGATCATTGTAAATAGCAATCATATGAATGGTTTGAAAGAGGGGTTAATGAAGCCATCTTCATCAAACTGGAAAACATATCTCTGAACAGAAGGGGTGGGGTACGACACCACTTATCATCTATTTACAATGCAGTCCTAACATCTCTCACATACACATCCCCACAACAGTTCGCACCTCCATTCACGCAAAGATAAAACTAATGACCCTCTCATTACCTCTACGACTCCTAATGACCCTCATGTGATTGCTATACCTTCAAACAACTCTCAGTTTATAAGCCCGAAAACTACCCACCGTGGATCAGAACTGAAGAAGCTTCTTGGGTGAGTGGTGTAATGTCATCTAGACAACACAGCAAGCCCAGTTGCCTTGATTTACTACTACTTGATGTCCTGTTTAAGGTTATTCTGGACCAGTGCTCAACACTGAGTCCTGGATTTGAGTTCAGGGTCAGCTACTGTCGTATATGCTCAAGTCCCAAGTAAGTGAGCTCTTAGTTTTATTATTTCTTGTCTTATTCTACAAAATAAATTTTCATTGCTGTTTTCCACTATTGAATCTTGAGTTTATTCTATGCCTAGGTCTGCTTGTCTGAAGATTGTTACAATGAGAAGAGATTTGATGCATATAAAAATGAGGGATATAGATAGAGAAAAAACAAGTAAGTTTTTTTTCCACTGTGGTTAGGTGAGACAAGAATTAGAGGTTATCAGTTAAGGATGAAAAGAGAAATGTTGAAGGTGAAAATGCGGAGAACTTCTTCACTCAGAGGGTGGTGAGTGTGTGGAATGAGCTGCCAGTGGAAGTGGTGGATGTGTGTTCAATTTCAGCATTTAATAGAAATTTGTATAGGTATGTGGAAGAGAGGGGTTGGAGGACTATAGTCTGGATGCAGATCAATGTAACCTGTTCAGTACCAACTAGTTGGGCTGAAAGGCCTGTTTCTGTGTTGTAGTGTTCTATGACTCTATGACCATGTTTTTTTTTAAACTTTCCTTGGTCAGAACAATAGTCCAGTGGACCAAATCCATACCATTATTCCTGCAGTTTGTATTGATCTATTATTATCAAACATTAATGGAGTTATCTATAAAATATTAAACAATTTATTACAATCTGTAGAAGTCAGACAAAATGTATGTACAATAAAAAAAATCTGCTTGCAGCAGCATCACAGGCATGCAGGTTCAGTAATACCCCACCATTGATGGGGATATAACCTCCCCACCACTGAGCATATCGACAAGGAGTGCTACCACAAGAAAGCAGAATTCATCATCAAGGACCCCTACCATCCAGACCATCCTCTCTTCTTGCTGTTTCCATTGGCAAGGAGGTAGTCTTAGAGTTCCAGGCTCAGCAACAGTTATTACCCTTCAAGCATCAGGCTCCTGAACCAGTATGGATATCTTAACCCACTTCAAATCTGTACTCATTCCACAACCTATTGACCCACTTTCAATGACTCCACAACTCATATTCTCAGTGTTATTTATTGTTATTATTTGTTTGTATTTGCACAGTTATTTGTCTTTTGCACATTGATTGTCAGACACTTACAAAATGGAGAAGATTAACAGCATCTGTTAATCAAAAATTGGAACAATTTGATTCATACTGGGGAAAAACGGTTTAACTACATAACACCTCACAGGCCTGATTTTATTCTCACAAATCAATGAATATGTTGTAAATAAAAGGATCACTCCCTACTTGTACATAGTTTTCTCCTTTCACTTGTTCTTTCTTTCCTCTCTTTTCTATAAGTGTATACCTCAGATAAATATTATGTGGAGATTTGTGGCATATATGACCAAATGATATATATGTACAATATCTGAAATACATCTTATGGAAATGTTGATGATGAACTTCAATAAAAAATATATTACAAAAAAAAAAGAATCTATTGTTATTTTGTTCTACTGTGAATGCCTACAAGAAAATGATTCTCAGGGTGGTATACGGTGACGTAATTAAATTAACTTTGAACTTGAACTTAGAACTTTAAATAGATAGTTATAAAACAAGTCAGTGATGAAATTTTCTTGGATTGAAAGATATACTTGCTGAGTTCTAAGCCGTCTAATGAAGCCAATGTACAGAATCCTCTTCTGACGGAGCAGTTTGTGGCCAATAGGTTAGATGGGTGGGTGGTTTATGGTATGTGCACACTGCCTGCCATTTACACAGAATGTAGCAAAAACGTTTCCCTTCCATACATTTGCTTCTGTGTGATTCTAATACTCATCATTGATTTGTGTTGTCCTTGCCTCTGTGGGCTCCTGATAAATTAACTTTTATTTAGAGATACTGTCCTTCTAGCCCAATGATCTGCACTGCCCAGCAGCCCACCTAGTGAAGAGTAGTTTAATCACAGAAAAAATTACAATGAACAAATAATCTACTAACTGGTACATCTTTGGACTGTGGGAGGAAACCCTACTCATTCATGGGGAGAAATGTATTAACTCCTTACAGATGTCAGAATTGAACTCTGAACTCTCGTTGCCCCATGTTGTGCCAACTGCTATGCTAACGTAACACCCTACATGGTGCCCCTTACTGTAAACTTGCCACATACAGTGAATTGCTGTTAATTGGGCCATTGGTTCATCAGGACAGTCACTTATTTGGGACATTTAAAAAACAAACTAGTTGAGAAAATAGCTGGGTTCCCCTTGTTTATCTGGGACACAGCATATTTGGTACAAGAGACTGTGGCTGAACAATTTTTAATGAGCATCTGTTGCACTGTTGTGGTGGTTAGACACTACACTGTTCTTGGAGCAAACAGTTTTAGAATAGTGTCAGTTGTGTGTGCGCTTGTGTGATGTTATCTATTTGGGCCGACGGACACCGATTACCAGTAATTTTTAAATTAGTTTTCTATTTTTTCCACTTAAAAGATAATCTCAGACTCTTGCCAAGTTGCCACAACACCCAGCGCAAACACAGTGCAGATAATTTTGTTCATTTTGTCTATCAAATGAGCATGGCAGCACACACTGGATGAATTCCTCTGACCATTAAGAACTAATACATAGTTTTTTAGTACTGTAGTAGTATTGGTAGTGCTCTCATTTGTCCTGTATTTCATTTATATAGATGCTTTGTTACTCAGTTAAATGGTAGTTTGTCATTTTTTAAAAAAACATTTTAACTATTTACTTGAAACTTCGTTTAATTGGGGCAGCCCTTATTTGGGCCAAAATGTACTGATCCTAATATCTCCAACTTAACCAGAATCCACTATATTTGTCCCTGTGTACACCTGATGTACTGCCTTGAGTTTCTTGGCACCAAGCTGGTATTATCCTGACCAATCAGATAAATGTTATCTGGAGATTTGTGGTAAATATGAATATATGATATATATGTACAGTATCTGAAATACATCTTATGGAAATGTTTGTTTGGTGGTGGACTTTAATAAAAAAAAATAAATTACAAACAAATGCATTCATTCACCATATGCTATCCTGAGATTCACTTTCACGCAGACATTCGCAGAACAAAGTAATCACAATGAAAACCACACACAAAGACTGACAAACAACCAACACACAGCTGAAGGCAAATAGTGGAAATCCAAAAAAAAAGAGAAACAAGTAAGTAAATAAACAATTCTGAGAAAATAAGTCCTTGAAAGTGAGTCCATACGTTGACATGGGTGAACAGAGGTGTGGTTCTGCCTTCTTTGTAATGATGGTCCCAGGACAAATCTGAAATGATAACACCTAGGAGTTTAAGGTCACTGACCTTCTTCATCTCCGATTTCCAGGTACCTCCAGTTCCCTTTCCTTGCTGCCAATAACTACTTGGCGCCATCTTGACCACAGTGGAATATAGTCAGCCCAGGGGAAACACAAGGTGCTGGAGAAGAAACAATTACTAGGCGGTGTGCCTTGCTCCTTCTCCGTTTTAGACTGTCTTCAGCTGGAAATTCCCAGGGGGCCATGCAGAATAAAAACAAAAATTCATCAAAAAGTGATTTCTACAGAACGTACAATGAAGAGTTCAGCACAGGAACAGGCTCTTCAGCCTGCAATATCAGTGCTAAACATGATACCAAATTATAAACACAAGAGATTCCGCAAATGATGGAAATCCAGAGTAACACACACAAAACATTTAGTAGAATGAAGGGGAATCTCATCGAAACCTATTGGATATTGGAAGGCCTAGATAGAGTGGATGTTTGAGATGTTTGATATAGTAGTGGAGTCTAGGACCAGGGTGCGCAGCCCCATTATAGATAAACTTCTAATTAGAAATGATGATAAATTTATTTAGCCAGAGGGTGGTGAATCTGTAGAATTCATTGCTGCAGAGGACAAGTCTTTGGGTACAGGAGTTCCCAACCTTTTTTTTGTGTGCCATAGACCATAAGCAAGGCATCCATGGACCCCTGATTGGGTATACTTTAAAGCAGAGGTTTTTAGGCTTTTGATTAGTAAGGGCATCAAAGGTTATGGGGGGAATATAGGAGAATGGGGTTGAGAGGGGTAATAAATCAGAGGGATAATGAAGTTGAATGGTGGAGATGACTCAATGGGCCGAATGGTCTCATTCTGCTCCTGTATCTTATGGTCTTAAGGTGTTAAGATTCTTGAGGAGCTCAGCAGTTTAGGCAGCATCTATGGAGAGGAATTATGTCCACTTTTTTGGCTGAGACCTGATGAAGGGTCTTAAAAACTCTTATTTAAAAAGCAATTATTGCTATGTGGCAGAATGCTTGATGTCCGTCTGTGGACTGAATAGGTTGAAGGGCCTGTTTTTCTGCCTTAAGACTCTATGGTTGTGATTTTAAACAGTAATAAAGGAACATCAGCAAGAAACTTAAATTGCATTGTGGAAAAGTGCTGATGACTTTTAAAGTGCATTGTCTTCATTACATAAGAATTATGTTCTGTACCTATAAAGACATTGCCTGTGCCATAAATCAAAGCCTTTAGATTATGTTTTCTTACTTTTCACACTCGAGTCTTTCTCATGCACTATTTAAAAATCAATAGGTTCAAATACAGGGATACTAAGCACATATTTGAACAGTCATTCACAGAATTACTCAGGGAAATCCAAAGTCGCTACTTAATTCGCTATTGGTAATACAACTGGAGATGGAATGGGAAATAAACTGCTGGAGGAACTCAGTGGGCAAAGCAGAATCTGAGGATGCAAAGGGAGCCACCAGGATGGGTTCAGAATTTTGAACCAAAATTTTCATGTTCAGGTTTGTTGTTCAGGAACTGTTCCCACCCCTCAACCAGCAGGCTCTTGAATAAAAGGGGATAGATCCACTCAACTTCACTTGTACCAACATTGAAATGTTCCCACAACCAATGGATTCACTTTCAATTTATTATTATTGTTTTCTTTTTGTATTTGCACAGTGTTGTCTTTAGCACTTTGGTTGAATGCCCTAGTTGGGCAGTCTTTCATTGTTTCTAGTATGATTATCTTCTATTATGGTTTTTTTTTAGTACAGCTGCAAGAAAATGAATCTTAGGGTTGTATATGGTGACATATGTGTACTTTGCTAATAAAATTTACTGTGACTTCGACCTATAGCTGTGGAGGACAAGTCACTGAGTATATTTAAAATGGAGATTGATAGGTTCTTGATTAATAAGGGTATCAAAGGTTATGAGAAGACAGGAGAATGAAGTTGAGATGGATAATAAATCAGCATGATGGAATGGTGAAGATTTGATGGGCCAAATGGGTTAATTCTGTTCATATATCTTAGGGTCTGAATGGATCTCTTGGGGGCAGCTGGTCCTCCCAAATCATGGGTCATTCTCTCATATATGGCTTAATATGGTTGTGGCAGCTGCAGGAACATCAAAGTCCAGCATAAATTTATTTTCAAAGTACATGTATGTCACCACATACAACCCAGAGATTCATTTTCTTGTGGGCATTCAGAGTAAGTACAAAGAAACACCATAGAACCAATGAAAAACTGTACCCAGGATGGACAAACAATCAATGTGCAAAAGAACAAACTGTGCAAATAGAGAAAGAAAACAAGAAAAATAACAATAAATAGATAAACAAATAATATCGAGAACATGACATGAAGAGTTATCGAAAGTGAGTCCATAGGTTGTGGGGCAGTTCAGTGTATGGATGAGTGCAGTTGAATGAAATTATCGTTCTGGTTCCAAAGCCTGATGGTTGAGGGCTAATAACCATTTCTGAACTTGGTGCTGTAGGATCTGAGACTCCTTCTTGATGGCAGCAGTGAGAAGGGAGCATGGCCTGGATAGTGGGACTCCCTGATGATTGATGCTGCTTTCATGGAACATGGAACCAAATTAAGGAATTGAAACTATTGCACAAGACTGAGGCATCCTCCATGTAGTTTGGCAGAAGGATTGCTCAGGAGAGCAGGCTGAAGGCAGGAGGGCCAAAGTAGTTAACACATCTATAATAGATACAGTGGACTCCAGCTTCGAGACCACTTAGTTCATAATTAGCCTGGAATCCTAAGTGTAGTAAGCTTTGGATGATGCAGGGATTGTGGGAATTGAGGGTTACTAAAAGGTCAATGGATTCTATGAACTAGCACACACAGACAGTGTGATTTAAAAAAAAGAAAAGGTTTTAGATATGAGCTGGCTCAGAGAAGGCACTCACCTAGATTATTTCTGTGTGGGTCTATAGAGAACTTCCAAAGTGCAATGAAGAGTGTGCACCTCAAGTGGAAAGATTGTTTTCTGGCCATGCAACTTGGATGATTTACATAGAACGCACAGTATGATACAAAAGTTTTAGCTGCATATATATAGCTAGGGTGCACAAGATTTTGCACAGTACTCTAGTAATTTTATGTAATGCACTGTACTGTTGCTGCTAAGAAAAAAACAAATTTCATGATGTATGTGAGTGACAGTAAACCTGATTCTGATATGGGCCTCTATTGTGGACTGGGATGGGGGCAATGAGAGGGAATCATGGTTTGGAAAAAGGAGAAGGGAGAGGGGAGGGAGTGGAGAACAACAGACAGACATTCTGTAGTGATCAATAAACCACTTATTTGGAATCAAATGACCTTTCCTGATGTCTCGGGGCTGGGTGTGTCTGCACACACACTATCCCTCACCCCGGCACTCCTTCTCTGCCACCTGTCCCATACGCCTCCTGAAGTGCTCCTTCCTCACCATTCCCCAAATTTTTGCTCCTACCAAATTTACAAACTTTCTCTCCACTCCAGTTTGACAAATATAGTACTGTGTAAAAGTCTCAGGAACCCAAGCTATATATATGTGCCTAAGACTTTTGCACAGTACTGTAGAACATTGCAGCGCAAGCACACAATGCCTTTCTAGCCTATTAACCTACTCTCACCCTTCCCTTCTACATAATCCTCCATTTCTCTATCTTAAGAACTTCTTAATTGTTGTCAGTAGGCAGAATGCCCAGGACAGCATGAACGAATGGACAAGCCTCAGACTTCAAAGTTTGTAATTTAATGACCAGAAGATGTGTTGTAATTTGAACTCTGTCCAAATATTTATTGATCCCAATAGGCTTGAGGGCAGATGGGATTAGTTAGCTTGGCATCACTGTTGAAGCAGGCCTCGTGAGGTGAAGAGCCCATTCTAAGTTACTAATCTGTCAGCTGGAACAACTGAGTAATCTAGTTAAAAATCACACCCTTTAGAATTTTCATCTTTATAGTTAACACTAGAAAATGACAGAGACATCGGTCAGGGAAAAAAAGGGGGAATGTAGAGAGTGCCACCAGAACCCAGACCAGTCATTCCCAAGACCTGGTCCACCTTGGCAAAGCCAGTGTACAATCCATTGGATGTACACCCAAATACTGGACTTTGTATCCCTGCGATATGACATCAGAAGTGTACATGTAATTGTAATGAACACAGGAACATAAGAAAAATCTGAGCAGCATTAGGGCACTCTGTCTCACAAGCCTTCACTAGTCATGAATAATCTGCATCAAGCGTCACTTACCTGCTCGCTCCCTATAGACTTCGATTCCCCGCTGTTTCAAGAAAATTGCAGCACCTGAACAGAAAAAAGCCTGACCAACCAAATCGTGATACCATCGCAGCCAGGGCTCACATACATCAAACATTCTCAGATTTATAACCATATAACAATTACAGCACAGAAACAGGCCATCTCAGTCCTTCTAGTCCATGCCGAACGCTTACTCTCACCTAGTCCCACCGACCTGCACTCAGCCCATAACCCTCCATTCCTTTCCTGTCCATATACCTATCCAATTTTTTTTAAAGTGACAAAATCGAACTGCCTCTACCACTTCTACTGGAAGCTCATTCCACACCGCTACCACTCTCTGAGTAAAGAAGTTCCCCTTCATGTTACCCCTAAATTTTTGCCCCTTAATTCTCAACTCATGTCCTCTTGTTTGAATCTCCCCTACTCTCAATGGAAAAAGCCTATCCACGTTAGCTCTATCTATCCCCCTCATAATTTTAAATACCTTTATCAAATGCCCCCTCAACCTTCTACGCTCCAAAGAATAAAGACCTAAGTTGTTCAACCTTTCCCTGTAACTTAGGTGCTGAAATCCAGGTAACATTCTAGTACATCTCCTCTATCCTCTCTCTATTTTGTTGACATCTTTCCTATAATTCGGTGACCAGAACTGTACACAATACTCCAGATTTGGCCTCACCAATGTTTTAAAGCCAAAACTCATCAAAAATCCCACAAAGTAGGGCACACCATAAAGTGTATGTCAGGCAGAAAATAGACTGCACAGAGGAGAAAAAGCTGAAAAGTTAGGCTGAAGTTTCAAAAAGTGCATTAATCTGCATGCTGCTGATGAAAAATCTGATTATGGTGAGAGTGACACAGGACAGTGTACCCTTGAGATTTACAGTGTGAAAATTAACACTAGACAAGCAATGTGGCTTATGCCAGAAGTGAACGGTGAAATTAATTCAAATAGAATTGGACACTGGCTCAGCTGTTTCAGTCATTCCAGAAAATGAATTTTGAATGGCATTTGAAAGATACTAAACTGAAACTTGCTGATATCTAACTAAAAACTTATGCTATCGAAAAAATTGCTTCTAAAAACATAGAAACATAGAAAACCTACAGCACAATACAGACCCTTCGGCCCACAATGCTGTGCCGAGCATGTACTTTAGAAATTACCTGGGGTTACTCATAGCCCTCTATTTTACTAAGCTCCATATATCTATCCAGGACTCTCTTATAAGACCCTACCATATCTGCCTCCACCACTGTCGCCGCCAGTCAATTCCACATACTCACCACTCTCTGCGTAAAAAAACAAACTTACCCCTGACGTCTCCTCTGTACCTACTTCCAAGTACCTTAAAACTGTGCCCTCTCATGTTATCCATTTCAGCCCTGGGAAAAAGCCTCTGACTATCCACATGATCAATGCCTCTCATCATCTTTTACACCTCTATCAGGTCACCTCTCATCCTCTGCCACTCCAAGGAATAAAGGTCGAGATTAACTCACCCTATTCTCATGAGGCATGCTCCCCAATCCAGGCAACATCCTTGAAAATCTCCACTGCACCCTTTCTATGGTTTCCACATCCTTCCTGTAGTGAGGTGACCAGAACTGAGCACAGTACCCCAGTGGGGTCCTATATTGCTGTAACATTACCTCTCAGCTCTTAAACTTAATCCCACAGCTGATGAAGACCAATGCACTGTATGCATTCTTAATCAGAGTCAACATGTGCAGCAGCTTTGAGTGTTCTATGGACTCAAACTCCAAGATCCCTCTGATCCTCCACACTGCCAAGAGTCTTACCATTAATACTATATTCTGCCATCATGTTTGACCTACTGAAATGAACTACCTCACACTTACCTGGGTTGAACTCCATCTGCCACTTCTCAGCCCAGTTTTGCATCCTATCAATGTCCCGCTGTAACTTTAATAGCCCTCCACACTATCCACAACACACCCAACCTTTGTGTCATCAGCAAATTTATTAACCCATCCCTCCACTTCCTCATCCAGGTCATTTATAAAAGTCATGAAGAGAAGGGGTCCCAGAACAGATCCCTAATGTACACCACTGGTCACCGACCTCCATGCAGAACATGACCTGTCTACAACTACTCTTTGCCTTCTGTGGACAAGCCAATTTTGAATTGACAAAGCAAGGTCTCCTTGGACCCCATGCCTCCTTACTTTCTCAATAAGCCTTGCATGGGGTACCTCATCAAATGCTTTACTGAAATCCATATACACTATGTCTACTGCTCTACCTTCATCAATGTGTTTAGTCACATCCTCAGAAAAGTTAATCAAGCTCGTAAGGCAGAACCTACCTTTGACAAAGCCATGCTGACTATTCCTAATCATATTATGCTTCTCCAAATGTACATAAATCCTGCCTCTCAGGATCTTACCCATCAACTTACCAACCACTGAGGTAAGACTCACTGGTCTATAATTCCCTGGGCTATCTCTACTCCCTTTCTTGAATAAGGAAACAACATCTTCAACTCTTCAATCCTCTGGAACCTCTCCCATTCCCATTGATGATGCAAAGATCATTGCCAGAGGCTCAGCCTCCCACAATAGTCTGAGATACATCTCGCCCTGTCCCAGAGACTTATCCAACTTGATGTTTTCCAAAAGCTCCAGCACATCCTCTTTCTTAATGTCTATATGCTCAAGCTTTTCAATCCACTATAAATCATCCCTACAATCATCAAGATCCTTTTCTGTAGTGAATACTGAAGCAACGTATTCATTAAGTACCTCTGCTCTCTCCTCCCATACACACTCTTCCATTGTCACACTTGATTGGTCCTATTATCTCACATCTTATCCTCTTGCTCTTCACATACTTGTAGAATGCCTTGGGGTTTTCTTTAATCCTGCTTGCCAAGGCCTTCTCATGGCTCCTTCTGGCTCTCCCAATTTCATTCTTAAGCTCCTTCCTGCAAGCCTTATAATCTTCTAGATCTCTCTCATTACCTAGTTTTTTGAACCTATCATAAGCTTTTCTTTTCTTCTTGCCTAGATTTACAACAGCCTTTGTACACTATGCTTCCTGTACCCTACTATCTTTTTCCCGTCTCATCGGAACGTATCTATGTTGAACGCCATGCAAATATCCCCTGAACATATGTCACATTACTGCTGTACATTTCCCTGAGAATATCTGTTCCCAATTTATGCTTCCAAGTTTCTGCCTGATAGCTTCATATTTCCCTTTACTCTAATTAAACGCTTTCCTAACTTGTCTGTTCCTATCCCTCTCCAATGCTATGGTAAAGGAGATAGAATTGTGATCACTATCTCCAAAAAGCTCTCCCACTGAGAGATCTACACCTGACCAGGTTCATTTCCCAATACCACATCAAGTACAGCCTCTCCTCTTTTAGGCTTACCTACGTATTGTGTCGGGAAACCTTCAAAAGATTAAAGGACAATTTTATAGTTGCAATGTGCCAGAAATCTAGAGCGACAAACACGAATGCTGGACAATCTTAGCAAGTCAGGTGGTATCTATGGAGGGAAATGTTAGGATGTACTCTGGAGTTAGTTTCTGTAGCAAAATCTTAACTTCAGCAACCAATCTTTAGACCTGAACGTGGATTGTAGCTTAAGTTTAAAATGCAGCCCTGTTTCCTGGAGCTGTGGACAGCAGTTAATTGAAAAACCAGGCAATGCTGGTTAATGTTCATTTTGGGTGTCTGGAGTGTGAGTGCGAAGAAAGAGGTGTGAAAATTATTTATAGTTCAAAGGGACCATTGTAGATATATCATAACTATAAAACTGTCCTTTGATCCTTAGCATATAAAATATCATGTAATATTGGGACAAGAGCCCTCTTCCACGGAAAGTGTCTCATTTTGTTGAGTAAAACACTTCTGCATCCATTATCTTCAGTACCTTTTTGATAACTTTCCTCACATTACAACACAAAATAAACAGTGAAAGTTTTGGGCCAAGACCCTTCATCAGGACAGTGAAGGAAGGTGGTTAAAGCTAGAATAAGAAGGTGGGAGGGGGGTAAGGAGTCCAAGATGAACATATTAATGCTAGCATTGAAATAACAATGGAACAGAACCATAAATGTTCAGCCTTTAATATTATTAGCAGTAATATCAACACTCATCTACTTCAGTGCCTTTGGGGCAAGTTCCATTTATACACTAAATTAATACGTTTTATTTTATCTACACTTATGCCAGTCAAATCTTTAATTAACAGTTTTCCTTCGACACACAAACATTTCTTTTGTTAAATCTTCAGTTACAAGAAAACCTTCAACACAAGCCTTAAATGTATTTTGAAACCTTAACTAAAGGTTAATGAGTTATTGGCATCCTGATTGCCAATAATTCAATGGTCTAACGGCCTTCCATTTGATTTCACTCCTTAGTGGTCACATCATATGCTGATGAAAGAAGTTTCTTTAGTATCAGTAAGTTCAGTAAAGTGTGATTTAGTTTAGTCAATGTCAAACTTCATTGTGGATTTAGTTTTGTGTCATTTACCACTTTCCAATAATATCAAAAAGGATTCTTCAGCCTTTCCAAGCTATACAGATGATGCATCCACATGGTCAGTGCAAACCTACTGAACTTGGATTTTCATCTTTGAATGGTTGATCAAAAAGGGTCTCACTTTACCGCTCTGCCCACACTTCTCAGGAACGGCTTCTATCCCACTTCTTCAGACAATTGAATGAATACCGTATCAGGTCGATTGTGAGAATGTGTCGTGCGTGCATGCATCTGATTGCCTACGTTGTGAATCGAGTGGGCCCCCTACACGCGGAAAGAACTCTCTTTTGGGTGCGGACTTTCAAGGTAGGATGTTTTCGTCTCTGCGGTCCCCATTCGTAGCACTTCTACTGTACGTTCCCCAACAATTACTGTTACTAACGAGAGTCAGTAAAAACATTTAAGCTTCTGAATTCCTTGTCATTCCTGCTTTGTGCATATGTAACGGCTTGGATGTCTTATACAATAATATGGACTCTTGACCTCACAATGACTTTGCACCTTGTTGTCTGCCTGCACCACCCTTTCTCTGTGACTGGCACACTTTATTCCTCATTCTGTTATTCTGTTCACTTGTACTTCGTTCATCATGTGCCATATCGTATAACGGTGGGTAATCATCCATGATCAATCCATGACCATGATTATTCTTGGCAAATTTTTCTACAGAAGTGGTTTTCTATTGCCTTCTTCTGGCCAGTGTCTTTACAAGACAGGTGACCCCAGTACCTTTCAGAGAGTATCTGGGGTGGGGGGGGGGGGGTGCTAAGCAGGTTATGTCTTGCCCAAGGACGACCTACAGGCTAGCAAATGGAATAATGGAATGAGCGCCTTACACCTCCTTATGTAGAGACAAATCGCCACCTTGCCACCGATTACCTCAGTACATGTGACAATAAGAAACCAATTTACATTACACTTTGCCTCTCTACCAGGCAAATTTTTTACTGCTTATTACACCACTGGCAATTAGGGTAGTAATGAGGGTCCTTCATCTTTGCTGGTGTTCAGGACTTCCTTCATCATGTCAGTAGCTCCCTCTTGGTTTTCATTACTGTCAGACGTGCAGTCTGGGATGGGGACTCAGGAATACCATCACACTCAGACGTAGAAAGATTCTTCATTGCTGGTTCCGTACCAGTTTTGCTTTACCAGTCAGGGTTGTTAGCCCTGAGCTGAACTCCTGAACCTGGAGAGCCAGTGGACCACTCTTAGTCTGGCCTCTACCCTTTGACCTGTTTGGCATGGGTGACCCTACAAAGAGCCAAAACATAAAGCCCTGACTCATGCCAACAGAGCTCTCCAGGTCATTGAAGGATTGTGGTAAACTATGTATACCTGTCTGGACATGCCCCTCTGCTGACTGCTCCTATGGCTCTTCCCACAGACCCCTGTATAAAGGCGATTGGAGGCACTGCTCCTCCCTCAGTCTCCAGGATGTCGTGCTCCCTTTTGCTGCTAATAAAAGCCTATCGTTCACCTCCTGTCTCCAAGAGTTATTGATGGTGCATCAAGGACATAAGCCTCCAAACCAAGACAAGGTTGTGGACTTCTTGAAGGACCTACCTGTCAAGTTGTAGGTTGTCTATTTGTTTATTATTGTCACATCTTCTCCCTACCTGCTCCATCTGTTAGCACCTCCCCACCCCCCATTTAATCTCCTGAGATCAGCTACCAGCATCTGTCTCATGCTTCTCTATGAACTCTTTATACTGTCTATGCGCTGTCTGTACAATACTGTGTAAAAGTCCTAGGCATATATATATATATATGTATAGCTAGAGTGCCTAAGAGCTTAGTACAGTACTGTATTTGTCAGCATGGAGTGGAGAACGAGTTTGTAAATCGGGCAGGAGCAAAGGATGTTGGGAATGGCGAGGGAGGGGTGTGGGACAGGTGGCAGAGAAGGGGTGCCAGAGTGTGCACTCTGAGGTGGGTAGAGCGGGTGCAGGCACACCCAGCCCTGAGACACCAAGCAAAGTCATTTGATTTCAAACAATGGATTTATTGATCATGACAAAATGTCTCTCTGGTTCTTCCCACTTCCTCTCCTCTCCCTACCCCTTTCCCCAACCATGATTCCCCCTCCCTTCCCCTTCCCACTCTCAGTCCACAACAGAGACCATATAAGAATCAAGTTTATCGTCACTCACATATGTTATGATTTTTTTTGGCAGCAGTAGAGTGCAATATATAAAATTACTGCAGTACTGTACCGTGCAAAAATCTTAGGTGGCCAGGCTATGCATATGCATGTAAGACTTTTGCACTATACTGTATTCTCAGTCCTGGTGCAGGGTTTTCCATTGAAGCATCGATCATTTCTTTACCTCTCTTGACCCCTTTCAAGAAGTTTGTTTTTAACTTGCTTCAGATTCCTGTGGCTCTAGCTATTTTATTTTGCTGTGTCTGTGTCTTTGGGCCTGATGGGCAGATCAAGTCCATTGCACTTCTGATGCCAAACTTCCAAAACAGGCACTCTATCATGAGCTGTGTCACAGGCAGAGAGAGATGACGGTTCAAAGTGTCCTGAAAGACTCCTTCAAGAAGTGCAAAACTGGAAAAAAAATTATAAAGAGATACAGTTCTGAAACAGGGCCGGCAGATTTATGAATGGTCCATGACTCCCTAATCACAATTCCACTTTACCTTGATTGTCTGATTGATTTATCTTTGTACGTATATATTTATCTATTTGTTTGTTTCTTTGTTTATTCATTTGTTCATTTGTTTATCTTATTTTTCTTTGTCTGTTAATTTATTTACAGTATTTATTGAAGCCCTCCGTTGTTCGTACCAAAGATATCGCCATCCAGCTGTCTATGTGATACTGAAGCCGGTATGCAAGCCAGGGCAGTAGGATATGTAGATCAAGCTATTGTACATGCAGCAGGCTCCCTCTCTCCATGCAGCTGATGAATCCAAAGGAATGACAGAGACCGATACAGTTTGGTACCAACAGCATTGTAGGAGTTGCCAGTCAGCATTGAGCTCAACAGCACTGCATTAGGGACTCCAGCTCTGGCTTTCTCCCTCAGGTTTCACTCCGGAAGACTTCTCCATTTGCGAGTATAGCTGCAAGGCAGTTGAATTTGAGATCAGAAGTTTCTTCCTCCGAGATGAGCTGACAACCACAGCTGACGAGCTCCATCTACCTGAAGCGATTGGTTTTAAGGCACCTTTAACCCAACTTTGCCCCTTCTCCTGTCAGTAGAAGTGGTTCCACCAGGCTTAGTAGCTAAGCCACACGTGAAGGCTAAGGCTTGGATTTGGATGTCAGAGGCTACTTATTTATTGTGACCTGTAGTACTTTCTATGTCCTGTACTGCTGCCACAAAATAACAAATTTCATAATATGAGAGTCTTTTTTTGTACTGTAAGGGGGTTTCTTCATTTTTCTTTGTTACTGTGTATTTTAATCAAAATGGCTTCTTTGTTTTGTTAAAAGTAGGAATGCTTCTTTGTTATGATAAGTGCTTTCTCTCGGAGCTTGTTTGGGTTTAGAGTTGCTGATAACGAGAACTGTATTTGTTTATTAACCAATTGGGATAGAGGTTATTCTTCTAGTAGGTCTGTTAAGCGAGTAGTTTTGGCGGGGGTTTGGGGAGTCGGCACGAGGGGGTGAGAGAGAGAAAGGACGCGATGCTGTAAACTGGGCGATGGAACGGACCCCGAGCGGGGGGTCCGAGACCAGGATTTTCGACGAGGAGAGGAGACGAAGACAGAGTTGCTGGGGGTGCTTGGTTGATCACTTCGGGTGGTCTTGAGCTACAAGTCGAGGAGGTCTGAGGGGATCGAATGGTGGCCAGAAGACTTCATAAATTGAGCTTCACTGGTTGTGCACAAAGTGGTTTGGACTTTGATAAGTTTGGCACCTTTTCTTTATTTTCTTTTCCTTCATATATACTGTATCATTATTAATCACTTAGTCCTAGTAAGATGTATAAAGTCTAATCATTTAATCGCATATGGTGTACTGTCTGTTATTTGGCGGGGTGGAAACATCACACAGCATCCACACAAGCTGACTACCCAGTTTGGCGGGGCTGAAGGCTGCTCCCCAAGACAGAAGCGAGCTGAGCGAGCCTAACGCATGCTGGGGGCTACAGTACGAATTGCCAAGAGGAGTTGTGGTTCTTTGTCTATACACCATAGCTTAATATATTTTTATGACTTTGACAGTATATATCCCTTTTGTTGTCTGTATGTTTTTTGCCTTAAGTATTTGATATAACTTCTCTGATTTGTATCTATTCATTTTTTTGTTTAAAAATCAACAAAAAAAATTGAAAATGAAAAAAAAGAGAGGCGGAGCTAAGGAGTTATGGCGCCCAACGGCGACTCCTTTGCTTGCATCTTTGAAAACAGTCCTATTTCCATCTTTAATATCTCCATTTTTCCCTTTCAGGATTCTTTTGAAGACCTGACCTGGAGTTACACACTGACTACAGTTCTTTGCGGGAATGGGACTCGTTCTCGGGGTTCCACAATCGGCCACTATTCGGCATGCCGAAGTCTCCTAAGATTTTGTCAGGGTTTCAGGAGCCTAGGATCTTGAGTAACTGGAGACAGGCGAATCAAGGGTTAGTGTTGCCATAGGAGATCCGTGTGTCATTGGGGGAGTCAGGAACATCTGCTGTGTGCCTGGGGACCCCGGGCCCTTGCGATCTCCAGGCACAGAGCTCGAAAAAAGTGATGTAATGGATTTTTAACATTGTAAGCCAACGAGTTGTTTGTTATCTCTCCCCACTCATTGGAAAATGGAGTCACCTCTTTCTCCCTTATTAGGAGAGAGAGAGCCAGCAGCATGTTGAATTATCAGGTGAGTAATGTATCTTTGGGGTAACTGCTAGTCTGTGTCTTTCCTGTTGCTTTGGTCACGCTTGAGTTCTGGTGGCGGGTGCGCTTTATTTTTGCCGGTGGGGGGAGGGAGGATTGTTGCTTGCTGCCATTTATGCGTGGGAGGAAGGGGAGCTGGAGAGGACTTTGGGGTTCTAACATTTCACTGTCATTCATCCTTTGGGGGCACTCCTCTGTTTTTGTGGATGGTTGCGAAGAAAAAGCATTTCAGCATGTATATTGTCTGCATTTCTCTCACATTAAACGTACCTTTGAACCTTTGAATGTCTCAGTGATAATTAAGCTGATTCTGATGCTGAGATTCCCATGTCCAGGTCTCTGAAGTGGGAATTCAACCCACAGCCTGTTGGCCACGTGTTTTACATAGCATGAGAAGGAAGTTTGACAGCAACATCTGAGACAGGCTGAGATATGACTGTCATCCGTCACGTTGCAGTACACTTTAGTCCTCTCCTTTAACGTCCTGGAGGGAAGATCACACAGTCACTCTGCTGCTTAACTCATCCTCTCCCCACCTTGTGCTTCTTTTCTTGAGAAGAAAGCTTGCTTCTGATCAAAGGCCAAATAGCAAGCCTAACGTTGCATTCCTGACAGCTTGTCAGCAGTTGAAGTCATGTTGGCTGCTGGTGTGTTTCCTGGAAATAACAATATTAAACCATGGTGTGCCCATGCCAAGGGAAAGCCTTCTCAATCGGTCTGCCTTGGCGTGATCAAAGTGGACTCTCAGTACAAAGCCTGCAGTAACAGCAAACTCTTATCGTTCTTAACTCCTAATGTTCCCTGCGTTCCCTAGGAGGTTTAGTGATGCAACAGCGTTACTATGTGAAAATCGGATTTGTTCACTCACTTCTTTGATGGTGGTTGTCCATCATGTCCGACAAAGACAGGAAACCCATGAGGGAGAGTTTTTTTTATGCCAAGAAGCCATTGCATTGAGTCAGTTCCACTCTCTCAACCTCAGATGTCCGGGTCTGGTGGTACAAACAAGCAACACAAACTGTGGTCTTCCTTGGTTGCAGTGTACGACCATGACATCTTCTGTGCCTGGTCTTGCCCTTCGATCTCCATGGAGCGTTGAAGTACTGCCTTCCTAGCTGTTGGATCTCACCCACCTCATCCGCCAGAGCTGTCTTCGTATGTCTCTGGGGTATGAGACCACCGGCTACCCTCGCCTGGTTTAGCCCGGCTGTCAAAGCAGTGATTAGCTGCACGGCCGCTGTCACTTGCAAACAGCTACTTGGAGCCATGGGTGAGAGCTGAGTGTCCGATGGGGACCAAAGGCGAGTGAACTGCCCCGAGGTGGATATGACAACCCCTTCACCTGAGGTGCTACCCATCTCTGGACACTCCATACACTCTTTGATAGAGGAAAAAAAATTACCATAAGTGACGCTGTGGTCAAAATCTCTTCACAGAGATCCTCCTCATAATTCCCTAATGATCTCCTTTGTAATTCTGAATGCAGTTTACATACCACTGAAAGCAGATGTTAAGCAAATAGTCCTGAAGAAGGGTCTTGGCCTGAAACACCAGCTGTTTCTTCATTTCCACAGATGCTGCTTGAGCCGTTGAGCTTTTCCACCATCTTCTGTGTGCTGCTTTGGATTTCCAGCATCTGCAGAATTTCTCATGTTGATGCTAACCAAGCAGATCTCATTATAAGCAAACAAGAGCAGCCTACATCAATGCTTTTCAAGCCATAGTCAGGTACCTCAATCAGGTCTGTTTGAGGAAATCTCTGCCCAATTATCATCAATATATCACCTGTGGCACCGGGGGCCCCAACACACTCGACCACTGTCACACTATGATTAGGAATGACTGCCGTTCCATACCCAGACCGCATTTTGGGAAATCTGAGCACTCCACTGTTCCCCCTTCTACCTACATACAGGCAGAGGCTAAAGAGCAAGGCTCACAAGATAATGACAAAAAAGAGGTTGTCACATGAGCCTGTGAAGTGGTTATAGGATTGCTTTGGGTCAGTAAATGGTCCATGTTCAAGGACTTACCAGAGGATCTGAACAAATGCACCATGTTTGTCATGACTTTATGAAAACAGTCATAGATGAGTAAGTTCCCACAAAGTCATTCAGAGTCTTCCCTAACCAGGAGCCCTGGATAAACCATGAGATCTGCGGTCTGATGAGGGCAAGATCTGTGGCATTCAGCATCTGGCACCCAAGTAAAATACAAAAGGTCCAGGTATGATCTCGGGAGAGCCTGCCCTTGAATGAAGTGAAAATTCCAAACCTAACATGAGTCACTGGGGGATGTTCAACAGCTGTGACAGTGCTACTACCTCTTACAAAGTGAAACCAAGAGAAATAGGTGACAATAGGTTTTCATTCCTAGATGAACTCAATGCCTTTTCTACTTACTTTGACCATCAGAACATGGAGGCATCCTCATGAACATTCACAGTCTCCAATGACCCTGTGATTTTAGTCTCCAAGGCCACCGTGAAAGCAAGTCTTCAGGAGGGTGAAGCCATGGAAAGCATCTGGTCCAGACAGAGTACTGGACAAGTATGAAAGACCTGTGCTGAATAACACACACAAAATGGAGGAACTCAGCAGGCCAGGCAGCATCTATGGAAAAAAGTACAGTCGACATTTCTGGCCAAAACCTTCCAGCAGGACTGGAGAGAAGAAGCTGAGGAGTAGATTTGTAAGGTGGGGGAGGGGAGAGAGAAACAACAGGCGATAGGTGAAACTTGGAGGGGGAATGATGAAGCAAAGTGCTAGGAAGTCGATTGGGGAAAGAGACAGAAGGCCATGGAAGAAAGAAGAAAGGAGGTGGGGAGCAGAATCAGAGGGAAGTGATGGGCGGCCAAGGAGGTAACATGAGAGAGGGAAAGGGGATGGGAATTGGTGAAGGGGGAGGGTGGAGGCATTACTGGAAGTTTGAGAAATCGATGTTCATGCCATCAGGTTGGAGGCTACCCAAATGGAATATAAGGTGTTGTTCCTCCAACCTAGGTGTGGCCTTATCCCAACAGTGGAGGAGGCCATGGATGGACATATTGGAATGGGAATAGGATGTGGAATTAAAATAGGTGGCCACTGGGAGATCCCGCTTGTTCTGGTGGACCGAGCGTAGATGTTTGACGAAGCGGACTCCCAGTCTCCATTGGGTCTCAGCAGCATACAAGAGGCAACACCGGGAGCACCGAACACACTATATAACTCAACAAATTCACAAGTGAAGTGTTGCCTCACCTGGAAGGATTGTTTGGGACCCTGAATGGTAGTGAGTTAGAAGGTGTAGGGGCAGGTGAAGCACTTGTTTCACTTGCAAGGATAAGTTCCAGGAGGGAGATCGGTGGGGAGAGAGGCGAATAGACAAGGGAGTCACGTAGGGAGCGATCCCTGTGGGAAGCAGAAAGTAGAGGGGAGGAAAAGATGTGTTAGGTGGTGGGATCCAGTTGGAGGTGTACGGATAAACTGGCTGGAATATTCACTTATGTCTGGGGCACCCTCCTGCTTCAAGCAGGCCTCGTTCATTCCAGTGCCTAAGAAAACATGGTAACCTGCTTCAATGCCTGCTGTCCAGTAGCACTTACGTCCACTGTGATGATGTGCTTTGAGAGGTTGGTGATGAAATGTATCAGCTGCCTGAGAACTGGAAGCCTCTGTCTACCTCTTTCAAAATTCTCCTAATTTTCCTATGCTCCAGTAATAAAGTTCTAATCTTTTAAATTTTTCCCTACAATTCAGATCCTCAAGTCCTGGCAGCTTCCTTGTAAAATTTCACTGCGCTTTTTCATTCTTACCGCTATCTTTCCTGCACATAGGTGACCAGAGCTTCACACAATACTCCATATTAAGCCTCACCATCCTCTCATAAAACTTCAACATCACATCCCATCTCCTGTACTCAATACTTTGATGCATGAAATTGAAATATGACAACAGCTCTCCTTACAGCCCTATCTACCTGTGACGCCACATTCAAAGACTTATGCAGCCGTATTTCCCAGATCCCTCTGTTTATCCGTCTCCTCAGTGCCTTACTGCTCACCATATGAGACCTACCCTGCCTGGTCCTCCCAAACTGTAACATCTCCACAGGAAAATAAATTTCAGGATTGTGTATGGTGACATCTATGTACTTCGATAATAACATTTAATTTGAACTTTAGTGGGGCGGTTGATTTCCATGATGTGCTGAGCTATGGCCACAACTCTCTGCAGTATCATGCCATCGTGGGCAGAGCAGTTGCCAGACCAAGCCGTAGAGCATCTCGATAAGTCAATGACCCAAGTTTTTTCCACTTCCATTAAGGGGAAGATTTCCATCATGACGCCATCTATCTCCTTCCTGCACTCCGACCCTTCGTCATTTGAGATTGGGCCAAATACGGTAGTGCTTTGTGTGTGGAGTGAGAGCAGAACGTGGCCACTCAGCTGTGTCTGTACAGGGAGTCGAGGACGTGACCTTGTGCAGAGTTGAGAATAATTGTGAAGTACAGTACTGCTGCCACAAGGTGATAAATTTCATGACATTTGTCAGTGATGATTCAAAAGGTTGAAAGAACATTTGTTATCAAAGGATATATGCAGTATACAACCCTGAGATTCGTCCTCCCACAGACAGACACGAAACAAAGAAACGCCATGGAACCCACTCAAAGAAAAACATCAACACCTCCCCCAAATGTGCATAAATTAAACAAATTGCGCAAATGGAAACAGACAGACAGACAGACAGACATACTTTATTGATCCCGAAGGAAATTGGGTTTCATTACAGTCACACCAACCAAGAATAGTGCAGACAATATAGCAATATAAAACCATAAATAATCAAATAATAATAGGTAAATTATGCCAAGTGGAAATAAATCCAGGACCAGCCTATCGGCTCAGGGTGTCTGACACTCCGAGGGAGGAGTTGTAAAGTTTGATGGCCACAGGCAGGAATGACTTCCTATGACGCTCAGTGTTGCATCTCGGTGGAATGAGTCTCTGGCTGAATGTACTCCTGTGCCTAACCAGTACATTATGGAGTGGATGGGAGTCATTGTCCAAGATGGCATGCAACTTGGACAGCATCCTCTTTTCAGACACCACCGTCAGAGAGTCCAGTTCCACCCCCACAACATCACTGGCCTTACGAATGAGTTTGTTGATTCTGTTGGTGTCTGCTACCCTCAGCCTGCTGTCCCAGCACACAACAGCAAACATGATAGTACTGGCCACCACAGACAAACACACACAAACGAGAAAGAGCATGCGAAAGGACAGAATATAAAACATAAAATTGGAAGTGTCCGTGTCCAGTGTAGCTCAGTGTTCATTATCTGCAGGCCGTCCTGATTCAAAGTTGTCTAGAATAGCAACACAGAAAGGAATGACCAGTCCAATTCACAAGACCCAGAACTTCGGTAACATCCTTGACAGCATTGAGGGGGGGAGAGAGAGAAACCATTCAAACACAGGGACCTTCCTCCAGGAGCAGCGAGTGAGAGAGAGGGAGAGAGACCGTTCAAACACAGGAACCTTCCTCCAGGAGCAGCGAGTGAGAGAGAGGGAGAGAGACCGTTCAAACACAGGAACCTTCCTCCAGGAGCACCGAGTGAGAGAGAGGGAGAGAGACCGTTCAAACACAGGGACCTTCCTCCAGGAGCAGTGAGTGAGAGGGAGGGAGAGAGACCGTTCAAACACAGGGACCTTTCTCCAGGAGCCGTGAGTGAGAGGGAGGGAGAGAGACCGTTCAAACACAGGGACCTTCCTCCAGGAGCAGCGAGTGAGAGAGAGGGAGAGAGAGAGAGACCATTCAAACACAGGGACCTTCCTCCAGGAGCAGTGAGTGAGAGGGAGGGAGAGAGACCGTTCAAACACAGGAACCTTCCTCCGGGAGCAGCGAGTGAGAGGGAGGGAGAGAGACCGTTCAAACACAGGGACCTTCCTCCAGGAGCAGCGAGTGAGAGGGAGGGAGAGGGAGAGAGACCATTCAAACACAAGAACCTTCCTCCAGGAGCAGCAAGTGAGAGGGAGGGAGAGAAACCATTCAAACACAGGAACCTTCCTCCAGGAGCAGCGAGTGAGAGGGAGGGAGAGAGACCATTCAAACACAGGGACCTTCCTCCAGGAGCAGCGAGTGAGAGAGAGGGAGAGAGACTGTTCAAACACAGGAACCTTCCTCCAGGAGCAGCGAGTGAGAGAGAGGGAGAGAGACCATTCAAACACAGGAACCTTCCTCCAGGAGCAGCGAGTGAGAGAGAGGGAGAGAGACCATTCAAACACAGGGACCTTCCTCCAGGAGCAGCGAGTGAGAGGGAGGGAGAGAGACCATTCAAACACAGGAACCTTCCTCCAGGAGCAGCGAGTGAGAGGGAGGGAGAGAGACCGTTTAAACACAGGAACCTTCCTCCAGGAGCAGCGAGTGAGAGAGGGAGAGAGAGAGAGACCATCACATGCAGACATCTTCCTCTGGCAACAACGAGTGAGAGGCTGGTAGACGACGCTAAAAACTCGCTCGTCTTCTGCACTCGCCTCGATGTTTACAACCTTTCACTTATGCTTTAATCAGCAAGATTGATGAGAAATTAGATCATGCACTCCTGCCCCAACTCTTAAGCTTCTGGGCCTCGAGGCCACTCGCCTCCTGGAACCTTCTCAGAGACAGCGAAGTGCCAGATTGCTCAATCGGCCTGAAGAAACACCATCGAGCTATAGATCATAGGCTCCAACAGTACCAGAACCACACTTGAAAGAAAAAGATGTAACACAAATGAAAAAAAACAATTTCATGGACCAACTGGAAGAAGTCACCTATGGTAGTGATGTCTGCCATCTTCTTCCCTTAATAATCAACCTGATTCTGTAAATTTAGAAAAGACAAAGCAGGCTGTGATATTTGGTAAAACTATTGGTGGGCAGTAAATAGAGTCATAGAGAGATAAATAGAGCCCATCAAATTTGTACTGATGATCAACCACCGATTTACACTATTCCTGTAATAATCCCATTTTCTTCGTTCTCCTCTCATTCCCATGCACTCTCTGCAGAACCCATCGTTCACTTACACATTAGGAACAATTCACAGTGGCCAATTAACCTATCAACCTGCACTGTTTTGGGGACGTGGCAGGTAAACAGCACAACTGGAGGGGAGGCATGGTCGCACAGTGGTTAGTGGAATACAGTGCAAGCTGTATGATTGGGGTTGATTCCCTCTGCTGCCAGTAAGGAGATTCGCCTTTATCGATTTTGTCTTCCTTTTACATTACTACTCGTCCTGTTGATGGCAATTTTGCCCGATCATCAGTCTCTCCTTGTTAGGAGTCTCACTACACATCGCCTCTGTTTGTAAACCAACTACCTCATCTTCAGCACTATCACTTCAGTTCCCATCCTCTGTGAAATTAGTTTAAACTCACCTGAACAAATGCAGCCAACCTGCCCGCAAGGATATTGGACCCAGTTCCTCAGCCACATATTCACCCACCAAATCATTCTATTCTTACCCCCACTGGCACATGGCACAGGCAGCAATCCAGAGATTACTACCCTGGAGGTCCTGTTTCTCAGATTTCTGCCTAGCTCCTTACAGTCTCTTTTCAGGACCTCCTCAGTTTGTCTACCTATGTCACTGGTGCCAATATGTAGCAAAACTACTGGCTGCTCACACTCACACTTCTCTTAGATATTGGCATTAACAAGTTGGTGTACAGCTGCACCTGACAAAGTGTCCCAGTGCTGTGGTATCCTCCAATAGCCCAAAGACGCAATGGTTAATAGTCATTGTAAATTGTCCTGTGCTTAAACTGGTGTTAAATAGGTTGCTGCTCGTTGTGGCAGAAGGGCTGTATCTCTAAATAAAAATAAATAACCAGAACAATAACAGTTGGAACTCTTAAGAAAACAAAGGCGCTGCTGTGCAAACTCAAGTTAAAAAATGAATACAAACTTGTCCATAGTTTGAGAACAGAAAATAGCCTTTGCAGATCGATTTTTTTTTCCCCCAACAGGCAGTGATTGAATAGAAAAGCATTTGTGTGCGACAGCTCAAAAGCCACTGAGCCCAATGCCGTTCACTTGGGCTATCACGCTATCCACCACAGCTCAAAGGAGATTTTCTCAGAGTTCGTTTATAATTTAATTCAGATCTCTGGTTTTCTGGGAGTGACTCAGTCAAAACTGGATCACTTGTTTGTATTTTTCGCTGAGAGGAATGAGAGGAGAGTAACTTGCATCAGCACAGTGCCCCTGTACAGAGAAGAAGCTGTTTATCTGCATTTTTATAACACCAATTTCCACTCAGTGTCCAATTTACTAGATACCTCTCATGCCTAATGAATTAGCCACCTAGCGTACGTTTGTGGTCTAATACTGCCTTCCAACCACTTCAAGTTTTGGTGTGATGTAAATACAGAGGTGCACTTCTGCACGCCACTGTTATAATGTGTGGTTATTTGAGTTACTGTCACATTCCTGTCAGTTGAACCAGTCTGGCCATTCTCCTCTGACCTCTGTCATTAACAAGGCATTTGTTGTCCACAGAACTGCCACTCACTGGATGTTCTTTGTTCTTCTGGACATTCTCTGTAACTCTAGAGACTGTTTGTGTGTGACAATCCCAGGAGATTCAGATTCAGATTCAGTTTCTTGTCATTTAGAAACCACAAATGCAAAGCGGTTAAAAAAATGAGACAACGTTCCTCCAGAATGATATCACAAAAGCATATGACAAAACAGACTACACCAGAAAATCCACGTAATGTTTGGCAATCCCCAGTCCAGAGTCCGGAGAGGCTGCTGTGTATTAATATCGCGCTACCGTCTTAGCGCGTTCCCTGGAAAGGAGCTCCAAATCCACCAGACAAACAAGACCAAAAACTAAAGCTACAAGACCTGCACGAAACCACATATTTACAACATAGTTACAACAGTGCAAACAATAGCATAATTGATAAAAAAAAACAGACCATGGGCACAGTAAAAATAGTCCAAAGATGTTAAAGGACTATAAGTTCAAAAGAAATCATCTGAGAGAGTCAAGCCACTCCGTCTGTCACCAACAATCATTCCACGATCAAAGTCACTTGGATCACATTTCCTTCTGAACAACAACTAAACCTCTTGACCATGCCTGCATGCTTTATGCATTAAGTTGCAGCCACATGATTAGTTGACTAGATACTTACATTAACAAGCTGGTGTACAGGTGTAACTAATAAAGGGACCACAGAGTGTACCTTTGACTTTTTGAAGTTAAGTATGAAAACTGTTTTGTCCCCAACTTAGCAGAACAATAACAGTGAGAACTTTTAAGAAAATGAAAATGCAGCCGCATAAACTCAGGTTAAAAAATGACTGCAGAAATGTCGCTATTTTGAGAACAGAAAATGGCCCTTGTGGATTGATTGTTTTCCCAACAGGCAGTGGTAGAATAGGAAAGCATTTGTGTACAACACTGAGAAAACCACTGAGCCAAAGACCATTAATTTGGGCTAACATGGTATTCCACCGCAACTCAGCGATTGTTAATAATTTAACTCAGATCTCTGCTCTTTGGGAATGGCTCAGTCAAAACTGGATCACAAAGTGTTTTTTCGGACCTTTGGCTGAGTAGAATGAGAGGAAAGAAAATGCATCGACTCAGCATCCCTGCAAAGAGAAAAATATGTTTACTTGCATTTTTATAACACTATTCTATAAGATTTTTTCCTGATATTGACTGTCTAAAAATAGTTTATGAAGGAGTCCATGATATAACTGTACAAGTTCAAGTTTTAATGTTATTCAATAATGTTATTTATTTATTGAGGTATAGCGCAGAATGACCCCTTCTGGCCTTTTGAGCCACAGCGCCTAGCAACCTCTCGATTTAACCCTAGCCTAATCATGGGACAATTTACAATGACCAATTAACCTGCTAACTGAATTAGGAGAATGGGCAAGAGAGTGGCAAATGAAATACTGTGTTGGAAAATGCATGGTCATGCACTTTGGTAGAAGAAATAAATGTGCAGACTATCTTCTACGTGAGGAGAAAATCCAAAAATCTGAGATGCAAAGGGACTTGGGAGTTCTTGAGTAGAACACCTCAAAGGTTAACTTACCGGTTGAGTCAACTTTGAGCAAGGCAAATGTAATATTAACATTCATTTCAAGAGGTCTAGAATTTAAGAGCAGAGATGTGATGCTGAGACTTTATAATGCAATGGTGAGGCCCCTGCTCTCTCCCACACTGCCTTCGGCACCTCCACCATATTGATCATAAGTTTAACTGCAAGATAATGTTTTTTCATGTAGCCTTGTTTTTCTCCCTTCAGTTTGACTATAGCAGTGTGAAAGATATTACCATCTTTATTAGAAATGCCTTAAATCCACTGAACAATAGGGATTATGTTTGAGCTTTATCGAATATACAGTGCTCTACAGACAATAGTTGGTGGTAGTTTTTATAATAAGGGATTAAGAAGAAAGGACAAGTTGATTTTCTCTTCTTTTTCTATTGACTGTTAGCGATTCACTTTGGAAAAACATTAGAATCAGAATCAGGTTTAGTATCGCTCACATAAACCACTGCGCAGACGGCTTAGGCACCGTAGCAAAATACTTAGGCACATGAAAAAAAATTCTGTAAATTGAAGATGCTTTCAGGAGTTTCTAAGTATCAAAGAAATTACTAACCAGAAGAGTTGACAGTGAAAAAAAAAACTAAATAAAATCAAGCAACACACACAAAATGCTGGTGGAACACAGCAGGCCAGGCAGCATCTATAGGAAGAAGTACAGTCAACGTTTTGGGCTGAGACCCTTCGACAGTGCTTCTTCCTACAGATGCTGCCTGGCCTGCTGCATTCCACCAGCATTTTGTGTGTGTTGCTTGAATTTCCAGCATCTGCAGATTTCCTCGTGCTAGCGTTTTTAAATAAAATCAATATTTGGTGTAACCGCCCTTTGCCCTTAAAACTGCATCAATTCACTTAGGTACGCTGTCATATAGTTTTATAAGAAAATTGGCTGGTAGGTTGATCCAACCAACTTGGAGAACTTGTCACAGTTCTTCTGCAAACTTTGTCTGTCTCACTTGCTTCTGTCTCTCCAGGTAATCCCAGACAGCCTCAATGATATTGAGATCAGGGCTCTGTGGAGGCCATACCATCTGAAACTACATCATAACTCGAGGATATCAAATACTTTTGCACAGTACTGTCAATTATACACAATTTTTTACACAAAAAGACATCAGCTAAACAAAACATTGCACTCAGCGGCCACTTTATTAGGTACACCAGTCCACCTGCTTGCTAATGCAAATATAATACTGTGCAAAAGTCTTAGGCACTCTAACTGTATATATATGCCTAGGACTTTTGCACAGTACTGTATATCATGAAAATTATTTCTGTCCTGACCAAGGGTCTCGGCCGGAAACGTCAACAGTGCTTCTACTTATAGATGCTGCCTGGCTTGCTGTCTTCCACCAGCATTTTGTGTGTGTTGCTTGAATTTCCAGCATCTGCAGATTTCCTCGTGTTTGTATCATGAAACTTGTTGTTTTGCTGCAGCAGTTCATTGCAATACAGAATAATAAAATATAAATTGCAATGAGTATATATAAAAAAGAAAATCAAATTAAACAAGTAGCGCTAAAAAAGAGAAAAATATAGTGAGGTAGCGTTAATGGGTTCATTGTCCATTTAGAAATCTGATGGCAGTGGGGGTACAAGCAATTCGTGAAACATTGAGTACGTGTCTTCAGGCTTCTGGACATCCTGCTGATGGTAGCAGAGAGAAAAGGTCATGTCTTGGGAGAGGGGCGTCCTTAATACTGGCTGCTGCCTTTTGAAGGTGTCCTGGGAGCTGCGGAGGCTAGTGTCCATGATGGAAATGGCAGACTTTACAACTTCCTGCAGCGTTTACTAATCCTGTGCGGTGGCCCTTCCGTACCAGACAACGATGCATCCAGTTAGAATGCTCTTCACGGTACAAGTATAGTAATTTGTGAGCGTCTTACTTCACAGAATTCACTCGCTTTTAATGGAGCTGCTGTTTGATTCAGAATCAGATATATTTGTCACATGTACATTGAAACAGAGTGAACCTCTGCAAGTTTTGCCACACATTCTGGCACCAACATAGCATGCCCACAACTGACTAACCCTAACCCACGTAGAATGTCGGAGGAAATCGGAGCACCCAGAGGAAACCCACGTGGTCACAGGGCGGATGTACAAAGTCGTTACGCACCGTAGCATGAGCTGAACCTTGATCATGATTGCTAGAACTGTAGAGCATTAGGCTAATCTGCTGCATATTATCAAGTACTGGAACGCATGCATTTAAACTGAGAAAGGGAAAGTTTAACGGAGATATGGGGAGAAAGGATTTTTACACAGAGAGTGATGGGTGCCTGGAACACTTTGCCAGAGGTAGCAACGTATGCAGATGCCATCCGAACATTCGTTATATGCTGTGTTGTATGCGCATGACTACGATTGCTCTTGGTAAAATTTTCTACAGAAGCAGTTTGCCATTGGCTTCTTCTGGGCAGTGCTTTTACAAGATGGGTGGCCCCAGCCATTAACAATAATCTTCAGAGACTGTCTGCCTGGCATCAGTTGTCACATAACCAGGACAGATACAGCAGGGGCATTTAAGAGGCTTATAGAGAGACCTGAATATACCGGGAATGGAGGAATATGGAACCCTCCATGCAGGTGTTGAGGGCCAATGGGCTTGTTCCTGTTACCCTATGTATGCCTCCCGTGATTTTATACACCTCAATAAGGTCACCTCTCGGCCCCCCACACTCCAACTAAAAGAGGTGCAAGTCAATTTCTAGTAACTTGCATGAGTTACTTTGAACAGGGAAGAGAGTTAACCGTTGTTACAGCAATACTATGGAGAACAAGGCATATACACTTAGTGGCCACTTTATTAGGTACACCTGTATACCTGCTCGTTAATGCAAATATCTAATTAGCCAATTACATGTCAACAACTCAATGTATAAAAGCATGCAGGCATGGTCAAAAGGTTCAGTTACTGTTCAGACCAAACATTAGAATGGGGAAGAAATGTGATTTTGACCACGGAATGTTTGTTGGTGCCAATCTGGGTAGTTTGAGTATCTGAGAAACTGCTGATCTCCTGGGATTTTCATGCCTGCAGCTTCTAAGGTTTAAAAAGAACGGTGGGGAAAAAACCAAAAATAGTTCTGTTAGTGAAAATGCCTTGTTAATGAGAGAGTTCAGAGGAGAATGGCCAGACTGATTCTAGCTGACAAGAAAATGGCAGTAACTCAAATAACCATATGCTACAACAGTGCTGTGCAGAAAAGCATCTCTGATTGCACAACACGTCAAACATTGAAGTGTTTGGGCTACAGCAGCAGAAAACCACAAACATACACTCAGTGGCCTCTTTGTTAGGAACAGGAGCTACCTGGTCTAAAAACAAACAAGAGAAAATCTGCAGATGCTGGAAACCCAAGCAACACACACAAAACGCTGGAGGAACTCAGCAGGCCAGGCAGCATCTATGGAAAAGAGTACAGTCGACGTTTCGGTTCGAGACACTTTAAGTGGCCCAAAGCGTTGACTGTACCCTTTTCCACAGATGCTGCCTGGCCTGCTGAGTTCCTCCGGCACTTTGTGTGTGTCACCTGCATTAATAAAGTGGCCACTGAGTACATAAAGAGTGCAGCAAGATCAAAGATAAATTGTTTTTGCTTTGTCTCATTTTGAATTCTCACAGCAACTGATCATTTGGTTTTGTGCTAACTTTGCAGCTGTTCAGAATTAAAATGCACAAAAATTTATATGTGCTTTGCTCTACTGAATGAGAAATGCACATTTCATATCACAGGGCTGTAGTCAGCTGTGGCTGATAAACCATGAAAGTCACATTTGTTCACCTAACCTGATTAAATCCTCTTTCCTTCCAGGGACCCTCTGACAGTCTACTTGAGTAACTAGGGTTTTATTACATTTCTCCCCTTTCAACAGAAGTGTTATCCAAAATATTGATCTTATTTTTGCACTGGGTTTTGTTTTGTGATTAACAGTATTTTGTTTATTTATTTAGAGATACATTATGGTAATGGGCCTTTCACATTTGGAGTACTGGGGGCAGATTTGGGCCCCTCATCTGAAAAAAAAAACGTGCTGACCTTGGAGAAGGTCTAGAGGAGGTTCGGCTTTGTTCCGTGCTGTAAGACTCTATGACTCAATGATTCTAACTTGTTGAAGAACTAAGCACCAAATTAGGTCCCCTACCAAGAACGACCAAATACCAATGTTTTGTTTTGACCTGAAAAAAAGCCATTCAGCCCATCGAGTCTATGCAGGATTTCATATTATTCCCATCAGTTCCATGCCTCAGTGAAGCAGCCAACGTAATCAGCAATCCCACCCACACTATAAGTTCTATCTTCTCCCTCCTCAAAAATTAGACATAAGATACAAAAGCCTGAAAGCAGGTACGACTGGATCCAAGGACAGTTTCTACCACTGTCCATAAGACCATAAGATATAGGAGCAGAAGCAGGCCATTCGGCCCATCGAGTCTGCTTCGCCATTCAATCATGGGCTGATCCAATTCTTCCAGCCATCCCCACTCCCCTGCTTTCACCCCATAACCTTTGATGCCCTGGCTAATCAAGAACCACTGTCATGAGACTATTGTGCAGTCTCCTATGAAAATGAGATAGAAATAGACTCTTAACCTCACAATATGCCTTGAAGTGGCCTTGCACCTTACTGTGTGTGCTCGTACTACCCTTTCCCTGTACTCCAGCACTTTATTCTGCGTTCTGATACTGTTTTCCCTTGTACCCCCTTGATGTCTTGATGTGATGGCATGGAAAACAAACTTCTTCTCTGTATCTCTATACCAATTTACCAACTGGAAGGAAAGTGTTGGGGTCCAAAACACTCCGATGGTCTGTCAACCCAACGAAGCCATGGGCTTCTGGATCGGCTTCATTTGTCTCGGAGCCAAACTGACTCTGCAGCCTGTGGACTCACTTTCGCGAGCTCTGCAGCTCACGTTCTCAACATTGTCTGTTTACTTTTTTTTTATTATTTCCACGATTTGTCCTCTTTTGCACTTTGAATGTGTGTTGGTGTTTGGTTTTCCCCGGAGTCTATTGTAGTCCCTTGTTTTCCTGTGAGTGCCTGCAAGAGAAAAGTTGTATATGGTATAAATCCTGCGATGATAAATTTGTTTTTGAAATTTGAACTTCTTGAAACAAAAGGAGATTGCAAAACCGTGTCCTCGTGAAAATTGAGCCTCCCTGCTAGTCTCTCCCCTCTTACCTAGGCAAGACTCAACTCTTGATTATCATGACAGCATTTTACAAGTTATTGTGACAAACCTAAGGTATGTAAATGTTATTTTATTTTAAAGCAATGGTTTTATAATCTCAATCATAATGATTTGAGCAGGCATTGAAACTGATGAGGATACCTCAAACATAATTCAAATTTTAATTAAACTAAGAATACTGCATGTGGTTTTAATCCTGAAATATATATAATTTTCTATAATTTGAAAACCACGTGACGATCTGTGATATTGTGCTAAGGTGCAATTAATTGAAATTAGCTTTCGTATTTCATTAGTGGGAAGCGCTATCACTTGAAACATCCTTACACATCATATCACAATAAAGCAAGTATTTGGTAAATGAAAGCTATTGTCAATAGTTCCTAAGCTAATTGGTGCCCACATCCTATTAGTCTGCCATGTAGAACAATGTCAACAATCCTTTTAGCAAGCTTCAAGACTATTAGCGCCTCCTTTGAACTTCTTTTTCTTCCTGTCTGCAGTATTCTGTTTGTTAGGTTGATATATTTATTTGCTATTCCAAGATACAAGCCCTTCTGGAGCAATGAGCTGTACAACTCAGCAAGCCGCCTATTTCAACCTACCCTAATCACAGGACAATTTACAGCGACTAAATAAACTACTAAGCGATATGTCTTTGGAAAGTGGGAGGAAACTGGAGCAGCAGGAAGAAACCTACTCCTTACAGATGGTGCAGAATTGAACCCCAGCCTCCAGGACGCTCCAATCTCCAACAGTGTCATGCTAGCTATAACGCTATTGTGGCACCCAAAGGGTTATTCCTTCTTTTAACTTTTATTTTGCTTTTCTCTTCTTTTAAAAGTCAAAGACAAAGTAAGTTTATTATCAGTAGGGTCTCAGCCCATAATGTGTTCTCTGTATTCCTTTCCATAGATGCTGCCTGATCTGTGAGTTCTTTCAAGCATTTTGCTTTTTATATTTATTGAGATACAGCACAGAACAGGTCCTTCCAGCCCTCCAAGCTGTGCTGCCCGAGGTCAATTTACAATGACCAATTAACCTGCTAACTGATACATTACTGGGAATTGAACCCTGGCCACCAGTACTGTAAAGTGTAATGCTAACCACTATGCTATGGAGAGAGAGAGAGAGAGAGAGAGAGAGAGAGAGAGAGAGAGAGAGAGAGAGAGAGAGAGAGAGAGAGAGAGAGAGAGAGAGAGAGAGAGAGAGAGAGAGAGAGAGAGAGAGAGAGAGAGAGAGAGAGAGAGAGAGAGAGAGAGAGAGAGAGAGAGAGAGAGTATACTACATTGAGTTCTCTTTTCTTGCAGGTATTTACAAGAAAATTAAAGGAATATGATAGAATTATGAAAAACTATAAACACAGACAAATAAAAAATGCGCAAAAGAAGACAAGTCATGCAAATTTAGAAAATATAAATTCATAATACTGAGATCATGAGTTGTAGAGTTCCTGAAAGTGAGTCCATAAGTTATGAAATCAGTCCAGTACTGTGGTGAGTGGCTGGCTGGCGGCATCAGCACTGGACTCCAGGGCGAAAGGTCCCGAGTTCGAATCCAGCCGGCTCCCTTGCTCGCTTTCCATCCATGCTGGGTTGAGTGTCGAGCTAGCAACTCGACCTCATAAAAAAAACCTGGAGATTTCTACACAAAAACGCCACATGATGAGCAATCACCAAAAAAAAGATCGGTGCAAAAAGCTTGCCCCCTTGTCATGACGGTGCCCCGATGACTCCATCAGGAGTTAAGGGCATTCTTCTTCTTACAGTGGTGAGTGAAATTATCAACACTGGTTCAGGAATCTGATTGTTGAAGGGTAATAACTGCATCCTGACTCTAGTGGTCTGTGACCGAAGGCTTCTGTACCTCCTGTCCAATGGTTCTAGCATATGTCATGATGATATAATCAACAGTGAAGAAGATTATCTAAAACTGCAGTAGGATCTTGATTGTGATCAATTGGGCCTGTGGACCGAGGAATGGCAGGTAGAGTTTAACTCAGATAAATTTAAGGTACTATGTTTGGCTAAGACCATTTGAGGTACAGTAAACACAAGAGAACCAATGGGTGTATTGATGGCTTATTGAGTCTGACAAGGAAGTCTGGAACTACCTGAATTATGATTTTGAATATTTAATGACATCACTCCAGTTAGTTAGTCTCAAAGCTCAAGTAGCTTAGAGTGAGAGATCTGCATCTCCGCTAGATTGCTCTGAGTGAGAGTTGCATGAAAATTAATCAGGAATGCAAAGTTTGAAAGAATAATGGATTGTCAGGAATGCAGTATTTAAGGGTATTCCTCAAAGGATCAAAAGGTTCAAAAATATTTTTTTATCAAAATATATAGATATGTGAAAAGAAAAAGATTGGTCAAGACAAATGTAGGTCCCTTACAGTCAGAAACAGGTGAATTGATCATAGGGAACAAGGACATGGCAGACCAATTGAATAGCTACTTAGGTTCTATCTTCATTAAAGAGGACATAAATAATCTTCCAGAAATAGTAGGGGACCGAGGGTCTAGTGAGATGGAGGAACTGAGGGAAATACATGTTAGTAGGGAAGTGGTGTTAGGTAAATTGAAGGGATTAAAGGCAGATAAATCCCCAGGGCCAGATGGTCTGCATCCCAGAGTGCTTAAGGAAGTAGCCCAAGAAATAGTGGATGCATTAGTGATAATTTTTCAAAACTCCTTAGATTCTGGATTAGTTCCTGAGGATTGGAGGGTGGCTAATGTAACCCCACTTTTTAAAAAAGGAGGGAGAGAAAAATCGGGGAATTATAGACCGGTTAGTCTGACATCGGTTGTGGGGGAAAATGCTAGAGTCGGTTATCAAAGATGTAATAACAGCTCATTTGGAAAACGTGAAATCATCGGACAAAGTCAGCATGGATTTGTGAAAGGAAAATCATTTCTGACGAATCTTATAGAATTTTTTGAAGATGTAACTATTAGAGTGGATAGGGGAGAGCCAGTGGATGTGGTACATTAGATTTTCAAAAGGCTTTTGACAAGGTCCCACACAGGAAATTAGTGTGCAAACTTAAAGCACACGGTATTGGGGGTATGGTATTGATGTGGATAGAGATTTGGTTGGCAGACAGGAAGCAAAGAGTGGGAGTAAACAGGACCTTTTCAGAATGGCAGGCAGTGACTAGTGGGGTACCGCAAGGCTCAGTGCTGGGACCCCAGTTGTTTACAATATATATTAATGATTTAGACGAGGGAATTAAATGCAGCATCTCCAAGTTTGCGGATGACACGAAGCTGGGCGGTGGTGTTAGCTGTGAGGAGGATGCTAAGAGGATGCAGGGTGACTTGGATAGGTTAGGTGAGTGGGGAAATTCATGGCAGATGCAATTTAATGTGGATAAATGTGAGGTTATCCACTTTGGTTGCAAGAACAGGAAAACAGATTATTATCTGAACGGTGGCCGATTAGGAAAAGGGGAGATGCAACGAGACCTGGGTGTCATTGTACACCAGTCATTGAAGGTGGGCATGCAGGTACAGCAGGCGGTGAAAAAGGCAAATGGTATGTTGGCATTCATAGCAAAAGGATTTGAGTACAGGAGCAGGGAGGTTCTACTGCAGTTGTACAAGGCCTTGGTGAGACCACACCTAGAGTATTGTGTGCAGTTTTGGTCCCCTAATCTGAGGAAAGACATTCTTGCCATAGAGGGAGTACAGAGAAGGTTCGCCAGATTGATTCCTGGGATGGCAGGACTTTCATATGAAGAAAGATTGGATCGACTAGGCTTATACTCACTGGAATTTAGAAGATTGAGGGGGGATCTTATTGAAACATATAAAATTCTAAAGGGATTGGACAGGCTAGATGCAGGAAGATTGTTTCCGATGTTGGGGAAGTCCAGAATGAGGGGTCACAGTTTAAGGATAAAGGGGAAGCCTTTTAGGACCGAGATGAGGAAAAACTTCTTCACACAGAGAGTGGTGAATCTGTGGAATTCTCTGCCACAGGAAACAGTTGAGGCCGGTTCATTGGCTATATTTAAGAGGAAGTTAGATATGGCCCTTGTGGCTAAAGGGATCAGGGGGTATGGAGAGAAAGCAGGTACAGGGTTCTGAGTTGGATGATCAGCCATGATCATACTGAATGGCGGTGCAGGCTCGAAAGGCTACACCTATTTTCTATGTTTCCATATATGTTATCCTTTACTACCCTTTACTACACTACACGCTGCATCTGTAAAGCAAGCAGCATTATGAAGGACCCCACGCACCCCTCATACAAACTCTTCTCCCTCCTGCCATTTGGGAAAAAGGTACCGAAGCATTCTGGCTCTCACGACCAGACTATGTAACAGTTTCTTCCTCCAAGCCATCAGACTCCTCAATACCCAGAGCCTGGACTGACACCAACTTACTGCCCTCTACTGTGCCTATTGTCTTGTCTATTATTTATTGTAATGCCTGCACTGTTCTGTGCACTTTATGCAGTCCTGGGTAGGTCTGTGGTCTAGTGTAGTCTTTTTCTCTGTGTTGTTTTTTTACGTAGTTCAGTCTAGTTTTTGTACTGTGTCATGTAACACCATGGTCCTGAAAACCGTTGTCTCATTTTTACTATGTACTGTCCCAGCAGTTATGGTCGAAATGACAATAAAAGTGACTTGACTTGACTGAGATTAATTTTCTTGCAGACATTCAAAGTAGAATATAATAGAATCAATGAAAAACTGCACACAAACAGACTGACAATAGCCAATGTAAAAGAAAACAAACTGTGCAAGCACAATAAATAAATAAACAAACAAACAAGCAAACAAACAAATAAATAAAACTGAGAACATGAATTGCAGAATCCTTGGAAGTAGGCTGTGGAATCAGTTCAGAGCTGAGGTGAGTGAAGTTCGATAGGCTGGGATAATTACAAGAGGTTGTTCGTGGATGATGTAGTGCAAGGTTTAAAAAGAGTGCCAGCACTTCTGAGGCTTTTGCTGGACTGCAATCATAACCACCTATTAGGCACTTGGCAGATTTTAAAAGTCAAGCAAGGCGTAAGTGGAGTGGCCATTGAGTGAGTGGACAGTGTTAGAGTGGTCAAGCTTTGGATCAACTGGCTTCACTGAGAACGGGCTTGGGCAAGCACAGGCAGAGGTCCTAAGTAAGTTTCTAGTCAGATTTTTCTTTCTGTTTGTACATAGCAAGAGTGCTGAGAATGGGTTCAGAGTTAGTGATGTGCTCCTTATGTGAGCTGTGGGAACTCTGGGTGACCTCCAGTCTCCCTGATAACTACATCTGCACAAAGTACACTGAGCTGCAGTTTCTTAGAGGCCTTGTAAAGGAACTGGAGCTGTAGCTTGATGACCTTCGACGCATACAGGAGAATGAGGAGCTAATAGATAGGAGGTAGTCACTCCTAAGTTGCAGGAGGCAGATATCTGTGTGATTGTCAGGAGAGGGAAAGGGAATAGACAGCCAGTGCTGAATACACCTGTGGCCAACTCCCCCCCCCCAATAATAACTATACTGATTTGGAAATTGTTTGGGGGGGATATAACCTACAAATGGGAAGCTGCAATGACCTGATCTCTGGCATTGAGTCTGTCTCTGTTGCTCTGAAGGGAAATAGGTGAGAAGAGGAGTGAAGTAGTCACAGAGTATTTCATAACTGGAAGAGCAGACAGCAGATTCTGTGGATGTGAAAGACAGCTGGGTGCCATGTTGCCTTTCAGGAACGAGGATCAAGGATGTCTCGGATGGTCCATGGCATTCTGAAGGGGAGGACGGACAGCTGGAAATCATAGTACAGATTGGTACCAACAACATACTGTAGATAGGAAAAGGGAGGATGTAGTGAGTTAGGTAGAAAGCTGAAAAGTAGGATGTCCACGGTAATAATATTTGCGGGCCTCTTGCAGCCTCTCAACACCAAGATATGTTGCAGGGACCTCAGCGTCCCCACCAGTTGTGATGCTGGTGACCGATGTGAAACAGAGTCCGGGGAGGATGGTCTCCGAGGTGGGGTGTCTCAATGGTCCTGGGAAGTTTCCAGTCAACACCCACCATTGTCTGTGATGAGCTTGTGTGTTATCCCTGTGACTCTGGTTTCCTCCAACATCTCAAGGACATATGGGTTAGCAATGGGCGTAATTGGGTGGCATGGACTTGTTGAGTCAGAAGAGTATTTCACTGTGCTCTACAGTACTGTACACCATATGCAACCCTGAGGCTCATTTTTTCAGGCATATTCAATAAATCCATAATAGAATAATAACCATAATAGAATCAGTGAAAGACCACACCAACTTGAGGATTCAGCCACTGTGCAAAAGACAACAACCTGTGCAAATACAAAAATAAAGAAGTAATCATAAAAACATAAATAAACACAAATACTGAGAACATGAGATGAGGAGTTCTTGAAAGTGAGTCCTTAGGTTGTGGGAACATTTCAATGCAGGGCAAAGTGAAGTTGAGTGAAGTTATCCCTTTTGGTTCAAGAGCCTGATGGTTTAGGGGTAATAACTGTTCCTGAAACTGGTGGTGTGAGTCCTGAGGCTCCTGTATGTTCTTCCTGATGGCAACAGTGGGCAGAGAGCACGACTTGGGTGTTGGAGTTTCTTGACAATGGATGCTGCTTTCCTGCAGCAACACTTCATGTAGATGTTCTCAATGGTGGGGATGGGTGTGACCGCTTGGGTTTCCTCAGGGTACTCTGGTTTCAACCTTCATTCCAAAGACATATGGTTTAGGATTAGTAAGCTGTGGCCATGGTACGTCGGTGTCGGAGGCATGGCAATGCTTGTGAGCTGCCCCCAGCAATTCCTCAGGCTGTGCTGCTTGTTGACATAATGGTGCATCTTACTGTAGGTTTTAATATTTTCATATATACGTGACAAGTAAAGCTAATGTCTCTTTAAGTTATCATCAGAGTTTCCTATTGGTGGCCTGCTCCAATCCCACGAGGAGGCTACTTTCGGTTTGGAGGAGCAGAATCTCATCTTCATCTTGCGTTTCTCACTTGCCTCCCCACCCCCACCTTTTAACTCTGACTCCTCATCTTTTTTTACCAGTCCTGCTGAAGAATTTCGACCCAGAAACATCAACCGTACTCTTTTTCATTCATGCTGCCCGGCCTGCTGAATTCCTCCAGAATTTTGCATATGTTGCTTGGATTTCCAGCATCCAAAGACTTCCTCTTGTTTGTGATCTCATATTCCATCTGGGTAGCCTGCAACCTCATGGCATGAATATCAGTTTCTCTAACTTCTGGTAATCCATCACTGTTACAACACATCTCCGGCAATAATGAATATAGAATTGAGTCAAGTTTTATAAACAAATAAACTAGTTATTAAACTCTGTTCAACAAAAATGCAAAGTAAACAAACGACTAACTTAACCGGAAGTTAACTGTTATACGGCAACCTTGGAACGCAGTCTTAAAGTGGTAAATGCGAACACAGTCTTAAATGTAGTAAATACGAAAGTCCAAGTGATATATACAGTCAATTAGGAGAGACTTTCCTGAAATAATGAAGTCCTTAACAACGTGACATCACTGCTGATCCTAGCCGAAATATGCCTTGACCAAAGGATTCACGATGAAGGAAATAAAAATGGCTTAAAGGAACTGACCTTTTCCTTGGCGAATGAACACTGCACAACCCTTTCTACTCTTACAGGTAGGGGTTAACTCAGATGCAGGTCACTATTTCCTGAATGAAGATCTAAGGTCGATCCTGTATCAAATCACCAAACGACATCAACTTCACTCGATCCTTTGGGTTCCCATACTTCAGTAAAGTCCTCACTCTCCAGTACTTAAGACTTTAAAATTAAATCAAAGATACATCAAACATAACTGGCAGCATTTTGTAAAACTGTCGGCACAATGATTCTGTACCTTACAGTAGAAAGTAAAACTCCACTTTAAAATGAAACTGCGTCATGAGACAAATACGCAGCATAACGGAGTAACTGACAAATTAAATGACAACTCAACTCAAAAACTCCTGTGTCACAGCAGGCTTTCCCATTTTATACCTGTTGGAGCATGTCATCATGTGACCTCACTCTGATGGGAAAATTACATCACTCCACCATTACAAGACCATTACATCATACTCACCAGATACTCAATTACATCATGGTCATAAGACAGTCACAAGATACCCACGGGGTATGTAACATCACCCCTCCCTGTTCTCTTTTCCATTCCCCATTCTGGCTCCCTGTTTTACCCCATCTCTTTTCCTCATGTGCCTATCAAATGGTTCAAAGGGTTTAATTTGATATCAGAGAATGTATACAGTAAACTACCCAAGATGCTTACTCTTGACAGAAACATCCAGGAAACAAGAAATCCCAAAAATAGTAACATCAGAACCTCAAAGCCTCCTCCCCCTCACATGCACAAACAGCAGCAGAAGCATCGGCCCTCTACCCCTTGCACCAGCAGGACCACCAACACCCCTCACCCCCACCATACAAACAATAGCAAAGCCCCAGGGAGACCTTGATCTAAAGTCCATCAAAATCTACAGACCATGACCCAGCACTTCGGTTTCTCAGACAGGCCCTCTCTCTCCAGCGAGAGAGAGAGAGAGAGATTGCTCCTGCAACAACAATAGTGAGAGACCTGCAGCTCACCGTTCTGATGTTAAAATCTTGGCGTCGCTTCTCCAAGGCCCCGACTCGAGGACTGACAGGAGCTTACACACAAACAAAAGAGAGAGAGAGAGAGAGAGATGTAGGGAGTGAGAGGGTCGAATACATCACCTCCCTCTAGTTCCCCCCCTCGTTCCCTTTCTTCTATAGTCCACTCACTTCTCCTATCAGATTCCTTCTTCTTCAGCCTATTACCTCTTCTGTCACCTCCCAGTTTTTCACTTCATCCTCCTTCCCCACCCACCCACATTTCCCCTCACCTGGCTTCACCTATCATTTCCTAGCTTCACCCCTTCCCCTCCCCCTGTCCTTATTCTGGCTTCTACCCCCTTCTTTCCCTGTCCTAATGAAGGGTCTTGACCCAAAATGTCAACTGTTTATTCTTCTCTTTAGATGCTGCCTAGCATACTAAGTTCTGGAGCATTTTATGATTGGACCCCTCATAATCTTTGGCACAAGGTACATCTGACATTTCACATAAGGAGCCACTGATCTGAAGTAACAACACAATAAGCAGCCTTCTTGCAACAAGTGCAATTTTGGCACTGACTCCCAGGATTCGTTGCCATAGGGAGCTGTGGGGGCCGAGCCTTTATATATTTTTAAGGCAGATGTTGATAGATTCTTGTTTGGTCAGGGCATGAAGGTATATAGGGAGAAGGCAGGAGATGGGGGCTGTGAGGAAAATTGGGTCAGCCTAATTATATTCCTATATCTTATGGTCTTATGGCATGAAAAAAAACTGGTAGAAACCCCTGGTAGAGGAATATGAGGCAAACATATACAAACTCAATTAGATTACATGGGAATTTTTGACAGCATGGCCCAGTCAGTCTAAAGGAGCCATTTTCATCCTGAATAAGCCTATGACTCTATGTTTTGTCAGGCAACTTCTTCTTCATCTGTGATAGAATTGGCCATTCTCGCATTATTATGTTACGAACCCCGTAACTGGGTCACTTACCAGCAAAGATAGAGAGGTCCGTTGATGTCTGATGGTACTATTTTTAACAGTACTTATTAGTAAAAATACACAAAAATAATATCAATGCAAATATACAGATAATATACGTCGTCAATACTAAATCTAAAAGTGCGGGTATAATACTAATCAATAAGAAATAGCTCTATCGTTGTCTAGGGGATAATGTATTGTCCGATGGAAATATAAAGTTCACTCAGTTCATGCAGGCTGCAGCCTTTGGGGACCGCTGGGTTTGCAATGGTTGGAGAGAGAGAGAGTTTTGGGAGAAAAACTTGCCGGCTTTCCTTTTATGATTTCGATCCGTCGGAGTCTCGTTGGCGTGGCTGTTCACTTGTGGCCTCTCCTTTAGCTAAGCTGTTCTTCCGTGGTGAGCCCGCCAATCCCAGGCAAGGGAAGGACGCACACGAGCCCCCACCGGCTGTCGCTATTAAACGCTGTCACGGGATTTCTAGCATTTCTCCTGGTGAGTCTAAAGGGGTTGTTCCCCAGACCCTCTTTTATCTTACTCACAGGGTCTCAGATGTCAATCAGGTTGGGATGATGCAATCCCTCAACCAGCCCACTCTGGTCGTCCCCTGAGGGGCTTCAATGAATAGTACAGTACTCAATACACAATTCCGTCTCCAAGAGACAATAGCCATTATCAGGGGTTTTTGTTTCGCTGAGGCCAGGACACATTCCAAACCTTGTGGATTCTGTGTGTGTCTCTCTCATTTCCTGGGTCCTAGACCCGAATTAATAGCGATCTTGCAATTCTCAAAAAGTAGGGGGCGACTTTGTACCCTTCAGCCCCTCAGAGTTGCTGCACATTCGTAACACTTCCCTCAGAGCTCAGAAAACGAGAATAGAATTAAGCCATCTAAAGTCCAGCGCAGCTGTCTGAGAGGAAATGAATATCCAGGTAATTAGAATAATTAGACAATTAACACAATGCTTCATTCTGGTCTCCAAAGACGGGGCACAGAAAGACATCACATCATTGAGAAATAATGTGACTGATGCTATTAACACGTGGAAAAAATATTGGGTTCTTTGTTGTTTAATACGTTAAATATAAAATCTATTACTGTAATAAAATCAGAGCTACTAATGTTGGCCATAGCATTATTATTATAACCAATGATTGAACATAAATCTGTCTGTGCAGTTTAACCTTTTGCTTAGACCCGTCACCTCAACATATTAAATCAAAGTGATAATGAAATTCCCAAGGGTATTAGTTTCAGCAAAAAAATCACAATTTGACATCAAGGTTTAAAGTAAGACACAACACACAATCAGGAGAGCTAAGGTCACAGAATCAGGAAAGCCAGCTACTAAACAAAGCATTTTTTTTTTGCCTTCTCTCTGCAGAACCGTGGTTCTATTGTTTGTCGGACTCTTAGAGAGCACGTTATCTCCTTTGTAACATGGATTACAATGCGGGCTACAATACAGCACAAGAGCACTAGAATATAAAAGCAAGGATGTAACGCTGAGGCTTTATAAGGCTTTGGTCAGACCGCACTTGGAGAACTGTGAACATTTTTCGGCCACTTATCTAAGGAAGGATGTGCAGACATTGGAGTAAGTCTGGAGGAAGTTCATGGCAATGATCGCCGAAATGAAAGGGGTAACGTGTGAGGGTGCCTAATGGCTCTGGGCTAGAGTTTTGAAGAATGGTGGGTTGGGGGTGGAGGAATCTCATGGAGGTGGAAGCCTACCGAATATTAAAAAAACTTAGATGGAATGGATGTCAAGAGGATGTTTCCTGGAGTGGGGGGAGTCTAGGACCAGAGAGCACAGCCTCAGAATAGAAGGATGCCCCTTTATAGCAGTGACGAGGAGAAATTTCTTTAGCCAGAGTATGGAATTTATTGCCACTGACAGAAATGGAGACTAAGCCATTTAAAGGGGAATTTATTTGATTGGTTCTTGATTAGGTCAGGTGTCAAAGGTTACAGGGAGAAGGCAGGAATGGGGTTGAGAAGGATAATAAATCAGCCATGATGGAATGGTGGAGCAGATTCAATGGGCTGAATGGCCTAATTCTGCTCCTATGCCCCATGGTCATTTGGATATCTGTGTTACTATAGCATCCTGTTGCTGTCCCTCTCCCTTCCAATTCATTCATGGAGGTATGTACAGTAGAGACACTTAAGAGTTTAAGGTGAGAGGGGAAAAGTTCAAAGATATCTGGGACATATTTTTTTCAGAGTGGTGGGTGCCTGGAATATGCTGACAGTCTTTGGCACAAATCAATAGCTAGATTGTTTAAGACTTTTGCACAGTACTGTAGGAATTTTATGTATTGCTCTGTTCTGCTAATGCAAAAAAAAAACAATATGTGAGTGGTGATAAACCGGATTCTGATACGGGTCTCTGTTGTGGGCTGAGAGTGGGAAGGGGCAGGGAGAGGGGATTATGAGTTGGGTAAAGTGGAAGGGAGAGTGGTGGGAGTAGGAAGCACCAGAGAGACATTCCATTGGGATCAATAGATCAATTGTTTGGAATCAAATGACCCCCTTGCCTGGTGTCTCAGGTCTTGGTGTATCTGTACCTGTGACATCTCCCTGCCCCTGGCACTCCTCTGTGACCGGTCGCACACAACTCCCACAGCATTCCAACCTCATCGTTCCAAACATCCTTTGCTTCTACTTGATTTACAAACTCACTCTTCATTCCACGTTGACAAATGGTATACTATGCAGAAGTCTTCCGCTTGGTTCCATCTTACTGCAGCTGGACCGTAGCCCTCCATGCCCCCTCTCACTCATGTACCTATCCAAGCTGCTCTTACTGTTACACTACCACACTTGTTCCACACCATCACCACCCTCTGAGTGAAAACACTTCCTCTTGGATTCCCAATAAACATTTCACCTTTCACCCTAAACTTATGACCTCCAGTTCTAGTTTCACCAAACCGGAGGTGAAAAAGACTACATTATTCAATCCCTTATACCTCTATAAGGTTGCTCTTCATTCTCATGCAGTCAAGTGAATAAAGTTCTAACCTATTCAACCAATCCATATGCCTCAGGGGTTAAAGCCCTAGCAATATCCTTGTAAAATTTCGCTGCACTCTCTCAAGCTAATTGACATCTTTCCTGTAGGTACCTGACCAGAACTGCACACAATACTCTGAATTCAGCCTCACAAACGTCTTATACATCTTCAACACAACATTCCAACTCCTGTACTCAATGTCCTAATTAACAAAGGTTGATGGTGGATCAATAGGCTGCCATGGTCCTATGTTATGGAATATAGGACCATATTATACAATTTCCTCATTGTTGTACGGTCTAAATCCCAGACATGATTAATAACACTATGGTAGCACCTTCGCCTGAAAGAACTGCAGTATTTGGAGGTGTTAGCTTGCTGCTACTGTCTCAAGGATAATTGGAGATGTTGACCTTGCAAGAAATGCCCTGCTACGACACATTCCCAACTGTGCTGGCTTCAGTTGTTTATCCGCTCTAACTCTCCAGAACATGGATAACTGGTGTAGCTCCTTTTAGGGTTCAGGGCTGTCCCGATAATTGGCAATCATGTTTTGGGTGCCAAGGATTGAGTATTTAAAGAACACCTGAACTGAGGTTTGGTGTTCAATCATAAACCTGATGAGATATTATACAGCAACTTGTTTTTGCACTGTTCTTCTTTCAGCTTAATATCGTGTCTCATTTCAAGCCTCCGATACTCTAGAACTTGAGTCCAAACCATTCTTGTCAAGGTCTCTTGTTGCACGCCCAATGCTCAAATAGATAAAATTATTTCCTCTCATTTCATTGGATCAACTTTCATCATTCTAACTCTTCAGGGAGCTCAAACAGTAGATTATTTTTGCCTCCGTGGAGGTTTTCCTCCCTTTAGAATGTGCCTCTGTGACCATTTAATTGAATCTGCAAAGTCTTGATCCAACTAATGACAAATATATTTGTTGGTTTGTTATGTGCCGTGTTTTATGACCTAGGTGATTATGATCTTACCACTTCTTTGATTGTTCTTGGCAAATATTTCTATGGAAGTGGTTTTCCATTGCCTTCTTCTGGGCAGTGTCTTTACAAGAAGGGTTGCCCCAGCCATTATCAACACTCTTCAGAGATTGTCTGCCTGGTGTTAGTGGTTACATAATCATAGATGCTGCCCGGCTTGCTGAGTTCCTCCAGCATTTTGTGTATGTTGTTTGGATTTCCAGCATTTGCAGATTTTCTCATCTTTCTGGTATTCAAGACAACCTTTTCACTGTACCTTTGTTCATTCATTTGTTATGTGTCATATCATATGACGTAGGCGATCATGGTCTTTTCATGACCATTATTGTTCTTGGCAAATTTTTCTACAGAAGTGGTTTGCCATTTCCTTCGTTTGGGCAGTGTCTTTACAAGATGACTGACCCCAGCCATTATCAATAATCTTCAGAGATCGTCTGCCTGGTGCCAGTGGGTGCATAACCAGGACTTGTGATATGCACCAACTGTTCATATGACCATCCACCACCTGCTCCCATGGCTTCACATGCCCCTGATCAGGGGTGAGGGGGTGCTAAGCAGATGCTGCACCTTACTCAAGGGTGACCTGCAGGTTAGCAGAGGGAAGGAGCCCATTATAACACCTTTAGTAGAGACATATCTCCACCCTACAACCATGCCCTTGTTAATTGACTTGTAGATTGTAGCTCTTTCTAGCTAACAAGACAATCCTTTAGGAGAACAGCATGCTCAAATCGAGGTTTTGCACTACTACTGCTACTGCACGTGCTCTGTTCGATTAATAATCTGTGATTCATTCACAAGTAGATTAATAACATGTTGTAACTGGTCACGTTCATGGTGTCGGGTGAATCAGTTCAGCTCAGCTTTGGAATGGCTGTGTTTGGATAGAATTTGAAGTGGCCCAATCAAAATGAGTCTTTAATGAGGCATTCTGAACTATTCCAAATTGTGACCTTTCCCTTACTAAGAACAGACAATACTGGAATGTCCCTGTTGATCAAGCAACACCTGTGGAAGAGAGTTAATATTTCATCACCAGAGAACTATACCGATCTGAAGCACGACCTTCAGGACTTGTGATATGCACCAGCTACTCATAAGACCATCTACCATCTGCTGCCGTGGCTTCACATGACCCTGATTGAGGAGCTAAGCAAGCTACCTTGCCCAAGGGTAACCTTTAAAATAGTGGAGGGAAGGGATGGCTGAAACCTCCTTTGCTAGGCATGTATCTCCACCTCACCACCTTGATAAATATGTACAAATGCAGAAAATAATATTTTACTTTACAGGTGGAGGTTCATACAGTGGTCCAAGCTTATTATTTATTTGTTTGTTTATTTATTATTTTGATTTTTATTTCTCAGATTTATCAGAGAAAAAACTGGAAAGATAGAGAGAATTTAAAAATTAAAAACATTCAAATTCATGTAAATGGCATAGATCTGAAATAATAACAGTGCTGGAAAGTGCTGGAAACACTCAACAGGTCAGTCAGCATCTGTGCAGAGAGAATCAGTTAACACTTCAGGTCCAGGTCCCTACATCATAACTTGTAAAGAGGGTAAACAAAGTAGATTGAGAGCAGAAAAATTGGGGTGGGGGTGATGTCGAGAACAACGTGAGAATGACAACAGGAATAGGGGAACATAATGGATAACTTCAATCAGCTCTACTCTGAACTGATCCTATGACCTGCAGACTCACTTTCAAGGACTCCTTACAACTCATGTTCTCAGCATTATATTTGATTTCCACAGCTTGCCTTCTTTTGCGCATTGCTTGTCAGTCTTTATCTCTTTATGTATAGCTTTTTTTTTGTAAATTCTATTGCATTTTTTATCTTGCAAATGCCTGTAAGAGAATGAATCTCAAGATAATATACAGTAAGAAAGGATGGGCTGACACTGGAGAAGGTTCAAAAGAGGTTCACGAAATTTATTCCGAGTTTGAAAGACTTTTCATATCAGGAGCGTTTGATGGCTCTGGGCCTGTACAGTACTCACTGGAATTCAGAAGAATGAGAGAGGATACTTTTGTTGATGAAAATATATCATTAAAAGTTTTATCTGACTGTTGAGTAAATTTTTTCTCTCTCCTTTATTCCTCTTCCTCCCTTTGTCTCAGGTGGTGTTAATCTAAGCACGTTTGAGAGTACATAGTGTTTTTCTAAAATTTGTAATTTCTGTTCTTAGTTTTCTTTCTTTACAGATCGATTTCAGAGCAAAATATTCTGCCAAAAGAATACGATAATATGGGTATAATGGAAGTGTTTATTCGCTTTGTTATATTCTTACTATTGAGTTCTGTTTGGCAGATTTTCTTAAGCCTTGAAATAAATTCTGTTAAAATTCTCACCTTATCACACTATGATCTATTTTCTTAGCTTGTTGATATCCTAGGTACTTTGTTTCATTATCATCGATCAGTTGTATTGTATCCTGCTGCTCTATTAGCTCTATTGCACCTTTCTTTATGTTTAATGTTCTGCACTTATCCAGTCCAAAGTTCATGTTTATATCATTCAAAATTAGTTCTACTATTCGATTTGATTGCTTTAGGTTTACTGATGAGGGAGCATATAATTTCAAATTGTTCATGTGTAGAAGATGTGACGAGGTATAATTCGCTTATTTGGTTCTGATTTGATACCCAATTTTTGTTCGATTCAATAAATTAGAGAGTGGGTT